>NC_140522.1:6621211-7038711 GCF_964339955.1 Pipistrellus hanaki
CTGGCCTCTGTGAAGAAGGGGCCCCTGTCTGTTTTTAAAATATTTATTTGTCCAAAAGAAAGGAGGTGCTGGTCTGTGTGAATATAAGAAGTATTATCGGGCCCTAGCTGGTTTGGCTCAGTGGATAGAGCTTGGGCCTGCAGACTGAAGCGTCCCCGGTTCAATTCTGGTCAAGGGCACATGCCTGGGTTGTAGGCTGCTCCCCAGTAGAGGCAGGGGTGCAGAAGGCAGCCAATCAATGGTTCCCTCTCATCATTAATGGTTCTATCTCTCTCCTTCTTTCCTCTCTGAAATCAATAATATACATATGATTCATGCAAGAATAGGCCTTCCTTCTCTTGGCTGCTGGCACTGCCTTCATTCCAGCCTGGAGCCACCTTCAGCCTCTCACCTTGTTGCATCAATTTGCATACTCCCTCCTTATTGGCTACCGGCGCTGCAATTTTTTTGTTGTAGAGTTACGGTCAATTTGCATATTCTGTCTTTATTAGATAGGATAGATGTATATATTTGTGGAAATGCCAGGGAAACATATGATAGGGTATCTTAATTTAATATGTAAGCTTACCTAAGTTAGGAAAAGAGAAAGAGGGGGAGAGAGAGACAGAGAGAGAAGGAGAGAGAGAACAATGAAGTGTTTGCTTTCCTGGGCTAACTATGTCAAAATTGAGATACTAGGCTGTCCACTTTGTTCCATTACTCCCATTCCAGCTTATTTAGGGTTTTCTGGGGTGGGGGAAGGGGAGAATACCTTCTCCCTGCCTTTGTGGCCATTTGGGGATCCCTTGGGCAAGGTCAGGATGGACACATGAAATGCACTGCGGAGCTCCAACTACATCCACGTGGGTAAGAGCAGACTGCATAAGGGACCTGCATGCTGAGGAGACCCAGCAGTAAAGCTATGGGGACACAGCGCGTTTGATTCCAGAAATCCCAAGTGCTCGGTTACCTAAGTGATGGCTGAAATGTGCGGTCAGGCCGCTGGAGAGACGGGATGGCAGCTCGCTGTGAATGAGACAAGGACAGCAGCTGCTCTTGAACAGATAGATTTTCTTTTCCACTTTGGAAAGCAAGGAGGAAAGACACAGTTGGTGGTAAGGAAGCACCGTAAGCAGAGGAGTTTTAAAGCACCACAGGGAACCCAGAGCCGATTTGTTTGGATTGAGTCAATGGACACTCCCAACTCAATACATCACACGTGGATTCAACACCATACACTGTATAAATATCTTTCAGATGTTTATAAAAATAGATCGATTGATTTGAGAGAGAAAGAGAGAGAGAGAAATTTTATTCCACCTACTTATGCACTCATTGGTTGATTCTTGTATGTGCCCCGACTCAGGATCAACCCACAACTTGGCACATTGGGGCAATGCTCTAACCAACCGAGCCACCTGACCAGGGCATCCTGCATTAGCGAGATGTCACTGGGTCACCCATTTTTCAGCAAGGGAACTGGGAGAAGCCTGCCTTTCCTGAGAACAGTGTAAATGCCGACTGTTGTTCTCTCTGCAGCCACAAGAGAGCGCTGGAGAGGAGAGTGCTCTGAGTTTTATGCCCAAGTGGCCATATTTCAATTTGACTTTCAAAAAGAAACACAGGGATTTAGATTAGGACATTAAAGAAAATTACTGAAGCTTATATTTCAGAGAGCTGTTTGAAGGCAATTTATTACCTTTTTTTAAAAAAGCCAAAAAATATTAGGAAAAAAAAATGAGACTGGATCATTGAAATAAATAGCACTTACTCAATGCAATTGTCCTTGGAGATGGCTCTAGTCTTATATCATTCCATTCATTTTTAATAGGCATTTATTAAGTACCTACTATGTGCCCAGAACTGGACAAGGTTTACAGGAGAGATCTATTTCCAGCCTCCAGGATCTTTCTAGTTCCCAGGCTGAAACTCCTTTGCTAAAGGGTACGTGTCAGAGGTGAATGATTTATGACTAGTCCCAACACCGAAGGAGTGGCCTGTGCTAGAGACAGGCAGGAACACACGTTCCTGATACTGCCATCAATGTCATCTTGATGATCCTGTCAAGAACATCCACTGAAATTGACTTTACCATCACTCCTGCTTTTGCTGTGAAAGCAGAAATACTCCAGACATGTTTTCCGTGGTTTGGAAAGCTTTAGAATCTATTTTCATCCCATTTTCTCCTTTAGGGAGTCATTGACTACTCAAGCATGCCCAGTGCTGTTCGCTTTATGAATGGAAGGCAAGGATTTAGATAGGTTTAGGCACTCTTCCAGTGATTTTAACAAATATTGTGAAATTGTGTGATCTCAAAAACTATATTTTGCCAAAACCAGTTTGGCTCAGTGGATAGAGCATCGGCCTGTGGACTGAAAGTTCCCAGGTTCGATTCCGGTCAAGGGCATGCATACTGGTTGCGGGCACATCCCCGGTGGGAGTTGTGCAGGAGGCAGCTGGTCGATGCTTCTCTTTCATCAATGTTTCTAGTTCTCTATCTCTCTCCCTTCCTCTCTGTAAAAAATCAATAAAACATATTTTAAAAAACAAAACAAAAACCCCCTATATTTTAATTACCTTTGGATGGCGCTATCTAGTCATCTACCCATTGCCTGAAGCTCTGTAGGGTGGCAGGTGTGAAAGTTACGGCAGAAAACAGGTTATGACTAAAAGCGGTGATTTCAATTTTTTAAAAGCACCTGAAACCTTATGTAGGACCTTGATATATAAACCTGGTAAAATAGGAGCTGTTTTTGCTCAGACCCCAAGTTCCTTAGTTCCCTGCTCCCTCTCTTTCCACACCTCTCCCAAACACACACACACACACACACACACACACACACACACACACACACACACGTTTCCCAAGAAACCCAAGTGCCACCCAGCAAGCTTTCTGCCTGGTGTCAAGACTGATGGGTCTAAATTTCTCACTTTCACTCAATGCTTTGGATGTCCAGTACAACATGGGACAGGTGATGGGAACTGACCTACGTCCCTCTTTGTAGCCATACCTGTATTTTATTGTTATTCCCCTGTTGAATAATTGATGGTATCCTGCAGCATCTCTACTAAAATATTCTGTCAGTGCTATCACTAGCATGCAGTCTGTTTACACAGTACTCAAAAAGGTGTCCAAAAATGACTCCAAGCTTTCTAAAATTAATATATTCTCTTTAAGACATTTGTACAATACATTATGACTCAGACATGTGTATCATTGAATTCAAGAAAAAAAAATATAAGAAAACAAATTTTCTTAGAACTTTAAGTAGAGAGAGAAGCCATGGCCACTGTCCTTAAATCTTAGTGTCAGGCAAGTGTATCAGTTCATTAAGGCTGCTATAACAAGCACCCTAAACTAGGTGACTTCAGCAACATAAATGCCCTGTCTCACAGCTCTGGAGGCTGGAGGTCTGAGATCTGAGATCAAGGGTCAGCAGGGTTGGTTCCTGCCTAGGTTGTGAGGGGCAGTCTGTTCCTTACCTCCTTTCCCCACCCCCCACCCCAGATTCCAGTAGTTTCTTGGTAAACTGTGGTGTGCCTTGGTTTGCAGAAGAAGTGCCTGGAGCTCTCCTCTATCTTCACATAGTATTCTCCCTCTGTGCATGTTCCCCTCAAGGTTCACATTTGCCCTTTTTATAAGGATCCCAGTCAGATTGGATTAGAGCCCAACCTAATGACCTCATTGTAACTTGAAGTGGATCCTCGATGATCCTATTTCCAAATAAGGTCAAGTTCACAGGTAGGGCTTCAATGTCTTTTGTGGGGGGGGGGGGGGGGTTTCAATTCAACGCATACGACAGATCCTGTCTTACTGCTGTTCTGAAATAGATGCATCACGATATGCGTCTCTACCTGCATAGGTCAAGGCCAAGGCAGGTGCACGGAGTCACCCTGGATGTGACAGCAGTATTTATTGATCTAAATCATTCAATAATGTCCCAGGACACTTACTAGGTTAGCTAACAATGAGTTAACAAAATATTCATAGAAATTATAAATGTATAGAATTCTTACCAAAAAGGTAGGCTATATATTGCCATAAATAATTTTACTGATTTGTCACAAAACGAGGCAAAGAAAAACGAGTGCATGAATTTAGTGCCCTGAAAAATCTACCTTTTGGCCAGCCCAAACTATGAGCATGCAGGAATTAATCATAATTTCTAAATAATCTAGCTTTAGCTTTGCAAAACATAAGGTTTCCTCAAGCTGAGGTCACAAATAATACATAATTGTATTTCCAAAGCTATAATACATGTCATATGCAAATCAGTGCATTACTATTGATAAAAAAATTGTAATTATACATAAAAATAAATTTTCCCTAAATAAAATTGATAATTTTGAATTTCTTTGGAATAACTGACTGCAAATTTGAAGGTTATTAGTGGAAAATAAGTGCCCTTTAAAAACAAACAAACAAAAAAAACCCCTCACTGCCAACAAATGGCTGACCTACATTTGCAAAATTACTAAATGACAGTGATTAAACTGAAGGCAATTTAAATATTTTATTGCAACAGGAAATTGCCCTGCTTTCCATGTTTACTTAGTGGCACGAGGGGTTCATTTAAGCTTTTGGTTCTTTGCTCCTTAAAATGAGCCATTTTTTTTTTTTAATGCATTGCATTTTATTTATTTATTTTTAAATATATTTTATTGGTTTTTTTACAGAGAGAAAGAGAGAGGGATAGTGAGAAACATCGATTAAAGAGCAACATCAATCAGCTGCCTCTTGCACACCCCCTACTGGGGATGTGCTGCAACCAAGGTACATGCCCTTGACCGGAATCGAGACCGGGACCCTTCAGTCCGCAGGCCGACGCTCTATCCACTGAGCCAAACCGCTTTCGGCAAGCAGTGTTTTGTTGACTAGAATAAGGAACAAGAAGACTATGCACCACAAAATTAAAACAACACTTTCTTCAGACCCACACTATCACAAGGCTGACATGAGTATTTCTGCTTGAGTATTGTATCTGGGCCCGTGGAGTCGCCTGGTTTGTACAACTCAAGTCTGGGTCACTCGGCAACTTCCTTCAAAGGCACGGCCTGGACCCTGGAGCAGGTTTTGATCTCTCCAAACCTTCCCCCTCGTCCCTGTTCCACCACATTTGCACACAGTGAACGTCCAATAAGGCCTGACTGGTGCCGCTTTCCCTCTTGACACCCCCAGTCTCCCCACATTAGCTCAGATGGGAGCCCAGTCGGTTCCTTTTCAGTCTGCGGAGTCCCCTGGCGAGGGTGACACTGCCCAGGGGCCCTCGGGTCTCTCCTCTCAAAGTCACAGCAAGCAAACAGGCCGAGCGGTGCCTGTGACGAGGTGGGAGGTCATGGCTGCGGAAAAGCACTCACAGTGTAAGGCGTCCGCCACCTGATTTCTGAGCCCGCGCCCGCCCTGCAAAAGCACCCATGGCAAGAACAGTTGCCACTCGGAATCAGGGTTCCCGTGTTTGCAATCCTAGGGGAAGGGCTGGTACAGCTTTTCATTCTTCCCAGCAAACGCTGATTTGGAACCATGCAGATCGCATCATCTTAATTATGGTGTAGTGTTAGGGACAGGCAAGCTCAGGAAGGGAGGGGAGTCACGTTGGAGGCCAGCTCTTTTTCCAGAAACTGTGCCAACCTTGAACTGTCTTTTTTATGCCAAACACAACTCTTAGTTAGCAGAGGTGATATCCTGTATGATAAAGCAAACGGGCTCTGAAATGATATGATAAAGCAAACGGGCTCTGAAAGAAATCTCTGCATGCTACTGATCTCCAGAAGTATCTCCTCTCTTTTTCTAACGAGTGTGTCTCTGAAACAAATAGGTTTCATTATAGAAATTATGAAAAAGGAGAGCGATGTCTCAAGTTTTCGTTGAAGAGCTGTTGTGGTAGCTTAATTATTTCAGGAGCTGTATCAAATCCCGTTTCAAGTAAAACAAACAATAGATGAATTCTGATTCTGCATCAAATAAAACATGGAAATATTTTAGTGGATAACTCACTCTCTCTTCTAAAAACCACTTGTCATATGATTGAAAGATTTTCCTCTCTATGCCATCTATGGAATGAAAAGAATTAGGATCATCAGCATATTTGCAAATGATCAAAAATGAGATATTTTAAATAATTAAAAAAATAAAAATACGGTTCATAAGGTTCATAGATTTAGAATAAATTTCACAGGGCTGATATTAGCTTTACAAATATGTACTTTTTCATAATCTCATAGAAAAATATTAACAAGAAAGAAATTGGGAAAATATATATTAGTTCACCCTTTTAATCAATAATCATTCAAAAAATATTTTCTAAAACAAGAAATTTCTCTCTTGATATAGGATCACACTCAGAGAGTTCCTGACTATTGAAAAGAGAAGCATGATAAATGTTATCTTTACTATTATATATAGCTAGTTGAATTTTTATCATTTTGTCATAAATTGTTATTTTACAATAATCACATGATATTATAAAGACTGAATTACCAACCTCATAAAACTGCTTTCTTTCCCACTGGGTGTAACATAGCTTTGACTTTAATAAAATTTGAAAAAATATTTGACAATTAAATTGTTAACGTGCTTGTGTGCTTCCTTTTACAGAGCGGCAGGCATCTCTACAGAGAAGATGGCTTGAGGCTTAACTCACGACTATTTTGACAACTTAAAATAGTCAATGCGTTAGCTTTGGGAAATAAAAAGCTCAGATTCTCTTAAGATTGCAAACACGAAAAGGATGTGTGCTGTTTTTCTCTTGAAGGAACGTATTTTACAGCTTAGAATCCTCGTAGAAATGATTGCCCAGATACAAATGCTGGAAACCATCTGCAGGGGGAGGGGGGGGAGAGCAGCGGAGGGAGGGGTGGAGGCCTGCGGGAGATCTGTTTTCCTTTCTCTTCATTACTTGTGAAATGCTGTCCACCTTTAGTAACCATCACTCTGGGCCTCAAATAGTTTGGCTCAACAGTCTTTGAAACCCTATCACCTCGATTTTTTTTTTTAAGGGTGCGCTTCCCGGGCCTGGCAGGGCTGTGCCATCACCTCCTCTCCCAGGTAAGAAAATTACTTTGAGCAGGTCATCGTGGAGACGGGATTATTACCTAATTGGAAGGAGCATGTTCCATTTCTCGGGAAGCAGACGGCATTACCGGGGCGCGCAGGTGCGTGTCCCCTCCTCTCCCGCCCTTTTAGACTCTCTCGCCCTGTTGTTTCTTTTGGGGAAAGACACACGACTCCTCTGCGCCCATTTCGCCTCCAATTTAATGAAGTTGTTAAAGTAGCAAGACTGACAGGTTAATTATCCTTTATAAAAAGGGGACAAATTGAACTGTGTCTTTCCATCATCTTTTGATAGATCAAGAAGCTCAGGGGTGCACAGATGTGGCTCTTGGCGAATAGAGCTGCCAAGTCAGCCCGCCACCCGGCCCTGACCCCGCTCTGCCCACCGGGGCCTCCCTAGATTGCACTTGTATTTTTTTTTGTTGTTGTTTCACATTCAACAGATCCCACTTTATTATAAATTCCGTAGGATTTTTTCTCTCCCCCCGTCTCTCCCTCCCTCCATATGTTGGCTGACAGCTCCCGTGAAATAACTGATGGCTAAATTTAAACTCAGATGAAAATTAACCCAAGTGTTAAATGCAAACAGGAGCTGCTTGGAAGGGGGAAAAAAAAAGAGAGAGAGAGAGAGAGAGAGAGTTATCACAGGCGATGCCAAACAGTGGAAAATGTGTGTAGATTAATCGAGCCTCGCCGGTGACAGGCCGTCAGGCGGGGTGACGGCTCTCGCTGGCGTTCTGGGCCCACGCAAGTTGGCCAGAGGGCAGCCCGGACAAGTCCTGCTTTTCAAAAAGACCGCGGGAAGCTTGACAGGAACGCTAACTAGATCATCGAAAGTTCATGGTCAAAGAAGAGAATTTTTTTTTCTTCTTCTTTTTCTGCAGAGCTTTGCACTAAAGAGAGTTTGCAGACAGGAGAGCCGCGCATGAGATATCAAATTGCAAGTGCAGCAAGAAAAGAAAAAAAATCAGAAGAGGAAAGAACTAGTGCTGTGCGATAAAAACAACAACAAAAAATGAACGAGGGTGCCGCTGATTCCAAGCGCTTATGGAGAAGGTGGTTTGGGTAAAAATCATAAGCTTTTGACTTGAAACATTTCCTTCTTGGAGAATAATGCTTCTCTTCCTCTGGGCATTTTCACAGAAATTACATTTGTATTTTTCTTTTTCAGATTAAAATATGCAATCTTAGTGAAGCTCATTGAAAGGAAATAGAAATCTCATCAAATATACTAGTAATTCTGTTCCTTATTATGGTGTACCTGTGACATTCATAAGACTCCAAGGAGAAAGTTCAACAGGCCATTCATTGTTCTCCATGAATACGACAATATTTTGCTTCTCTAACAAGATAACATCAATAATGTACTATTATAGCTGAATGTTAGCAGGATACAATAAGGAAATCATTGAATCGTGAAGCAGAAAAACTGCTTGAGACCAGGCTCAATGTCCTAACAGACCCATGACGGTGAACAAATGAGTCAGCCTCAGTTTGCTCATTTGTAAAATGGGTGTAATAGTAACGAGATCCAATGAGATTCAGAAGTTGAAAGCTAACCTTTCACCAAACGAACCAAAGGAAACTTGCATCAACCAAAGGCAGACTGTGGACGCCAAGGAATGGCCTTGCGTGTGGGACAGTGGGAAGGACCTGAGGTTGAGAGTCAGAGACCAGAGTCCAGTCTAGGACCGTTGCTGAGGGCTGCGTGTCCTCGGTCAATAGCAACCAGGATGTCTCTCTCTCCAAGATGATCGTGAGGGATGAGCATGATTATGCATAGAAAATGCCCTTTTTGTAAACAACAACTTTCTGTACAGCGATCTGTTCTTATTCTGTTGTCCCTCCTTCCTTCACCTGGCTAAACCTGCCCATCAAATGAAGGTGGACTTAAGTCCAGCCTTTCTTACCGCCCCGTGCTCTGACCTGGGGTTAGGCCTTCGACATAGGAGTTTGGGAGGGGTGCAAGGCAAAGCAAGCTCCTGCTTTCATCTCCTGCCATGGGCACAGCGGCCAATGGCAGAGCAGGTGCACAGAGGCCGCCTGACTGGCCAGGCCAGGGAGGGGTCAGCTTGCACCATAGTGGCCCGGACACTCGGATGTGACTACTTCTCAAACCAATAGCAACATTCTCACTGGCAGGAGAGAACGTGTAGCAATAACTAAACTTCCACAACCAACCAGGAGGCCACAGGGAGAAGGGAAGAAGTACACTGAGTGGCCAGATTATGATGATCTCTGAAAGCATAATAATCTGGCCACTGTGTGTGTGTGTGTGTGTGTGTGTGTATTAGAGGCCCGGTGCATGAATTCGTGCATGGATGGGGTCCGGCCAGCCTAACCAGGGGGAGGGGACATGGGTGGTTGGCTTGCCTGCCTGCTGGTCGAACTCCTGGTCGAGGGGACAATCTGCATATTAGCCTTTTATTCTATAGAATATACACTGAGTGGCCAGATTCGTATGCATTCAGAGATCATCATCATTTGGCCACTCTGTGTAAATGGCGCAGCCGCAGAGTCATTCACTGAATAGCATCATCTCAGGCATCGTGGCCAGAAACGTGAATTAAATGGGGATGAGGGCCGCGAACGTGTCGTTAGCTCACCGGTACAATGCGCTGCGACATTCACTTTTAAAGCGCGGGGAGGCGGTTAACAAGCCCTATTACAGCCTCTACAGAGCCTCCCCGCTGCTGCAGAGCCTGGAAACGGGGCGCTCAGGCAGCAGGGGGACTGAGACCCCTGCAGGCCGGTCCCGGGGACCTGACCTTCCGGAACCCCGCTGTCCCCGCTTGGAAGAAGTGAATGGTGGTGATGCAATAACATATCAACATGCATCACAGCCTCCTGGGCTAAAACGAGTAAAAAAGGGAAAATTCTTTAAAAGTGCCAAAGCATATAAACTAAGATAATTGGATTTGAAAGCTCCGGCTTCTCTCTGTGACTCATGGCTTTCACCCAAAACATCTGTGGTGCCTCAGTTTCTCCTCTCCGTGGGATGTCATCAGGATGAAATGCCTGGGGTTTTTTAGGGGGGGGGGGAGTCATTTTGGAGAAACCACGGTACGCATATCTCGCCATCAGCAAGCCTTTAGACTTGGCGTGGGCTCCAGGAAAGGATGATTTTTATGTTGTTCCCACAAAATCCAGGCCAGCTTCTCAAAAACCAGAGTCACTCAGAGCATAGTTAGGAAAAACTACGGTCACTCTGGGATTTCACAGGAGTACAGCTCTGTTCGCTGCTCCCGGACCAGGGACCCTCTGGGGAGGACTTTCTCATGCGGCTGGTTATAGGATGACATGAGGTCCTGCTGACACAATTAGGTTCAAACGAACCATCAGAATAGGAAGAGGAGACAGTTGGCTGGGCCTCCTGGTGGGGGTGGGAAGGAGGAGGCAAGAAGAGAACCCAGGAGAAATGGGGAGATTGAGGAAACTCTGATTCCTCTCTGAAATCAATTAAAAGATTATTATTATTATTATTATTATTATTATCATTTTAAAAGGGCTGAAGGGGCGGATGGTGGATGTCTCAGCGGAGGCCATTGTGGACAGATGGCAGGAGGACTTACTGCCCCTCCTTGGAACTCTCCGAGCCTGCCCTAGGTCCGTGAACTCTACAGGAAGGGAGGGCACCCAAGGAAATAAACTTTCCATCCGTCTAGCGGTCGTGAAGGGAACACAGAATGCAGTTCGGTTACAGGAACACATTGAGGTGTCTTGCACACCTGAGTTTGCAGGTCGAGATTCATTCGAGGGAGAAGAAATGGGCTCTCCATCCTCTCACCTTTCTCTTTATTTTTTAAAAATATATTTGTATTGATTTCAGAGAGGAAGGGAGAGGGAGAGATAGAAACATCAATGATGAGAGAGAATCATGGAGCGGCTGCCTCCTGCACGCCCCCTACTGGGGATCGAGCCCGCAACCCTGGCATGTGCCCTTGACCAGAATCAAACCTGGGACCCCTCAGTCCGCAGAGGGACGCTCTATCCACTGAGCCGCACCAGCTAGGGCATTACATTTCTTTTTAAAATCTGTTTCCATGTCTCCTTTTTGACGCAAGGCAGATACTGAGCATATAGAAAGCAGATGAAATGTAGGCCAGCGCAGAGGAATCTGGTTGCTCCTGGCCACGGGGTCATGCTGTACCCACAGCGCCCAGCCCCCTGCCCCTGAGTGAGTGGCGGTGTTTAAGGATCGCGGGCGCTCCAGACCTGTTCGCGGGGCTCCATCCAACGGCCCAGGTAACTGACATGCCACCTTCCCCGGCCTCTCCAGCATCTTGGGCTTCTCCACCCTCCCCCCTCCCAGCCATCTGCTCCCGCTGCTCCGACAGTCTTGCTGCTCCCCCTCCCCCCCCCCCCCCCCCCCCCCCCCCCCCCCCCCCCCGCCCAGGGCCTGAGCAGGAGGGTGTGGAGGCCTCTGAGAGGGGGCCCCGGCCCCTCCACCCACCCTCAGCTCGAGGGGAGCACCAGCTGTCTGGTTTCATTTGCATGTCTCTCTCCTAAATAATGAAATTAGCCATGAGTTTCCCGAGCTGATGCAAGACGCCCAGGTAGGCGGATGTGTCAGGGCGTGATGGAGAGGGAAGGGGAAGGGCAGGGGAGAGTGTTAGGGTAACACGTCTGTAGCAGCAAAAGGGAGAGGAAAACACGAACCAATCTTCCCAGAGACGGACCTTCCAGATCAGAGGAAAATGGACTTTTATTATTATTATTATTATTATTTTATTTTATTTATTTTTTTAGCTCAGAGGAACGTTAGATGAGGCCTTTACAAGGTAACGTTCCCCCTCTGGGGCGAAGGCATGCACATTTAGGGACAAGCAGGACGAGTGTCAGTCAAGGCTGAAGAGCGTTCTCCGTTACTGACCGTTTCTGGGGCCGGACGTGGAACTGTCTGAACGTGACAACAGCCAGTCATCCTGGGCTCATCTCCGTGGAACAGAACATTTTAAAGCTCCTTATGTGTGTTGCGTTTTTTTTTTTTTTGTTTGTTTGTTTTGTTTTGTTTTGTTTTGTTTTTTGATGGGGTTGAGGAGGTGTCTTCAGAATGTCCTGTAGGTCCCACCAGTGTCATCCATCTTCAGAGACTGCCAAGTTCACCCAAGAACGCCAGGTCCCTTGCTCCCAGCCACTTGCAGTTTCTGCCATTAAATGGTTCAACTGCAGGCAAGTTAGTCGTTAACCTTGCCTTCTGTCTCCTCACCCATTTAATGGGCTGAAAAGGATACCTACCTCAGAATAGTTTTGTAGGAATCATATTAGATATATAATATATAAAGCGTGCTGGTGGGCATTAAATGCAAGGCTAGGTGGGATTACACGCTTGGCCAGTAGGGAAATCGGGGCTTGTTGTCCGTGCCTGCACTGTTACAGGTAAGCACCTGGGCAGTTTCACCTGCAGAACTAACTCAGCATCTTGGGTTTGTCTGATTTCCCGTTGGGAACAGAGGCCATTTCTTGAAACTACAAGGAAGGGATGTCCCTACTGGCAAGGCCCCAACAGGTGGTCTGCCCAAATGAAGATATTTACAAAGAGGTTAATCGCAAAGCATGATGGGTTATAGGGACCATCTGAGATCTGTTAAAAATCAATGACAAAGTCAGTTAGCACAGGGTCTGGCTGGAGAAGATGGTCTCCATGGAGTAGCTATCACACGAAGGGCAGTCTGGACCGGGGGAGCCTCATGATTTAACAATTGAATTCTACTGTCTGTCTGGACACAGCATCACAACCTGGCATGGCTCAGTGTTGAGCGTGGACCCATGAACCAGGTCACTGGTTCCATTCCTGGTCAGGGCGCATGCCTGGGTTTCAGTCTTGATCCCAGTGGGGGATATGAAGAAGGCAGCTGATTGGTTGATGTTTTTCTCTCATCAATGTTCCCATCTGTCTACTAGAGGCCTGATGCATGAATATTCATGCAATAATGGGCCTTCCTTCCTCCAGCTGCGGGTAGCACCTTTGCTCTGACCGGAGCCACCTTTCCACCTTCCCATGCTGCCCAGAGGCCCAGAGCAGCTGGGATGGTGTGGAATGCCATGGCGATGATGCAAGCATCCCACCCCGCCCCAGCTGCTCAGCGTCTGTGTATGCAAATTAACCCACCATCTTTGTTGGTTAATTTGCATGCTCACTCATGATTGGCTGGCGGGTGTTGTGAAGGTACAGTCAATTTGCATGTTACTCTTTTATTGGGTAGATTCCCTCTCCCTTCCTCTCTTTCTAAAGTCAATCAGGTAAAATATTTTTTTAAAAGTGAAAAGCTGAACTATACAATCACAGCTTCTGAACAGGTGGAGGCACCTAAATGAACTAACTCTGCTGATATCAGTTGGATTAAAATAAGAATAAATGAAATTGTAAAAGTAGGCTACACAGCACAACAGTCCCCCATTGGAGAAATCATTTATTTGTCCAAATGCTAAACTAGGCAGAGCGCAGATTCTGTGCTTCTGGCCCCATCTCATGCTCTCACACACACTTCTATCCCGGCTGCGAATGTTCCCACTGGTGTTGACCGGGGACATTTTTGCTTTGAAGGTGATGCTTTCCTTTCAGTCATTTTGACATTGAGATCAAGAACAGTATCAGTGATAATGGTCTCTTTTATTGAGATGAACTTTAATTTCTTCCCAGTGTCGCTCATGGAACTTGAGGCTCACCTGGATTCCCCCATCCTTCATCCAGCGCAAGTGCAGAACTAATTATCAAATATGCAGTTGCAGGTGCACCAAGGGGGGGACACACAGGTGTGTCTGCCGGGAGTGACTCCTTCCTTTTGCTTCCCTTCCTCTGTCCCCTCCCTGTCATCCCTGGAAAAGGAGATTTCTTCCTGACAGCTCTTCATGTCAGTCAGAAGTCCGGGTCAGACACTTACCAATTGACCCTGTGTTCAGGGGAGACACTCATTTCAGCACCTGTCAATAGCCTCTTTTGATCCGTTTAGACCGGAGCCTGCATCCCCGGGGTGATTTACACCGAGGCGTGCATGGACTTTTAAAGGCAGGGACACCTTTTGGAGCTCCAGGAGCCCGCTGGCATGGGAACGGCTGCTTCTGCAAAGACCCCCGAGAGGAGACGATACGTGGGGACTATTTTTTCTATAATATATTTTTATTGATTTCAGAGAGGAAGGGAGAAGGAGATAGAAACATGCATGATGAGAGAATCATTGGTTGGCTGCCTCTTGCACGCCCCCTACTGGGGATCGAGCCGGCAACCTGGGCATGTGCCCTGACTGGGAATCGAACCGTGACCTTCTGGTTCACAGGTTGACGCTCAATCACTGAGCCACGCCAGCAGGGGACTATTCACACCTAAGACCTTACAGGATCCTGACTATAGTGTGGACCCCGAAGCTGGGGCACAGAAGGGCTAGAGCAGGGAAGCCCAGTGTTCATTCATCAGATCTCACACAGCCTGTGGTCTCACATCATTGTACCGGGAAGGCCAAGTTCGCTCATCTAACTCCGCAGTTACTTGGCTGTGGAGGCATGTGGCCAGGGGTCAGAGGTCACAGCTAACCTAGATTGGCCCTGGGAAAAGTGCCCCAAACCATCGGCTGTGGGGCCAGCGTGCAGTGTCCCTCTGGACTGGTGTGGCCTGCTCCCTCTCCCCTCCGCCTTGGGGGACACATCAGGAGAGACGCCCCACCTGAGCCCGGGTGTCCCCTCCCTGGCCAGCCCCCAGGATCCTACCCGGCATCCTGTGCGTCCCTCTTTGGCAGGTGTTTAGTCACCACGATGCCAGTGGCATCCCACCTGTGCCACCGGGAAAGAACCGTGAGCCTGGGAGGGAGTGGGGAGGCCGGGACACACACACACACACACACACACACACACACACACACACACACACATTTCCCTGACGTGCCCCCGCTGCGACACCGGCCGCTGGAGAAGGCTGTCAACCCCTGACCTCCCCCAGACGCGTTTTTGAAATGAAGTGAAAAGAATTGCCAGGCGGGCCCGCCGCCCCCTTCCCGGCCTGCGGTCCGTCCTTGATGTCAGTCAAAGGGGTTGACTGGCACCCACGGCGCCTTCACAGAACCCCGCGCGGAAGGCCCGTGATGACTGGCGTCAGGATGACTCGCTGGGTCCGGTAATGACTTCCTGACATAATGCATTGTTTACCTAGGCGCCGCGCTCCTCCTCGCATCTTAATGAGCCTCATTAATAATAACGAGGAGTCCGCGGCCCCGTTCTTCACAGCTGGACCATATGCACTAATTACACCGCGCACGCAAACCTAAGACAATCCGCCGGGTCCGGAGTAAGCATGGAAGGAGAGGGGCCAACCTGGTTGGGAGGTATTTTTGCTGCATCCCCTTAAGGATGTCAAGTGTGATATCAAAGCAATTTGCAGATCATTAAGGCGCCTGTCACGTCTGAAGAGTGGGTTTCGGTTGTGTGGGAGGGTGGGAGTTTTCACTGGGATAGGTTGCAGGGTTTGGGGGGAGGAACTGGCTGGTGGACTGGCCTGGCCACTCAGGGAGCACATCCTCTGGCAACCAGCTGGGAGGGACAGTCCTCCAGTGGAGGAATGAACATCAGTGGTGGGGGAGGGCGATCGATAGGTGGACATATCTCAGTTCTTAAGAATCAAGAACCTCCGAAGGGCCATGGCAGAGTCCGAGAGGGTTTGATGTGCTGGAGATGGCAGGCATTGAGTGGCTTTCCTTAATGTGAAGTTCCTACTTAGCTTCTGCACCAGCCTCATGAGTCTTAGGAATGGAAATCAGTATTTGGAATCAAGGCAAGACAATAACGCTAATGAAGGCACAATGCCATGTGACTAGACAGATTTTCCAAGAAGGACTGGAAGGCAGGGCACCCCGGTGACAATCTTCCTTGGGAAAGTGCGAGAAACCCCTTGTTCTATCAGCAGCCAGACACGGGCCTGGGGACACTTGAGTGTGACTATTGATTCTCCGGGCGCAGGCACTGGGAGGCCACAGGGACGCTGTGAGCTGAGCTGCAGCTGCTGCAGGGAAGGTCATGGGTGGCCTGAGCCCAGAGTCAGTTACTTATTTTTTTAAAAAATAAATCATGCAGTTTCGCTTTTCGGTGTGGAAAGATCCTGGAGGGATATGTCCTAAGAAACGAATGTGTTGCTCAGAGTCCCTACAAGGTCCTTGCAGAAGTCACACTCCCCATGCGGGCCCAAAAACCTCTGACTCTGTTCAGTGGGACAGAGAGAGCTGGGCCTCGGGGCTGTGAGGTGGCGGGGGGGGGGGGGGAGTATAGGGGGGGCTGG
The DNA here is from genome assembly GCF_964339955.1 of Pipistrellus hanaki. Lineage (NCBI taxonomy): Eukaryota > Metazoa > Chordata > Mammalia > Chiroptera > Vespertilionidae > Pipistrellus > Pipistrellus hanaki. Next base: position 6,637,507 of record NC_140522.1, read on the forward strand.
CTTGCTCAGAGTGACTTCTGGCCTTTACCTGGTCCCCATCCGCCCATGTTTTAACAAGACGTAGTTCAAGCAGCCAGAGAGCACCGCAGCTAACTGGTTGATTCAGCAAGAAACCCAGGAAAAGGTGATGCTCAGGTGGGGGGCATCCGGCGAGCAGGGCGAGCAGCTGTTCTCCGGAAAGGGCGGTGGGTAGGGGAGCACCCTGCCAGGCGCCATATGCCTGATGGACAGGCCGGCGAGTACGGGGTGCCTGAGAGGAGGTGACAGGCGGGCTCTCATTCCCAGGAAAAGAAACTTCCCTTGGAGTCCACGCGAGCGAAACCATGTGTACAAGTGGGGTGCACTGTCAGGCTCCTGGCCACTTGGCGGGATTGTCCTGGCTGTGACCTCCCCTTCTCTCCCCTCCCTTCCCCCCGAGAAAGAGAAAAGCCCCTACACCCTTCACCTGGCCCATTGCCCCCGAGGCTGTCACAGACCCCAGAGAGGAAGTCCTGGATGGAGAGCCAGCCTGCAGGCACCCTTGTAGAGCACCGTGCAAGCAGGTCCACGCGTGTTTTCTCCCCGGGCCCCCTGTGGGATCCCGCAAGCGGAGATGCAGTGTGTGGACAGAGAAGCCAGCACCCAAAGGCCCGTCTCACTGACCCACAGCCAGCACTGGCTTCGGTCTGCCTTCTGGGGCTTAAGCCAGAGATACCTGGTGGGCCATCATCAGAAAGGGGACAGGTATGCCGAAACCGGTTTTGGCTCAGTGGATAGAGCGTTGGCCTGCGGACTGAAGGGTCCCAGGTTCAATTCCGGTCAAGGGCACGTACATTGGTTGCGGGCACATCCCCAGTAGGGGGTGTGCAAGAGACAGCTGATTGATGGTTCTCTCCCATCGATGTTTCTCACTCTCTATCCCTCTCTCTTCTTCTCTGTAAAAAATAAATAAAATATATATTTTTTTAAAGGGGGGGACAGGTTTCACTCCCAAGGCTGTGCTGGTCCCCAAATGTACCCCCCGCGCCCCTTTTACTGCCTGTGCAGGCAACACCCTCCCACCACCAACCCTTGTGCCTAATCTTTGCTTTGAAAGCTCATTGGGTGAGATCCTCACTCACAGGGCTGTCCTAATGTCACCTGAAAATGGGGCATTTGAGAGCAGACTGGTGGCGGGTGTTGTTTTTGAAGACAGAACTCACCCAGGGACCTCCAGCACCTTGCTGGACGAGGCTGCCAAGGAGAAACCACTTTTGTCTCATTGATTCTCACTGAGATCAGGAAATATGTACCAAGTACCTGTGTGGCCGCCGAGGAAGGAGGTGGCGGGAAGGCTCGGAGGCACAGGTCCTGACCTTCGGAGCTCAGTAAGATGAGATAGGCTCGCGTGGGGAGTCGGTCGCCAGCCACCTCCCCTGGGACCCGGCCATTGCCGTCATTGCCGAAGATGCAGCATCAGAAACACCCACCGAGTCTTCGTTCCCACCCTAGCCTTGCCTTGATCAGCTCACATAGACTTGCAAATTGCCATATTGCCATTCGCTCACAGATCCCAGGCCACTAAGTGGCTCCACCCAAGTAGAAAACGCTCATTTTATTTGTGTTTCCCAGGGTGCTTTGCAGGATACAGAGAAGTGGCTGGTGGGCTGAGCATCGCTCACTGAGCTCACAGGCGGGCAGGCAGAGCCTGGCATCCACTATCACCACCCCCGGTCCCCTCCCCCTGCCCCCAGCACCAGCTTGACATCTAGTGTCCCTTGTAGTGGCGTCACCTGAGACATCCCAGGCTAAGTGTTAATATGACCCAGTCCTTACATTGAATCTAAATTCTTCTTGCAGCAAGAGAAACCATCGTTCTCTCTCTCTCTCTCCCTCTCTCTCTCTCTCTCTCTCTCTCTCTCTTTTTTAAAAATATATTTTATTGATTTTTTTACAGAGGAAGGGAGAGGGATAGAGAGAAACATCAATGAGAGAGGGACATCGATCAGCTGTCCTGCACACCCCACAATGGGGATGTGCCCGCAACCAAGGTACATGCCCTTGACCGGAATCGAACCTGGGACCCTTCAGTCCGCAGGCCGACGCTCTATCCACTGAGACAAAACGGTCTTGGCTCTCTCTTTTTTTTAATTTTTTTTTTAGGGGGTGTCTTTCTTATTTTAAACAGCTGCTAAACACTATTGATCTGGCTGTAATTAGCCTGAACTAATCTTCAAGTCTCCTGAGAAGTACTCATTTTCCAGAGATTTGGATGGGAATTCTTTGCAGGGTGGAAGAGCTGGCCGGAGGGGTTGAGGATAGGAAAGAGCCGCCACTCGTGTTTACAAGCTGACTGCAATGATAGAGAGAACGGTGGCCTCATGGTAAGAAATATATTAAGATTCGTCCCTGTCTTCCACACTGGTGTTTCTTAAGCCATTTGCCAAGTTAGAATGGTTCTTATTTCTGTGTTGCTTCATTAAACATTTACATCTGTGCCTTAGTGACTTAGAGCTAGGTGTTATTTTGGTCTAGTCTACAGATGAAGGCGACTTGGCAAAGACAGAGGTCAAATGATGAGCGGTGAAAGACCAAATCAGGGTTGCCCACACTCAGAACATCTCAAAGAAAGTTTGGGGTCTTGTCAGACCTTGAGAGGAAGCCCATAAGCCCTTGGAATGTCCTGTCAGGTTAAGGCTGTCCTTGTTCACCTGGGGGCTCTGGGCCACGAGAGAGTCAGTGCTAATAATGTGATCCAGGGTGGAGACTTTGGGACATGCTGGATCAGGTTGGCCTCTAGGGGCGCTAGAGATGAAGGTCAGTTGCAATGGGGCTAGGTCATGTGTGTAACTGATTCCCATGAAAACTCTGGACACGGAGGCTCAGTGAGCTGCCCTGGCTGGCACACACGTGTGTTGTCGAACATTGTAGCAGAATGGCTACAGAGAGACACCTCCCAGGAAGAACTTTCCCAGCAACGCAGAGAGTAGACTTACAATCGGTTCCGCTGGTGCAACGCAACAGTGACTGGTCACCTAGAACAGTGGTCGGCTAACTCATTAGTCCACAGAGCCAAATATCAACAGTACGATTGAAATTTATTTTGAGAGCCAATTTTTTAAAACTTAAACTTCTTCTAATGCCATTCTTCAACATAGACTCGCCCAGGCCGTGACATTTTGTGGAAGAGCCACACTCAAGGGGCCAAAGAGCCACATGTGGCTCTCGAGCCACAGTTTGCCAACCACTGACCTAGGGAGCTAGAGCTATGCCCTCCATCAGTCCTAGCACGCAGGAACCCTCCCTTGGATTCAGTGTGCCAGCCTTAGCTGGCAGCTGCTCCTTCTGTCTGCTACTCCTACATGCTTAGAGGTCTCTCTATGTCTTACTGGCTAATCCCTTCGCACTCAACTCTTAGGTTAGAGCCCCTAATTTTTTAAAATGTTCTCAAAAATTGATTTGAGAGATAGAAGAAGGAAGAGGGAGGGAGATAGAAACATTGATGAGAGAGAAACATTGATTGGCTGCCTCTTGCACACCCCCCACTGGGGTTGGACCCTATAAGCTGGGCCTGTGCCCTGACTCGGACAATGATCAATCCACTGAGCCTCACCGACCAGGCTAGAGTCCCTAATTCTTTATATTAAACTCTCTCTGTTCAAATACTGTGTGGTTTTGTCTCCTGATTGGACTCTGAAATATATATCCTGGTTTCTATGAGTCATAGCAAAGTAATTTATGTCAGAGGAATTAGAGTTTGCATAATTGCTTTTATTTTATTTTTCCTATGAAATAAAGCAGCCATGCCATCATTTCCCTCCCTCTCCAAGCCTGCTATTAAAAATGTTACTCTCAATGATAGGTCTGCTTTATTGATATATTATCATAAAGCTGTATTCAGAGAGCTCCCTCAAATCCGGAGCGTTCACTAAATGTAACGCCAAAGCCAGAATGACTTCACTGTCCCAGTCTCTTTGGAGAGCATTATATCAGGGACTCGTGACGCTTTGGGAAAGTGACCTCATTTCCTTTTCTCTGCTCGGCCAACCACTCTCATCTAGACAAACTCTAGGAGAACTTTCAGTGCCCTGGTCTGCCTTCTGCCTCCATAGCAAGGTCATGCTGGGCTTTTGAGCCAAGGATAGGGTGAAACACCGGTGTCTCATTTTCACCACTAGCCCAGCCGATGTGGCTCAGTGGTTGAGCATCAGTCCATGCACCAAGAGGTTACTGGTCGGGGCACATGCCTGGTTTCCGGCTCGGTCCCCAGCTGGGGATGTGAAGGAGGCAGCCTATCAATGTCTGTTTTTGTCTCTCTGCCCCCTATCTCTTTCTAAAAATCAGTAAAAACATACTTCAAAAGGAAATACAACACATCCTTGGTTCCGTTTTTGCTCCTCAAAGGGCATAAGATATAAAGATGTTGCTTATTTTCAGAATAAACCCTGGGCTCCGGGGCTTCCACACTGTTGCCTTTAATTAGATTCTCTCGTCAGTCATCCCTGCGCATTGTTCCATGTCCAGAAGTCCATATTAATAAAACGTCTGTTTACTTATGAGAACTTGGTGAAAAGTTTAATTTCAGGATGTTCATCCATCTGGCCTTGCCAACTGCAGAACTACAGAAGGATACGTTGATGGCAAAGGGAACACCATCTGTTTCGGAGAAGTGAGTTGATCTCTGCCTGACAAGCAGAAAGTCAACTGCGACACTAAAGAAGGTGAACAGGAGAGTGAAGAGTTTGCCCTAGACGGTTTGGCTCAGTGCATAGAGTGTTGGCCTACGGACTGAAGGGTCCCAGGTTCGATTCTGGTCAAGGGTACATGCCCAGGTTGTGGGCTCGATCCCCAATAAGGAGGCAGCTGATCAATGATTGTTTCTCATTATTTAGGTTTCTATCTCTCTCCCCATCTCCCTTCCTCTCTAAGATAAATGAAAAAAAATATATGTAAAAGAATGAAGAGTTTGCTGGGCCTTTTATTTCATACATGACCATGATTTCCACAAGAGGGATCATAACCAATGGATAAGAAGCTCATCTGGTCACTTGGAAGAAACCATGACTCACAAGTTTGCCTTTTCGTTCTTCCTCTTTGGTAGCAATCAACTGGAAAAAGAAACTATACTCTTTCCGCCTACACGTTTATTTAGGCAAATGAAATAAGCTCTTTCTCTATTCCAGTGTTGTCAATCTGACAATATACAATGGGACTTGGACCAAATGTCTAGACGAATTAGCTCAGTTGCTGGTGGTATATCAATGACCCAAAAGTCCTGACCTTGACAGCTATCCAGTCAAGTTAGTGTTACACAGGAATAGACTTTATTCCATAACCGGAAGTCCATCCTATCCCTTAGCTAAGTAGCTGAAAGACACTATCAGGAGAGAGACAAAATGCAACCCGCCACATTTACTCAACAGAAGTACTTCTAAGTTCATGTCCGACTGATGGAGACTGGGTGGGAATGACCATGAAGGACTGCATATTACAATACTCAGCAAGAATATTTGTTAGCAACTGAAAGCTGGGGCAATTGGAAGAAACAGTGAGAGGACACTCCCTCTGTTTAACTGAACTGTTCTAACCAGTTCATATCCCCTCTTAGGCAGCATTCGGAGCTGATGGCCACTACCTCTTTGAACTCTCTCTTCCTTTCTTGCTGTGACAGTTAAAAAATATTCCTGTTCTTACTCCACCTCCTGTTCCTTTGCCTTCTCTTCTCCTGTGCGGAATTCCCAGACTCTTTGTTCACTTTAATGAACTAATCCTGTCAATGACTCAGATATAATCTACATCTGATTCATACCTAAATTTATTGTTTTGGTTTTTTTTTTTTTTTTTTTACCACAACTGCAGCTTCTTAAGACATGTTTACTTAACTATTATACAGTCATTTCTAAGTAAATATATCTCAGTCATCGTCCCTCCAATACCAGGCCCTTTTCCAAGGTTTACATGGTACCCAGCTTTTCTAAGTCAACAGGATTCTTCATCGGGGGTTCTTACCCATTTCACCACCAAGGCCTTCTTTTATCCATCCAACCATCTTCCTAGTGTTCATCTTAATATATATATATATATATATATATATATATATATATATATATATATATATATTCAACTAAAGATTTATTTAAACAACAGTTTTTCTATCCTTATTAAACAAAGGCATCTGGGTTGTGATTCTAAGCAAACTGTTATTACACTGAATTCCAGCCATAAGCAGAGATATTTGGTGTGTATTTAGTCTATGCAACCAGAGTATGCAGACTATATAGGTCAAGTGGAAAGAAATTAAGGGCTCTGTCATTGTTTGAAAGCAGCTTAACTATTAAAAAAAATAATCAGACCCAGCGAGTTTACTGCTTATTGATCTCAGATGGGCACTGTATTTGCAGGCCTAACTTCTTTACAAAAACTTGCATGCAAAGAGCCACAAAATTGCACTGATGGTTATTCATTCATAAGTCTCAGTGGTTTCCTTGTGTTGAGAGATGGAGATGTACGTACTCGTGGAGGCCTCTCTGAAGTTGGGCAGGACATGCTCATGGTCTCATGTAACCAAGATCTCTCGGCAGAAGATGCCGAGGGTGTAAAAGGAAACTGAGCTTCTAACCAGATTTTCTTCTAAAATCTTCTGTAAGTCCTTTAACAAGGAAATAGCTTTCCTAAATGAAACCTGCCATGAACTAGAGGGATATACTAGTATTGCTGTCATACGAGGCTATTCTAGATTCCAGGTGTCTGACATAAGCCCTGAAATATATGAACTTGAATAAAAAACTAGTTAATCATTTCAGAAACTAAGCCAGAACACCGTTCTGAAATAATATTTACGGATGGCATTCAATCATTCACTTTTATCGCCTATTCTCTTAACAATCTAGCACTGAGAATCTTGCCAAATAGGAGCATTTTGGTTCCAAAGATCTGCTCAGAAACAGTTCTTTTGAATGAAATATGCATTATCAAGGTCAGAGTTGGCATCCTATAGGATTCCTTGATTTAATTTGAAGTAGACGGAACACTGACATCAACCTTGGACCAGTACCCCAACCGAAGCATGTTCAAATTGCTAAAGAGCTTAACTCCATTCCTCATCTTCATCTTTGCTGAGCTTGCTCATATAGAAACCAAAATCCCAAGGGTGGTAAATGGGTTTCACATGGACCAGTGGCTGAGTGGAGAGCCATGGGGAGAGGGGTTCTGAGTCCAGGTCAGTAGAAGTGGGGACTGTGACGAGCAAGGTCTGCCATGGGGGAGAGAGTGGCAGAAACAAGGGGTGATGAAGGTCTGGAACCCAAGGCTATTTACCACAGAGAAAAGAAACCTCCAGTGAACCATGACATCTTAGGCAAAAGGCTTGCAAAACAGTCATATAGAAAAGGGTATTAACTTATTTGAAAGCAATAAATTAGTAGCAGGAAGTGAAGTCTAAAGAATGAAGAACTTATAATTAGAAAAGTCAAAAATGGAACATACTCTCTTGAGAGACAGACTCACCCCCAAGACTTAGATGTGCCCAGGCAGGGGGTATGGATATCTTAGGACAGATCCCATTAGGTGTGGGAAGTCAGAAAAAATGATTTCTTAGGGATCTTACAACATGCCATCCAAACAAGAAAAACCATTACCTTCTAGAGTAGGGTTATTTGTACTGAGATAAAAATGAAGAAAAGCGTCCAACTGCTTGAGATAAATATGCTTCACATTTCCAGTGTAATTTCATCCCATTCAGAGGCCAAGTCCACACCCTGGGATTGCCCATTGAGAGAGACTCTTAATTTGAAATTTAAAAAAAAACAAAACACACATTAAAATGGTGATGTATAGAGACTTGAGGTGGTGAATACACAATACAGTGTATGGAGGATGGGTTGTAGAATTGTGCACCTGAAACCTGTGTGATTTTGTTAACCTGTATCACCCCAGTCCATCCAACAACAAAGATAAAAATTAAAAACATTGAAAATGGACATACTATATAATAAAAGCCTGATATGCTAAGGTCAAAAGGTCAGCCGTTCAACCAATCATAGCATAATATGCTAATGACATGCTAAGGCTGTTCAAGTGCTCGCTATGATGTGCTCTGACCACCAGGGGCAGATGCTCTAACTGGTAGGTTAGCTTGCTGCTGGGCTCCAGCCAATTGGAACTGAGCAAGACAGGCTGGACACACTCTGGAGCCTTTCCACGGTCCCTTCCCTGGCTGGCCAACCTCCCATGACCCTCCCCGGGCCTGGTCATGCTCCAGTGGGATCCCTCGGCCTAGTCTGCACCCTCTCATAATCTGGGACCCCTCTGGGGATGTTGGAGAGCCGGTTTCAGCCGGATCCCTCAGGCCAGGCCGAGGGACCCCACTGGTGCATGAATTCATGCACTGGGCCTCTAGTGCATTTTATAAAACCTTAGCATTCACACAGGGTGTCTGCTGTGCGAATGTGGGTAATTCTTGAACTAACAGGCCTGGCCAAAATGAAACTTATCAAAAGCCGGCCTGCCATCTATTTGAAACCAATTGGTTGCCCTGGAAGGTTAGGCATGTGATCAGTTACTGTCCCATCAGCCATCAGCATCTTGGCCGCAGAATGAAGGAGATGGGGAGAAAAATCACACGCGACAGAGATGAAAGCTGTGTGGTGGGAAGAAAAAAGCCTCCTTGATTAAGCTGTGGACTTACTCGAGTCTTTAATTCTCCTCCGGCCCGTCTTCACGCTGGCACATGGGCGGGCCGTGGATGGATGGGGACGCTCATCAGGAGGAGCACACACATTTATCTTGCAGGCTGATTTTTTTATTCGCCAGCTCTGGAGGAGTGGGGAGATTTATTTGGAAGGATGGTAATGAAGGCAGGAGGCACTGGGCAGACAGCAGTTTTCTTTACCAATGTGTTATTCTCACTTTCTTTCCCTTCTCGATACTGAGTTTCTCTCTTTATTTCCACTTATTTTTCTTAATATATTTTTATTGATTTCAGAGAGGAAGGGAGAAAGGGAGAGAGAGAGAGAGAGAGAGAGAGAGAGAGAGAGAGAGAGAGAGAGAGAGAGAGAGAAAGAGAGAAATATTAATGATGAGAGAGAATCAGTGATCAGCTAGCTGCCTCCCATATGCCCCCAACTGGGGATTGATCCCACAACCTGAGCATGTACCCTGACTGGGAATCGAACCATGATCTTCTGGTTCATAGGTGGACACTCAACCACTAAGCCACACCGGCTGGGATCCACTTATTTTTCTTTAAAAGGAGGGATGTGTTTGGTCTCATCAGCCACTGGCTGGAGAGAGGATGGTAGTAAGGATATGAGAACACAGAATTTCCAGGTGTAATTTTTGTTGCAGTATTTCAAATGTTTTCATTACACTCTACATTTTTTTATTATACACAGGCTAAGGTTTTATAAAATACACTAGAGGCCAGGTGCATTTACTTAGACCCAATCATATACACTTTGAAATACTTGTTTCTTCACCCCAAAATGAGATTTCCTGTTTCCTTTCTTGAAGTTTTTTTGTGTGGTTGATTGTTGATCTGCCTGGCAAGAATGAAATCATTCCCTTCAATGAAAAATACTGACTTTCCATCTTCGTAACAATGGTGCAAGGAGATGGGCTAGCTCTGCTGGGCCTTATAAAATACAGTAAAAGAGGCCATCACCACCCCATCTGAGTCACAGGATGGAATTACTCACTAAAAGGCTGGAGTGGGTATAGTCCTGGTTTCCTGCCAAAAGCGTGGCATCTGGACTGTGACCAACCACCGCCAGGGGCGTCATTCAGACACAACAGTTAACCCCCTGAGCTGACCACTTGCTGGACCTGAGTCCAATGCCTCAAACGGTGTGGCTCAGTGGACAGAGAGTTGGCTTGTGGACTGAAGGGTTCCGGGTTTGATTCTGGTCAAGGGTTGTGGGCTGGATCCCCAGTAGGAGGTGTGTAAGAGGTAGCCGATTAATGATTCTCGACCAAGATGGCCTCGTCGGGGGACCATTTTTATGGCACTTTTGGTCACCAGGGGCTGTGGCTGTGACAGATATTCTCAGAAGCAAAAAAATCCAACTGTCCACACACTGCATGAAACTAATCATCTATAAAATACTATAGTTTATTGAATCATAAGAAGCGTGGTTTATGTTGTGGTTTCTGTAGGATCCTCATGTGTATGTTCCTTTTAGAACTGGAGAGTTTTTGAATGACCTACAGGGTTCTCATTTCTTCTTTGAACAAATGAGAAAGAGGGAGGGAGGGAGAGGACGGAAGGGGGGAGGAAGAGAGAGAGAGAGAGAGAGAGAGAGAGAGAGAGAGAGAGAGAGAGAGAGAGAGAGAGAGAGAGAGAGAGAGAGAGAGAGAGAGAGAGAGAGAGAGAGAGAGACTTCAAAGGCTGACACACTGTGTCCAGGTGTCTCAGCCAGGCAGTGACGTCTTCTACTCCACAATCACTTCACACCTGAACCTCATGTTTACATTTTGTCTTCTTTTATTGTCTAAAAACAAAACAGTAAAGTGAGAGAAGGTATTTTCTAAAAACTACACACTGAGGTGAAAAAAGGGAAAAAGCCAATGACACACAGTTCTCAAATTCTCTACTCAAATCCTCCTCACTCAGAGTCCGCTCAGCAGGAGGTCTGGGGGCCGCACCCTGAGCGCCCCATTGCTAGCCTTGCTGCATCCACCCTGACCTCTGACCTCTGTCTGCACCTGCAGATCCCGCTAAACAAAGGGGAGCGAGCTCAGACACACAAGGCGCTGGGCCAACCTGCCCCAGCCATGGAGAAAAATTGCCTCCTGCACGCCTGGGGGCAATTACAGCGTCTTTATCCAGAGAACACCTTCACCAAGAGGAAGATACTAAAGATATCTCTACTTTTGTTTTGTCTTATTTTTGCAGATTTACTCTGATGAAATTGAAAAGGGTTATTTATACATTCACACAGTACCAGACTGGATGCCAACAGGTTTTAACAGGTTTTCTTGTTGAATTAGAGGTTGGACCCCTGATGAGCACATACATTGAGTGGCCAGATTATGATGATTGCTGAACGCATAATAATCTGGCCACTCAGTGTATATCCTATATAATAAAAGGCTAATATGCAAATTGAACCAGGAGTTCGACCAGCAGGAGGCCGGCCCCCACACATGCACGAATTCATGCACCAGATCTCAAACTCTAATACACACACACACACACACACACAACACACACACACACACACACACACACTGAGTGGCCAGATTATTATGCGTTCAGAGATCATAATAATCTGGCCACTCAGTGTATATTGCTTATTTCTCTCCTTACACAGCTGCTAAGACCATATTTCCTCTTAAAATAAAAGAAAAAGACAAATGTCATCCCTGTCCCAACGCAGGTGCTAACCAGACTCATTTTTCACTTTCCGTTTCCCCAGCCATTCCAGTCATTCAGATGCCAAATCCCTATGAGGAAGGAAGACAGGACCTGGGGTTCCATACACAGCAGGTAATTTCATGGAAACTCATCTCATTGGGTCTCCAAATGGAACCAGGCCTTTCAGCAGAAAGAGGACCCGGACTGAAGTACATTGCGGACAAGAACTTGGGACAGCTGAGATGCAAACAACTAGAGGAGACTCAGTGCACACAATGCAATGTCCACTGGCCAATGGTCCCAACCCCCTTTACCTTCTCCCCCCCACCCCCCACCCACTGCTGACTTTCTCCTTTCTCATCCTGGAAAAAGATGAATGGAACTAAATAAGGCAAAGCCCCAAAAAGGTATCTACAATCTCAGATACCAATCCTACCCAGAGATAACTACCTTTAACATTTTTGCAATGTACAAATGTATACAAATATATGCAACCCAGAAGTACTTGCAAGTATGTTTTTCATGAAAGCATAAGAAAAAAGTATAAAAGAATAGTAACTAAAATAAAGGGCAATTTTCTACTTATTTTAATGGCTTGAAAACTGCAAATATCAAGACTCCCCTCCCCCCCAAAAAAAATTATCAGGTAAGGATCTATGTCTTATCATTTCTTTAACTTAGCATATATTATCCAGGGTTCAATTTGCTTGCAACCTTTCACCACTACAAACAGAATATACCTTTGAATGAAAAGCCAAGTTACACACAGATAGGACAGATCTCACTTAGACAGCTTTATATTGTGAGTTAGAAATACCAACAAATGTTCAGATGGACGGAAGGAGGCAGTCCTTTCTGATTCAGACCCAGTGGAATTCTGGGAAATTATCCACCATTACCCAAGTGAGCAGTTTATAAAAAAAAATTTTAAAAAAATAAAAAAATAAAAGGAGTCAGAATATCCTAGTCAGAGAGTACATTTTAAAATAAAAAGTGTCCCCTCCCAAAATGTATACATATTATGTAGATTCTATTACATTTTGAAAATGAAAAGTATTTTAATAAGCACTGCCTTTTTCATTATTCAAAGTGTGTGTTTAAAATCCAATTCATTCTGAGCCATTTCTGTGGCTCAAATCTTAGTGGATTAATTGAAGTGGGTTGGGGTAGGCACGGTTTTATCCTAAACGCAGACACGCTGAAGGGGAGAAAGATTAATCTGATAAAGGCACCACCGTTTCTAATCGGACTGATGGGCAAGCACAGGATGGCTGGGAGAGGCAATGTCGGGTGAGTTACCGTCAAGTGATGAACTGCCTTGAAGCCAAAGCAATCAAGCAGATAGCTCTAAGAATTCCTCCGGCATCTCCCGTCAACACTTTGGGGCAAGTTGCCCCCGAATTGGCCTTCTCCACACAGAGCGGAAGCACTCTGTCAGATTTGGTGAAATGCAAGCTTAAGGGGAGAGTTTAGCTGGGGCAGCCCCCGTCCACTTACCAAATTAAACACATTCATTTCCATTCTGAGAGGAGGTGTCAATTGGATAATATCTCCGATTCACAGAATAGTTGAAAATCCAAGAGCAGACTGATCAGGCATTGTTTGTTTAAAAACTCTCACCTATTTGTATTTGTTCCTTGTAATTAAAAGTAACTCTAAATATTTGTTACTCATCCTTCTTTCTTATAAATAATGTAGCAAGTACTTATTTAATCTTAAAAATAATTTTCTCTAAATTATCATGATACAATAAAATCAAGCTGCTTTTGTAATTGGTAGAGAAGAGCAAGGAATTCCTACTGGAGTATTTTGTCTTACACATCTACAATCTTAGATACCAATTTTACCCAGATATAACTACCTTTAACATTTTTGCAGTATATAAATGTATACAACTATATGCAACACAGAAGTACTCACAAGTATATTTTTCATAAAAGCGTAAGAACTTTTTTTGTGTGTAAGGAATAGCTAACTAAAATGAAGGGCAATTTCCTACTTATTTTAATGGCTTTGAAAGTGCAAATATTAAGGCTTTTTTCCCCTCCCAAATTATCAGGTAAGGATCTATGTCTCATCATTTATTTAACTTAGCATATATTATCCAGTGTCCAATTTGTTTTCAACCTTTCACCACTACAAACAGAATATACCTTTGAATGAAAAGCTAAGTCACATACAGATAGGATAGGTTTCACTTAGACTGCTTTATACTGTGAGTTAGAAATATCAGACAATTGTTTTAATGGGGAGTGATACTTCATAAACCTTTGGAACTGAAATTCCATGAGGCATTATAGATGAATGTGTCTTATTTCCCTCCGCGTTTTTCCTTTGAGGCCATTAAAAGATAGAGGTAGTGGTATTTGTGTTGAACGCACTGACTTCCACATGGAAGCATCCCGAGTTATAAGTGGGGACAGGCAGCACTGATGCTGAATGAAAGGAAATAAGTTGCTGGATCTGTTCTACCTTCCCCAGCGGACCAGCTCTCCCATGGCCCTGCGGGTGGGAGGGCACCGGGGGAATTCCAACTCGCATGATTTCTCATTCCTGCCTCTTCCCTCTTCTCCTTCAACTGTGGTGATCTGTGCTGTCTTCACCCAATACCTCCTTTAATTTGGATGAAAATGCCAGACTACTTCCCATAAGTCTCATTTTGATTGAACTCACGGCTCCATTTTTATACATCTTAGCCAGTGAATGCAGTACACACTGAGAGCTATTTCTGTGAACCTGAATGTTATGTAGGTCTTTGTTCTTCTCTGCACTGTAAACAGGGATAATCAGAGACCCCAGACGCTATTTACTTGGGACTCCATAAAGACACCTAGTAGCTCAAGAAGCACACATATTGAATATAATCTATTAAACTAACTGTATCAATACAGTATTGAGACACTGTTTTGATTTTGGAACACCATCAGTGTTTTATCACCAGATAGTGTAAAACTATTATTTATTGTATTAATTAACATGAAGTAAATGTACTTCTGATTTTTGTAAGCTCTAGTTCTTAACGTGTTTTTAGTGCACTTTGGAGATTTAAAAAACGAAACCAATGATTTTTTTTATGTTAAAAACCTATTACACTAGAATTAAAACGTGTCTGGTTTTGTTATGCATTAATATTATCGTAGCATGGCTTTTTAAATGCTTGATGGCTCAGTTACTTAAAATACTTGGCAAAAAAATGCATACCTTTATAAAATATGTCCAGCTTTTGAATATGACTTTCCGTAATTGGAGAAGAGACCGAATGATGGTAATATAGTTTGGAAATCCTAGAATAAAAAAGAGCAAATATTACCACAGAGCTCTTACTGACTTTGTATTAATATTATTATTTTTATTATTATTATTGGCTTTAAATATACATAATAATTACTAATTTTCAAAAAAGAAAATGAAATAATTAGTTTTATTTAAATGATCTTTGTTTAACCTGTTTATATTTATTAATTATGTTTAGTGTTTATTTTAATATATAAAATAACTAATTTAAAAAATGTACATTTTGGGGATACAGACAACAGTATGATAACTGCCAGAGGAAAGGGGGAGAAAGAAGGTGAAAGGGAGAATAAATGGTGATGGAAGGAGACTTAATGTAGGTGGTGAACACAATACAATATACAGATGATGTATTATAGAATTCTATACCTGAAACCTGCATCATTTTATTAACCAACGTCACCCCAATGAATTCAATAAAAAACATGGTTAAATAAATGTACATTTCAACTTTTATTTTTTACATTTACTTTGGATAGAGATATATTCCAACTGTATATGCTTTAAAAGTATCGAATGCATCTAGTAGAAAAGAAGGAAGACCTAAAGTCAATGATCTAAGCTTCCACCTTAGGAAACTAGGAAACAGTGAGCAGAAAAAGAAAGCCAGAACCCAATCAGAGCAGAAGTCATGAAACTGAAACAGAGAGGAGCGAAAATCAACAAAACCAAAAGCTGGTTCTTTGAAAAGATCAGTAAAATCGATAAAGACTTAGCCAGGCTAAGTGAGAAAAAAGAGAGAAGTCACAAATTAGTCACAGTTACTAAGAGAGATGGGTGGTCATTACTGGTGCCGTGCACTTTAACTAAAAGGCTAAGTAAAGAAGGAACAGTGGACTGCACATTTGATAACTAAGGTGAACTGGACTGACCACTTAGAAGACAGCCCAACAAAACTCACACCATGAGAAACACATAATCTGAATAGGCCCATATCTATTTAAAAAATCAACTCAGTAATTAATAACCTTTCCAAACAGGCTTTGATTCTTTCTAGTGAATTCTACCAAACAAGGGAGAAATGATACTGTTCCAGAAAACGGAAGCTTCCTCTGGGAAGCACTTCCGAACTTCCTCTGTTTCGTCATCTAGAAGATGGAGATGCCCACCCCGGCCAGTGTTGCTTAGTGGTTAGAGCATGGGCCTGCTCACTGAAGGGTTGCTGGTCCGATTGCTGGTCAAGGTCACATACCTGGGTTGCAGAGTCAATCCCTGGCCCAGGTCAGGGTGTTTGTGGGAGGCAACCAATCCATGTCTGTCTCTCTCTCTCTCTCCCTCTCTCTCTCCCTCCTCCCTCATTTCCACTCTCTCTAAAACAAACAAACAAACAAACAAACAAAAAACTTCGGGTGAAGATTAGCAACAACAAAAAAGTAATTAGCTAGAAAAAAATTCACCTTAGAACTAATGCATTGCCTGGTAAGTGGCAGCTGGGGGATTTTCCTTTCCAAGACAATGACTAACTTTTTTTAAAAAAAATAAAATATATTTTAATGATTTTCCACAGAGAGGAAGGGAGATAGTTAGAAACATCGATGAGATAGAAACATCGATCAGGTGCCTCCTGCGCACCCCCTACTAGGGATGTGCCAGCAACCAAGGAACATGCCCCTAACTGGAATCCATCTGGGACCCTTCAATCTGCAGGCCGACGCTCTATCCACTGAGCCAAACCGGTTTTGGCGACAATGACTAACGTTTGAAGCACTGAGAGACTACGTCTTCCCTCCACTTTTCCTGACCTTGTCTACATCTGAGATTTGGGGGGTGGGATTTATGATAACTTCTTGGTGAGCTGAGAGCCTTAGCATACCACGTCTTATTCACTTTCTAATTACTTCCCAAAGAAGCAAACACTGTGACACAATACACCGGATCATTTAAAAGGCATAGGTGGCCCGGCCAGTGTGGTTCAGTTGGTTGAGCATTGTTTCATGCACCAGGAGGTCACTGGTTCAATTCCTGGTCAGGGCACATGCCTGGGTTTCGAGTTTGATCCCCAGTAGGGGAAGTGCAGAAGGCAGCCGATAGGTGTTTCTCTCTCACCAATATTTCTCTCCCTCTCTCCAGTCTCTCTCTCTCTTCCTTCATCTATCACTAAAGTCAATAAGAACATTTTTTAAAAAAGGAATAGCAAACTAAAATGAAGGGCAATTTTCTGCTTATTTTAATGGCTTTGGAAGTGCAAATCTTACCCTGGGAATCAACTAGTCATTAAACCTTAAAATACACAGTCATATTGCCTTGCCTTCATAAAAGTCAGTGCGTCTCCTTCTGTAGCCTATCATTTTCATCAAATATTGTTTTCTACTTGTTGGTTTATTCTTTCACTGTGAAAACATGTATGATGATGTTTGGTATAAAAATCAAGAAATTAGTTTCGCGGCAGGGAGTCTGCTAACAACACCGTTTTAATCTTATCCTTCAAGCAGAGGCAGAAAACATATTAATTGCAACTTAATTTATGCAACAAATATTTCATTTTAATTATGCTTAATTTCTGTCAAGCTATAAAAATGTCAATAGTTCTGACACAATTTTTTTAAGTGAAAGAATTAAAATCAAACGCTGCTTCTGAAAGAAATTATGAAAGATTTCTAATTACTGCTGACGTTTTTGAAAAAATTAAAAAAAAAAAAAAAGCACTACTCCAGTGGCCCCAAAATAACATCTGGGAATGTGTGAACTTGAAGCTTTATTACCCGATATTTGTAATTCCTAGTAATATACATGCCTCATTAACAGGATGAAATTCTCACGGGGAGGATTTTCTGTTTTTAATTCACAGGATAGATCAGTGACTGTCATTGACTGGTGGTGCCTTGTCGCCACAGAGAGGTTTTTGTTAATTCCGCTCAGGGAAACAGAGACAAGAGTAAGTGAGACTGACGACTGCTGATACATTGCGTTGAACAAAAGAACATTTACCAGGAACAGGGGGGAAAGAAAAACTGGCCAACCACCAAGGCTGAGCGGCATGAATTATATTCAGCAAAACATTAGCAAGCTCTTGCCCTGGCCAGTGTGGCTCAACTGCCTGGGCATTATCCCATGTGCCTGAGAGGTTGCTGGTATGATTCTGCAGGGTCCCGGTAGGTATGAGAGGCAACATTTCACTCTCACATGGATGTTTCTCTCCATCCCCCTCTCCTTTCCTCTCTTTCTAAGAATCAATTAAAAAAAAATTCTTTTTAAAGTTATTAAGCTCTTAGGATAGGGGTGTCGAACTCAATCAGAGAAGGGGCCAAAATCTAAAATCCAGCCTAAATCGCGGGCCGAATGGTTTACTGAACAGTCATAAACTGACAATGTCATAAACTGACAGCGGAGTGCAGTGATGACAGAGCGGTGCGGGCCACATTGCAAGGCCTGGCGGGCTGGATTTGGCCCGAGGGCCTTGTGTTTGACACATGTGTCTTAGGAGGTAGAAATTCTCCCCAAACATTGTCACACATAAACAGGCTACCTCCTCCCAGAAAGCCTTCATCTTCGGATGGAAATGCCAGCTCCCAGCATTGAGCATAGGCCCACAATCACGCTCCGCCCAGCCCTGGTCCAGCGTCTGTTTTGCATCAGGTACTCCCAGTGTGAGCCCCCTCACTGGATGGTCAGCCTCCTGGGGGCAGGACCCTGGCCCTCTGTGTTACATCCACCCTCTCCCACATTCATTTGAGAGTGAATAAAATTGTTCTGGGTGTTCTGTGTTTAGAAACATCACTATTATTTCAAAATCCTCTTTTGTGAAAGGTGTATAGACCCGTATTTTAAAATCATTTGTTGGGAAAGCTTCTAGTTTTAAGCTGGCCGAGCCATTCATTTCCTGCCTTATCCTCAGAAATGCACTCTCCCGCCCCTGCCCCGAACTTGGAGGATAATAAACATCTACAAAAGGGCATCTGCAGGAATACCAGGAAACAGCAGTGACCCCAAATCATGATCAATGTCCCCCAGATGAGGAGGGGTAGCATCCCAGACTTAAAAAGGGAGAACAAGCCCTAGACGGTTTGGCTCAGTAGATCGAGCACTGGCCTGCAGACCAAGGGGTCCCAGGTTCGATTCAGGTCAAGGGCACATACCTTGTTCGCAGGCTCCTTCCAGGCCAGGGCCCTGGTCAGGATTTGTGCAAGAGGCAACCAATCGATGTGTTGGTTTCACATCAATGTTTCTCTCTGTCTTTTCCTCTCTCTTTCCCTCTCCATAAATAAAAAAAGAAAAGAAAAGGGATAACAGACCAATGAAATTCCATCCTGTTCTTCTTTCCTAAGCCCAGGATGCTCAGCACTGGGATTGAACTGGAAGGTTAGAGTTGGAAGTGGCCTCTGGGATAAAGGACCTTTCCTGAAAGTTGAGGGGTGGGGGGGCTGTGAAGAGTATACCACCCAGGATCACAAATCTCTGAACATAGTTACCTTAACTGGGTACATGTTTTACTTGGTAAAAATAGAGTAAAAAAAAGAAATAATTAGTGCACCAAAATGTGTACTATTTCCCTTAGATTTAAATTTTCTTTCTACTAGGACACTCTAATTAACTGCATCGCTCTCAGGAATTGATGCCCTCTTCTTTATAGTTTTTATAAAATACCTAAACACGTAATTGCTCATTTTTAAAAACATTTTGCTTTCATTTTTTTTTACATTTGACATCTCTAACAATGCTTCCCATAAGCAAGTCTACATAATAAAACATATAAAAATGCAAATGAGATAGTCAACAGAAACTAATGTATTTTATAATGCCAACTCCTTTTATAAGCTTTGAGAAAATTATATGCACATTCACTAGTCTATGTACAATATTTAATGTCTATATCTGAACCCAAATTACTAAAGATGATGATCTATTTTTCTGAACTCATGTCCTTTTCCCAAACTAAATCAAATGAAGAAAGCGATGGGAATTTCCTCTCAAGCTATTTCATACATGGATGCCCCTGAACTTTACTGAGTCTAAACTCCAAAACATGTGCAGGTAAATCACTTTGGTATTCAAAACACTAAGGAATGTTTATTTGCTGTTGCCATTAAGAGCACAATTTATTGCAGAACATTCAAATCTAAGTGCTAATTTATTTAAACTCTATAAATGAAAGGCTATTAAAATTTGAGGATACTGACATTTGATAGATAAGAATTTCATCTCAATTTTTTTTAATACGTTCTTTCATTATTATTTTTGAACAATATAAAATTTTTGCAAGATTAAGAGGACAGGAAAATAGAACAACTTAAATGATTATGGCCTTCTGAAATTCTATGTTTGGCGTGGTCAGACAGTAGAGGGGGAAATAACTCTTGAATAAAGTTCAATTCAACTATGTATGTATTTTTAATTATACCAACTTTGCTACACATAAGAATTTATAAAAAACAAAGTTAAAAATAAGTATGTCTCATCATGGTCAATAGATAATAATGGTTACCAATTAGTTGATATCTCTTTTTAAATTGTACTTTAAAACTAAACCAATAATATGTGATGTCCATAGTAAATGAACTATATTCAATTAATACATAAAAATACTTGAGAAACTTTGGCTGGTAAAGTAGGTTAACCACTCCTGTAATATTATTTCCTCTCCTATTTTATTGAAGAAACTCTTTTTATAAGAGATATTAGAGGTCCGGTGCACTGATTAGTGCACTGGTGGGGTCCCTCGGCCTGGCTTGCACCCTCTAGCCATCCAGGACCCCTCAAGAGATGTTGGAGTGCCATTTTCAGCCCAATACCCATAGGCCAGGCTGAGGGACCCCACTGGTGCATGAATCTGTGCACTGGGCCTGTAGTATACATATAAGATCTTTGGTTAATCTTTTCCCACCCTTTCCCCTCCCTGCTTTCCTCTGAGTTTCATCAGTCTGTACCATGTTTCCAGCCCGTGCATTGATCATCTGCCCTCTGGTGGTCAGTGTGTGTCATAACTACCAGTTGAACAGTCAAATAGTCATGGTCAAATGGTCAAATGGTCGCTTAGGCTTTTATATATATAGATAACATAAATTCAATATAAGAAAGAATATAAAAAAGTATAAAAGTAATAAGTTCTAAGAAGTTCAGATTTGGCGCGGATGCAACAGCCTAAAATAATTTACTAGTGTATTCACATGCTGTGTAGTCATTAGCAACTTGAAGGTTAATATAAATGATGAATAGAAAACATCTCTGAATTAAACTTGATAAATTAAAAGTGTTTCAAACAAATCAAAATCTTACAGAGGTAATTCACAGTTTCTTTTGAACAAATAATAACCAGAGTGGTCTTGATTTTATTCAATACTACTGAATAAAATTTTGACAATATATCTTCACTTTACTTAAAAAAAAGAAAAAGTATTGAAAAGCCACATTAAAACTTTATCATTAAAACTTTACTTTATAATATTAATATGCTAGACTGAAATAATTATAACTGTAGATCCTTTAATGCAAACATTATTTAGCAATGTACTTTAGGACATTCATGCGTAATACTTTATGTATCTCTTATGTTGACATATGTTTAGGTAACGTAGACGATGACATAGGTTTTGGTCACCAGTGACACTTCTAGAAACCCATTAGTTTCCAGGAGCTTGGAAGTTAATGGCTAACGTATTTCAATTAGTGTCGTCTGCTCTCCAACTCTCCGGTTAGGGCCTATCCAAATTTTCAAAACTGTTAATGTGATTTAGGGGGTATTAACCTCACACAATGTTCCATTAAGCTCTTATTCATCACCGGGGCTAGTTCATTAGCCTTGGACGAATCTTCTCTTCCAAGAATCTCACATTTAGAGCCCTGGTGAAAACTCCTTTTTGTCTCTGCCATCAATGGCTTGTGGGACTGGCTTAGGGTTCTGGGAGGCAAATTGCGAACAACAAGCTACCACCTTTGAAGTCCTCATGGGCGGAGGGGAAGAGGTCATCACTAGAGGGCCTGGGACTCAGTTACCCCAGCGGATCTTCTGAGGTTTTCAAATGGCAGAACATTCTCAGTCTAAGTAAATTGCTCTGAAATTCCTCCTTACTTCCTTAAATTCCTTTTAAAACTTTCAGTTAAAGATGACATCCAAATGTAAGGGAAAAGAGGTAAATCATGAAAAAGGTTTTCAGTGGATGATAACACACATGGCAAACACTTCAACAATTTTAAAGACTACATTCTGAAAACTTAGGATTCCTAAGAGGTCAAACCTCCAAGTACCCACTAATTCGTTGCCCTATTAGAACATACTGATATATCTATGCTTAGATGCTTAAGCATATACAACATTATGCGCATAGTTTTTTAAGAGCTAAATTATTTTTAATATATTTTTGTTTTATTTTGGAGAGGAATGGAGGGGGAGAGAGAGATAGAAACACCAATGATGAGAGAGAATAATTGATGGGCTGCCTTCTGCACACCCCCTACTAGGGATTGAGCCCACAACCCGGGCATATTCCCTGACTGGGAATTGCACTGTGACCTCCTGGTTCATAGATCAATATTCAACTACCTAGGCATGCCAGCCGGGCCAGAGCTAAATTATTTTTAACAACTTCCAGCTCAAATATTCTATAGAGACACAATTCCCAGTAAGTCTTCGGAACATCTGGAAAGAATTTACAAAATCTTAGAAACGGGCATGCAGGAGGAAAAAGTAGGTTTAAAGAGCTAGTTGAGATAATAAAGCATAATTATTGATCATCTAGACTTTAGCAGTGATTAGCTTTATTTTCTAGTCTGTAAAATGGGAGGAAATGACAGTATCAACATCCCAGGTGAGTCCTGAGTATGATATAGGACTTTGGTCTCAGTGCTTCCAGATGTTTGGCTTAATCCAAGATGTAGACATCTTACAAAAGGATGCTGAATGAAAAACAGGCATCTCTGCTCCCCTAATAGTAAACTACCACCTATGTATTTATCTCATAGAAACTCGAGCTGGAATTTCAGTCACTAGCCACCAGCCGGGATAGCACGTGGAGCTACACCTACACTTGAGAAACATGCTGTTTGACATGACTATGCTTTACTGCTCCCTGGAGCAGGACTGACACACTGTATCCACTTTCATTTTGGGGGTCTTTTCATTCCCTTTCTCCCACTTGATCCGCTGATATCCCTAATAAAAAGTGTTTTCTTTCTTTTAAAAAAAATATATTTTATTGATTTTTTTTTTTACAGAGAGGAAGGGAGAGGAATTGAGAATTAGAAACATCAATGAAAGAGAAACATCCATCAGCTGTCTCCTGCACACTCCCTACTGGGGATGTGCCCTCAACCAAAGTACATGCCCCTGACTGGAATCGAACCCTGGACCCTTCAGTCCACAGGCCGATGCTCTATCCACTGAGCCTAACTGGTTAGGGCGAAAGGTGTTTTCTTATAAAATAGCCTGTGCAAGCCCTGTTCCCAGACTGGAATATTTTAAAACATACACACACAAAACAACAACAACAGTCTAAGCTTTAGGGAAAAAACCAATTACAGAAACAGCATTAAAAACGCCAAGCACCAGGCAGAAGCAATTCTGGATCAGTTTAAAAAAGTGATTGATGAGACTCTAATCCAAGCTGAAGGACCAGTTTCACGAAGAGCTGCGACCATTCCGCACACTTCATTAGCTGCCATAATTAGCCTGGTGTTGCAATTTGTCAGAACTGGTGGGGACAATTTTCCTTGGAATGCAAACATCAAAAACACAGGGCCTCTCAGACTTCCGAAGGGGCTGGTGAGAGGCTTTTTCTGGCCTCTGTTAACAAAAAGATTAATTATTGCTGATGGGAGGCTGGGCGGTCATTGTCACTCTGTCCATGTGCATTACTTTTAGCATTAGAGGTAGGACGTGGGTGACACCATGCCACCCCATCAAGCGGCCTCATGTTGGAGCACAGAGTCGCTTTTAATATCCGGGGCGTTTCTGATGGGTTTTTCTTCCTGTCTGCAGGGTCCAAGACTCACACCTAACCTATATAATAAAAGGCTAATATGCAAATAGATCAAATGGCAGAACGACCAGTTGCTATGACATGTGCTGGCCAGCAGGGGGCATGTGAAGAACATGCAGGGCATCAGCTGAGGTGGGATGATGGAGCAGGTGAGCGGGGGCACCAGACCAAGGTGGGTGCCAGTCGCTGTCATTGGGGCAAGCCTCTGGTTTTTACTGAAAATTCTTTGCTCCTGCATGCCGTGGCCCTGCCCAGCACTTGCACCTGCTGCCGGCCCTCATCACTCCTGAGGACTTCTCCATCTCCCCCTGTTCCTGTGGGGTGATCAGGGCAGCAGCCACCACTTCCACCTTCTGATGGCTTTCACCCGCTGCCGGCACCAACCCAAATTGCTCTGTGTGGGAGCAGTGACAGCAGGAGCAAGTCTGCTGGCAGACAGAAGACTGGGCCACGGCAGGAGGGGCGAGGCAGGGGTACAGAGGATGGGCTAAGACCTGCCCCTGTGCCTACTGAAGCCTCACTGCCCACAGTTCCTTTCAAGGTGCACAAATTTGTGCACTGGACCCCTATTTCATTGATATCAGGATTTTCCAACAGCCTCCAACACATTGAGAAGTTAGGTCAGTGTACTTTGCCTGAAATTTTAGCTTCTTCCTTCCTTAACTGTGCAGATCAGCAAAAGAGTGGTTCCGTATATTTCTATGATCAAGACATCTTTCAAATACGTTTATAAATCTTCCAAGACCACATGTGTTCAACAATCTATGAAGCTACATTCATGTCACCTGTATTTATGAATAGAGGAATGTCATCTCAAGCCTGGATGAAGGGGATATACTTTGATTTTCCACAATATAAATTCATGAAATCTAATGAAGAGGGATGGAAGGAAAGGGACTCTTACTTCGTTTTTCTTACAACAAAACTGATTTAGTCCTTTGGCTGTAGGCTGAGTTTACCCAAAATCAATAGTGTAATAGCTATATGCAGTGTCATTAAAATTTTTGCCAAACTCTCTTAATTTTTAATCCCCTTGGCTGTATCATTATTTAATTATTTGCTTTAAGATAATTACTGCTAAGCCCAAACTATGTTTTTGTGTTTTTTTTAAATCTCGTTCCTTGAACTGACCTGAAAACTGGAAGCAATAATTTAGTGATACGTGGAGGGAGGAGCCACAGCTGAAGAAACTGGTATTGTTTTCAAATCCATTTCATAGCAGAGAAAAAGTGTTAAAGTGAAAAAAAAAAAAACAATATCAGAGGACAATGCTTGTCTGAGTTTCCAGGGGTGGGAATTTTCCACAGATTCCACCACAATCAAGTCATTTTTACCTCAAACAACTGGACAAATATGTCACTTAGAAATGGGTTGGCCAATGGAAATACAATGTGGAAGTATCTTATGTAATTTACATTTTCGAGTAGTCATGTTAGAAATAGAAAGGAGAAATAGGTGAAATTAATTGGATGGGAATAAAATATTTTAACCCAATAAATCCAATTTACTGTCAAGATGTGGGGATGTTTACAGGTTCTTTTGTTGAGCACAACTTCGAAACATCTCATAATCTCATGACTAGATAAGAGTATCTACAGTTTTTGGAAACACATCTGTTTTGACTGTTGGATGAAGAGAGTTTCACATACCATCTTGGTTGTTTCTTTCTAAATTAGCATGAATGACTCTCAAAGATGCCCCAAAATCCTGAATGGAGGCATGCATATTCCTTTATGGTAGTGTGCCTCAGAGCCGGAGCCTTTTCAGAGAATGGTTGGGACAAAATGAGAGCAGAATATGAAATGAAAGGTCCTGAAGGTAAGGAGTCAATTTTAAGTACAAGTTTTAAAATACTTGGGAGAAATGTGAAACCATGGCTGGGACATCACAAGGAGTTCACTCACAGACTGGATTACCTGGAGAATTTTATTGTTATGATTCAATGCACTCTAGCCATATTATGCACGGTGCTGAGAAGTCACACATCCTTCTGAACAAGCTCTTACTCTGGAAAATGAGATTAGAGGGAGATCATTAAACCGACTCTCTAATTCTGGAGGAAGTGCTTCTGCAGGCTGAAGTGGAAAATGACAATCTGTTCATGTCTGCACAGGCGGAAATCTCTCTACACCCAGGGACATTCCCAATCTCTGCTGAAGTTCACTTCTGCTTCAGTGTCCCTAACATGACACATGGGTTTAGAACTCTCCGCTGTCACAGTCTGTATCAATGATGCAGATTCCAAAACTCAGAACTTCAATGGTTTAAGGACAAAAAAATAAAAGGACAGGAGTTCAAACTAGAGATTTGTAGAAAACTTTTATACACCCTAACTCCAACCATTGCTATCTGACAAAGCAAATCATTGGTGTTCTAATTCCATTGGACACTACATACCTTAGTAAATTGTTATTTTTAAGATTTGAGTCCATTAGAACAAAAGGTTGAAATTAAATTCATGTCAAAGGTAGGAGTACTGCCATATGGAAGGCCTATCCCAACATTTCAACTTATTACTCAAGTGCAACCAGGGTGGTGTTTTCATTGAAATTTATTTTTATATAAATTCTATAGTTGCAAAAATTTGGATTCACTCCCACATCTTTATAAAGCAGACATTTGAGGGTAATAACTATAAACAAAAATTTTAGAAAAATTGTTACATTTTTCTTCACTGTTAAACTAAAAAATTAGTTTCCAATAAAATTGATGGCATGCAAATGCTATTTTGCATTTGTATATTTGCACTTTTTTCTTCTTGAGAGAAGGTCGATGGTTTCAATTAGATTTTTTTAAGAGTCAGATGTCAGAAAAGATATCAGATTATTAATCTGAAGTCTTAACATCAATTCCGAAGAAAAGAGCAGTCTCTTCGTTTAAACTAAAAAAGCCACATTGCCACTCTTGTATTTTTAGTCAAACTTCCCATATAACATAAATACAAGACCTGAGGTTGGCAAAGGGAAGTCAAACCACGTGACTAAGTTGGAGAAAAGCAGACACCTGACTTACATTGGTGACCTGGTGAGTCTGTGTGGCTGGCCAGGTCTTGGGGGCAGACATCCAAGCCCACAACCATGGAACACGCCCTTGTAATGGATCCTTTGTCTTAAGTCACTCTGTCTCACCTCACCATGCTTCCACAGAGAAAATAACCACAGGGCAGAGCATCACTTTGACATGCAAATTTCAGTATTTATTTCTCCTTCCTACCCCATCTGATGATGCCTTTCCTCTATGTGGGTGTGTGCACAGCTGAGCAGAAAGGACTAATGAGCTCAATGGGCAAAGACAGACAGATCTTGAGTGTATGCAGTAGACAGACGTACGTCAGTTATTGTGATCTGAAGGCAACTAACTTTTTGACTATAATGTTTATAAATAAAAACAAGTTACACTGTCATCCTATGAGGTCAAGACATATAATAACAATAGAAATGATTATTTATTTGCCAAAAATTAAAAGTACATATAGGAAAGAGGGAAAACCTGAAAAGAAGTGTCTTCCTTTGCTTTGAGTAATAGACTTTACTGAGGCAGTATTTTATGCTCCATTGTACCGGTAGCAGAAAGAAGCTTTCTTAAACTATGTAATCAAAAATCAATCTTTAAATTTACCAATGATTATTTTAATACTACTAAGTGGTAACTTTATATTAATACATGGGCTAGTCTAGCTGGCATGGCTCAGTGTCTGAGCATCACCTATGAACCAGGAGGTCATGGTTCGATTCTTAGTCAGAGAACATGCCTAGGTTGCTGGCTTGATCCCCAGTGTGGGCATGCAGGAAGCAGCCAATCAATGATTGTCTTTCATCACTGATGTTTCTATCTCTCTCTTTCCCTCTCCCTTCCTCTCTGAAATCAGTGAAAATATATTTTAAAAAATACACGGGGTACATTCTTGGATGATTTTCTTCATAGAATACCAAATACTGAACATTTAATATTTAAACATCTCCCAATCGACAAAATCATACAACTTCATATCCTTTTTTTTTTCTTTATATCAGCATCTATGTCTATTACAGATCAGTAAGATGAGAGTTTGGAAGTCAAAGCATGAAAAATTTTTATCAGTAATGTCTTGGAGTGAAAAGAAATAAGTACATATGTTAGCTAAAAATATACCTAATATATCCCCTCATCTTTTTTTTTTCTGGAATACTTTTAGAATTTTTACTATACATTGAAATTTAGGTCATACTAGCTGTATGTATGGAAACTTACTTTCAAAACTGAGTATACATTTTATATATCACATCCTGTACTACCTTAATTTATGCTGTTAGGACCAGAAAGTATATTCATACTTGCAGATTAGATTGCTTCCACCCTTTAGACATTATTTATGCATATTAAATGTCAACATGAAAATGACAGATGATTTCTGCATTCAATTAGAAGAACAATATACGCGGTCTCAAAAATCATAGAAGAGAGAAAGTCAGCAAAGTTTCGGCTCCAAACAAAAATAGTTTCAAATTCCACTTAGTTCTTTTGGAAAATGCTGTTTTGAAGGAAATGCTTTTGCCTTTTTTCAGGGTTTGTAGGCTTTAGCAATATAAATGAACTAGTACTGATTAAGTCGACAAATAAAAAGGAGGCAATTTTCTTAAATAGTACACACGACATAAAAGCAAAGGAAAAAGTATATTGCAAATGCTATTTGTTCTTCATCATTGCTATCATAAAGGTCAGCCTGACACAGGGTACTAGGTTGGTGAGCTACAAAGAAATTTGGACAGATATGCCTCCAGCCTTCCAATGATGAATCATTTGGTTCATAAAGGAACATACTCAGAAAGAGTACAGAGTTAAAGTTATAAAACACCGAATGAATGCACATAAAATATATTTTATGTACCCTAAGAAAAATTAATTTTGGACTTGGATCCAATTTTTAAAATTTTTAAGAATTGGTTTTAACCAAAGCCAGTTTGGCTCAGTGGACAGAGTGTCGGCCTGTGGACTGAAGGGTCCCAGGTTCGATTCTGGTCAAGGGCATGGACCTTTGTTGCGGGCACATCCCCAGTCGGGGGTGTGCAGGAGGCAGCTGATCAATGTTTCAATGAATCATTGATTGGTTGCCTCCTACACGCCCTCTATTGAAAATCAGGCCTGCAACCTGGGCATGTGCCCTGACCGGAATCGAACCATGGTTCATAGGTTGACACAACCACTGAGCCACACTGGCCAGGTTGTGAAATGCAATTTTTATATCAGCATTTAACTTGTTTAAATACGAAACCTGCCAGCTGCATCTAACTTCACTTGGGGGAGGATCTCTGAAGGAAGCAGAGGGAGGAAACTGGTCTGTCTCCTAGCATCTGGCGTAAGTGAGTCAGTCACTGTGTGGATGGGAGGGATTTGGAAGATACTGGGTGTCGGGAGGAGAGATGAATTCTGTGTTGAGCATAATCGGTGTGAGCTGTTGCAGGGATAAGCAAAGAAATCAATTGTAAGAGTAACACAGCCAAGTTTTCCCCCTCTCTAATGCTGCTTACAGGCAAGTTGCACGATTAAATGAAGAAGGTAGGCAAAGCAAGGCATTTGTAATACAACAGACAAATGACAAGGCCTCGCTGGTGAGACAGCATAATAAGGACCATCTAATTTTCTCCTTAAAATCCATTTATTCTCCAAAGCCCTCGATCATCATCAAGGGAGCACATTTTTCAACCAAGGAATTACAGAGGAGGAGAATTAGATTTTATTAAATATTCCAATTGTGGTGAGCAAAACCCTCACAAATAGCTCTTGGAATAGATTTAATAAGAAAGTAAGGTCAATATTTGTATCCTTCCAGCCAACATTGTGAAATATTTCGACTAATTTTGTGCCTTGATAGTATGTTATCAATATCCTTAAGGTTGTTAGCTGCCTTGGTTTATCAAGTGATCACCATTTAGTTAGTTAATTATCTGATATTACATATTTGTTCCACTTTTAACATGCTAGCAGATCTAAATGTTCCCCTATAGCATGTAATCTTATAGCAGCCACATAAAAAGTAACTTGCAAATTAATGCAGAGTTAATAACACGATTACCAACCTGCCACTTATACAACAGAAGTTACAAGTTGTAGCAATATGGCTTCTAGCATCTTTTTTAGGATGACTATAAATGTCTAGTGAAGTAGCTCTGTGAAGAATATCTTTACGAGAAGATATGCTGCCTTTAGGCATAATTGGGAAAATATTCAGTTAAGTATGTTAAATTGAATTAAACCCACAATATTAATTTTCATGACGGAACAATTTCTTCAAATGAATGCTCAAGCAGAAAGCCCAGAAATGGGAAATTTAGCTGGTTGTTATTTTGGATTTGCAATAAAGCAGAGAAGAGCCGAATCCGGTTTGGCTCAGTGGATGGAGCGTCAGCCTGCGGACTGAAGGGTCCTAGGTTCGATTCCGGTCAAAGGCATGTACCTTGGTTGTGGGCACATCCCCAGTGGGAGCTGTGCAGTCTGCAGGCCGACGCTCTATCCACTGAGCCAAACCGATTCTGGCATCAAAGCCACTTTTAACATATTGAAAATTACTACACAATGTAAGAAATCTATCAGAAGCAAGACAGCGATTACAAAGCAAAGGTTGTATAAACATATTCATCTCAACAGTTCACATTTAACCATTCTATAGGTCACATATTTTTTTCTACCAACAATATGCCAATATTCGGCTCTGTGCAATGTTCTAAAGATCATAATAAACTAGGCAGAGTATATATAAATATTACATGCAAATACAAATGGACCTATTGATTTATAATAAAAATTATATAAATGTATACTTTTCCTGAAACCCACTGACTTCAAGAAGTCTGACGCCAGGGTAATAAAAGGGAGGAAATGAAAGAATCTCAGTCCCTGATGTATTAGCGAGAGAGAAAAAAGAAAGAAAGAAAGAAAGAAAGAAAGAAAAAAAAAGCCCTCCAACTGAATATTGCATTCCTGCAGGCCATCCTCATAAGCAAAATATTTTCCCTCAATTACACCCAATTATTTAACTGTTTACACTCACTAATGAAATGAAACAACACAAAACAAACAACTGCAAGGGGCTGTTTATCAGCGAGTGCATAATCATCTATCAACAGTACGGGGAAGATTCTTAAAATTCCGTGGAGCTGGCCTGTTGAAACAGAGAGGCATATTTTATCGCAATCAGGGCACAGAGGTAAGATCGCCCCTCACCGGGGCCCGTGGCTCCGCGTACAGTGCAGCCCTAATGATGCCCACACGCCGCGCGGGCGCATCCATTACCATCATCATAATCACGGTCGTTAGGCTGCACGCTCATTACTACCGGGGTCCCGGTGACAGCGGATTCAATCACCGGGGTGCAGCAGGCAAGCAGCCCAGGCCCCACCCAAGTCCCTGCAGCCGGCGATGTGCCACATTAAACCTCTGATACGTTCCGCATCCCCCTCCATTCCCCGGGCCCCGGGCGGGAAAGGTCAGCTTTATGTTCTGTGCAATATGCTTAGGCCCTCCAAATTAATCCTCTGGAGGACTGGCTGTTTTTATGCTTTGGAGCTTATCGATTGATTCTTGTTTAGGACTCAAATGCGCGTGGACATACCAAAACAAAGCACACACACACAAAAAAGGCTGCTCTAGCGGTGTCGTTCACCAATAATAAAGCGGGTCAACATCAGTCTCTTCCCGGGTTTTGCGAGCAAAGGAAAAGATAAACAGTCCCATTGAAGTCAGTTGTCTAAAGTGAATATAAAAGCTAATTCCAGTCAAGATAGAGGGGCCCAGACCATCACTTGTGCACTGGTTAACACAAGCACAGGTAAGTGCTTTGACAATCAAAAGAATGTTGATAGCATACGGAGCTTTTAATTGTCCAAGTCTTTTACATCTACCCAAATAGATTAAATTAATAGTGATCAGTGTAGTCCCCTTATTAAGTTTCATTTCTATTTTAAATAGTGAAATATATATTTTTTAAAAAGATTATTTGAAAATTTTAATCTCTCTGCTTAAAGAAGGTAGGAGAATAAGTTCTTTGTGTAGTAGACAATCTTCAACCATGATGAAAAGGCTGAAGAACAGGAACCAAAAATACTTAATTGAGCTGTTTCTTGGCTGAAAGCAATCTATTGTGCTCAACTACATCATACGTGCATTTACAAGGTTTCAATAGTCCGTCTTCACTACTCCAGCCTTTTCCTTCTTTAGCTTTTTTAATGTCACAACTCCCTAAAACTGTCTTGAGTCAATTAAAAATGAATAAATTGTGGCCTCCAATTTCTGAGCTCAAGAAACGAAGTTATATATATATATATATATATATATATATATATATATATATATATATATAGGCCTGATTTTAGCAGTTTATGGGGTACAACAAGTCTCACCCAAATCACTTAATATCAAATTGAAATAAAAGTATTTTTAATAATTCTAAGGTTTACATATCAATAATAGAATGACAACTTCAGTGTTGTGCAGGTTATACAGCTACAGAGAGGGATAATTTATTTAATACCGTTATTTGAAGAGATCAGAAGGAAGGTGGGAAGAAGTAGGAAAGGAAGGGAGAAAATAAAGGGAGGGGAGGAGAGAAAAGAGAAATTTAAGTTTGCATTTAGTGTTTTTCTACGTGGTTTTCTGTTGGGTTAAGTAGACTAATGATTTATTAAAATTTAAAGAATTCCTATACATTTCTTGCTTATTTTCGGGGCCTACAAGAACAATTACTCATCATTAATTTTTAACTATATATACATTCTAAAAGTATATAAGGGCACACAATGACTCCCCAAAAACAACAATACCCAAATAAATTATTTTTATTTTTAGTGAGTATCAAAAAATCTCTACATTTCCATGAACTGCTGACTTAAGTTAGATCCGGGCATATTCTTGGAATATGTCAGGATGCATGAAGTGAATCTGTTGTAGAAAGCCAACAAGAACCAGATTCTTTTAGGAATAGACATTTGCATAAGGATCTTTGTTTTTCTGAAGCAGCTTAATGTCCAAGGGTGAATAATTTGTATTTTTTAATGTATTAATTGCAATTTATATTTGTTGTCTATTTTAGCCTGTTAAAGGGGACACTATTTTTTTTTTTTAATGTTGTGTCAACTTACCTTGCCACCAATCCACTTAGCAGGATTTTCATCTCTGAAACGGTGACCGGAACCATACTTGCTTGATAAATGCATTGATGGAACGTATTTTCTATTCTTATGGTAGGAAGAGAATGGCAAAAATCTGAAAGAGCAGTAAGGTGATATTCTTCATTGGATTTCTAGAGACGTTTGATTAAATAAATAAAAATTTAGCCTGGCTGATGTGGCTCAGTGTTTGAGCATCAACCCATGAACCAAAAGGTCACAGGTTCTATTCTCAGTCATGAGACACGCCTGGGTTATGGGCTCGATCCCCAGTAGGGGGCATGCCTTGGCTTTTACAAACACGCCATTACGTGAATGTCTGGGCAGTTGGAGAACGATTGGTAGAAGTCTCAGAAAGCAAAATTTAAAAACAGATAGATACAGAGTCAGTAAAGCATTAAACAGACTGTCACATTACAGAGGGAAGGTTAGGGAGAGGTGGGGTAGATAAGAGATCAACTGAAGGACTTGTATGCATGCATATAAGCATAACCAATGGACACAAAACACTGGGGGTGAGGGCATGTATGGGAGTGGGGTGCGTGGGGGGCAATGGTAAGATATGTACACATATAATACCTTAATAAAAAAAATAAAAAAATAAAAAAACCAAAAACCAAAACAAAACAGCCAATTAGCTTCAGGGAAAATGGGACCATTGCAAATATACAGTCTTTATGCACTGAGAATTAACATACCTCATCTTTTTTTTCCCAAATAAGGAAAATTACACTTACCATTTTTTTTTCTGATAACTCTCTTTCATTTCCCCCCATTTTTCTAGGCACTTACAATTCTAGATTCTCCTCCAACCCATTTATTTCACTGCCAGATAATTCACACTGACAAATTATGAACCCCAATTGCCTTTTGGGTCAAGCCTGCATTCTTCAGCCCGGCTGTCAGGCTGCCCAGCATGCACTGGGTCAGTTTACCCTCCTACCCCTCCTTCTCTGTCCCAGTTTTATGATGTGTTGGTCTGCATACACTAAAAGCGTATGGAATATTCTCAGGAAGTATTCCAAAATGTCTATGATGTTGGTATTATATATCTATTTTTAAATATATATATTTTATTTAATTTTTACAGAGAGGAAGGGAGCGGGATAGAGAGCTAGAAACATCGATGAGAAAGAAACATTGACCAGCTGCCTCCTGCACATCCCCTACCAGGGATGTGCCCACAACCAAGGTACATGCCCTTGACCAGAATCGAACCTGGGACCTTTCAGTCCGCAGACTGACGCTTTATCCACTGAGCCAAACCGTTTTCAGCGATGTTATACATCTTAAACATATCAATACTTAGAGGTCTGTAATAACGAAATTCCACTATTCCGTGGTCATTTATTTAAGACAAAAAAACAAACATTCTATTTTCAAGGCAACAGGGGACAACAAAAGAGCAATCATCACCATACAACTAACAAAGGGATCCTTTGTAGACAAATTCTAGAACTTCTTAATGATACACAAGCTGATTATCTGTATCCCCAGTGTTCTAAAGCACCAGAACTTCATTAGAGGAAAATTAAGCTGGAAGAATGAAGGCAGCCCTTTGCAGATTTCCGCTGGAAATTGGCTGGGAAAGGCAGAAGTCTGGATCAAAAGAGGGTAATCATGCTAACGGTGCCCCGAGCATCGCATGGGCAATGCGATTTGCACACTAACTACCTCTCCCATTACCGCTTGTTTGGAGTGTTCTGTGTTAATGGGATTAGCTAACCTAGTATTTTAACTTAAAAAGGCTCTGCTGATTAATAAATGCGGCACACTGTGCCAGTAATTAAAACAAATGGGAGCGTTACAAATAAAAAAGTTGAAATGTTACGGAAACACTCTCTGAAAACATATGATAATGCCTATTTACCATAATACAATAACCGTTCGGAAAACACGTAGATTGCAGAGGGCTAAAGTGTTTGAAGAATCACATGAGTCAAAAAAAGTTTTGAGGCGTGTTGAACTTCCTTATCACTATTCTTTGTTAATAAACAGAACCGGTCTCTTTTCTATACACTACATTCAAAAAAAAATTTTTTTTTCTGTTAATCCTCAATCGAGGGTGATTTTCCCATTGGTTTTTAGAGAGAATGGAAGGGAGAGGGAGAAAAAGAAGAAACCCTAATGTGAGAGAAACACATCCATTGGTTGCCTCTGATTGGGGTTGGGGATCGAACCTGAAACTCAGGTATGTGCCCTTGACCAGAAGGAATCAGACTTGAGACCAGAAGGGCTATATTTTAAATTAAGTTCTTAATTGGAATTCTAGATATTTTGCTTAATAACTTTGATGCCATAGCGACCAGTTAATCACACAAATGCATAGCCACATGCAGAAGGTGCAACTGTGAATGGAGAGATATTTAAAAGGCAGAAAGGAGAGTCTGAGGACCAATATGACGCTGGAGAAGAACAGAAAAGCTCACATGTCCCTACCCTGGGTTGAGTGTTGGGCCTGCAATTCACACTTAAAACAAGAAGCAGGCCGTGGCCTGTTTGGCTTAATGGATAGAGTGCCGGCCTGCAAAATGAAGGGTCCTGGGTTCCATTCTGGCTAAGGGCACGTGCCCGGGTTGCATGCTTGATCCCAAGTAGGGGGCATGCAGGAGGCAGCCAATCAATGATTCTCTCTCATCAATGATGTTTCTCTCTCTCTCTCTCTCCCTCTCCCTTCCTCTCTCAGAAATAAATAAAAACTTATTTAATAAATGTCAGAGCTTCTCATAAAAATTACTTGACAGTTATGTACAAGTTGCTGATGTAACATCCTGACTTCATAAACACAGACCTAGGAATGAGGAAAACCATGTCTTCAAGAGACAAAAGAAAGAGGGATCTGTTTCTTTAGGATCAAGAACAAACAAATAAAGCTTTGAAGTGACTTCTTCAAGAAATCCTCTGCAATCCACACTCTGTCAAACAGTACCATCCCCTCTTTCTATGCTTATCTTGAATAACATGTTGAAGACTGTGACCTCATTGGAAATATGGTCACTGCAGGAATAATAAGTTGAGATGAGAGTAGGGTGGGCCCCCTGATCCAATTCGACTATTGACTACACATATGCAATCGATATACTTATCAATACTGTCCTATCTAAAACATTTGCACATCGTCGAAAATGGTTGCTTTCAGAGGAATCATGGGGACCTGACCTTTTCTCACAAATAAAAAGTTCTCTGCAGCCAAAACCGGTTTGGCCCAGTGGATAAAGCATTGGCCTGTGGACTGAAAGGTCCCGGGTTCAATTCCTGTCAAGGGCATGTACCTTGATTGTGGGCACATTCCCAGTGGGGGTGGTGCACAAGGCAGCTGATCCTTGTTTCTCTCTCATCGATGTTTCTAACTCTCTATCCCTCTCTCTTCCTCTCTGTAAAAAATCAATAAAATATATGAAATAAAATAAAATAAAAATATTAAAAAAAAAAAAGTTCTCTGCTAATATCTAACCAGGTAACGTAAGGCTCCACACTCGGGACAGCTGCTTTTTAAAGCTCAGGACTCACATGTTCTCTTGAACATTTTTTGCTGAGTCCCATCTTCTGAATTCATTTCTGGCCTCTTTTAACGTAGAGATGGGTTCTGCCACCCGCAACGTTGGTTCCAAAGGCTTGTAGCGCTGCGCCAGTACTTCATTGATGTCACGGAAGGGC
The DNA here is from genome assembly GCF_964339955.1 of Pipistrellus hanaki. NCBI lineage: Eukaryota > Metazoa > Chordata > Mammalia > Chiroptera > Vespertilionidae > Pipistrellus > Pipistrellus hanaki. The sequence goes on from NC_140522.1 coordinate 6,673,821, forward strand.
CCCTGGCAAGACAGGATGTTTCATTAGGAAGGATTCCTTTACCATGTTATTGGTCATCAAGGCTGCTGAATGCCTACAAAGCACAGCAGGTTTACTTACATTGCAGAGGATATTTTATTTAAGTATAATATTTTTATTGACTTCAGAGAGGAAGGGAGAGAAAAATAGAAACATCAATGATGAGAGAGAGTCATTGGTCAGCTGCCTCCCGTATGCCCCACACTGGGGGCCGAGCCCACAACCCGGGCATGTGCCCTGACCGGGAATCGAACCGAGATCTCCTGGTTCATCGGTCGACACTCAACCACTGAGCCACACCGGCCAGGCCTAAATTACAACTCGTTCTTCTCTGAATTAGAAAATGCATGGCACAATATTGCATCTTCCAGAAATGTCCACGCTGGTACAAGTGACAATACTGAAAATGTGTTGCATTAATTTTCTGCACATCAAAAGAGTTGCTCTGCTAAAATTGGTAAGTCTATAGTTATAGTTGCTCTACTTTCAAATGTTTAAAAACATGTTGCTTTGAACATCATTTGCAAAGAATCCTCTCCCTTTTTGAGTAAAAATAGTAGAGACAATTCTGAACTTAGCTTTCAAAGAACACCGCTATCAATAGCGTTTTTTTCACTAAAAGAAGGCTTTTTGGTGAATGTCATATCTTCTATTTTATTCTTTCTTGTGTTCTTTATTTAAAATTATTTGATACAATAGCAGCCATGCAATCACACACAAACATAGCCAAGTCCAGAAGCCACAACTGGGAAAAGAGATTCACCACATGTCCTGCCTTTAAATTAGTAGTTACTTATATACTAGTTATGGGAATCCACTGGTTGTCTGACGAATTAGCATCACATAATGCACAATACAAGTCAGAGCTGGCTGGAGATTTTGCTGTGCCATTAAGTACATACAGTTTTCTCTTTTTGCCCACCATTGTGCAGGAGAGAAGTGATGGAAGAGGGACCAAGATTTCTAGTTCTATTCCTTATCCTTCCCTAACTAGGTTATCCCTAACAGGCCACAGCTGGAATTCCTGCCGGCGCTGAGGGAAGACAGTGGGCTAATAAAAAGAAATGATTCACGCCTCATTTCTGTTCACTTATGTTTTACATTAATAGAAACCAATAATAGGAACCAGTTACCATAAAAGTCATGGACCGTAAATAACACAAATGGCAAATAAGTATCATCTAGTACTTTTCACAGCTGGACAGGAGGATTGCTATATTGGAAAGGAGTTAATGAATTTTTATTGGAACTTTATTTTTTTAAAGATACAGTAACATGATTCCAAGTTCACTATTAATATCTATCTATATCGATATCTACCTATCTATATCCCCATTTGATATATATGTTTACCTGTATCTTTTATTATGAACTTTAACTTATTATATATAATTACTAATATATTAATGTATCTTTATACATTTTATTTACTATATATTTGATGTATATATACTTTTTAATATATTTTTATTGATTTCAGAGAGGAAGGGAGAGGGAGAGAGAGAAACATCAATGATGAGATAAAATTAGTGATTGGCTGCCTTCTGCACGTCTCCTACTGGGGATTGAATCCACAACCCAGGCACATGCCTTGACTGGGAATCAAACCATGACCTTCTGATTCATAGGTCAATGCTCAACCACTGAGTCATACCAGCTGGGCTGGAGTAATTTTTTATACAGAGAGAGGTAAACAGAGGCACTCCTGTGCACAGAACCCATAAGCAGGAGCTCTAGGAGCTTGGCCTGTGAACCAAAAGCAATCCAGTTCCGGGTGGATTCTACCTGGTGGCGGTTGTATTCCCAGTTTTAAAGTGTTGACGGGGATGACAGAACGATTGCTCTCTGGGACTTTTAGGACGGTCACTCAACACACCTCACTCCACACTTGATCTCTATCCCAGTCTACATTGAAGGTTGTCTGTCTATTTCTACTGGAGTCTTGCACTATTTCAGGCCCTCTCTCTTTCCCCAACTCATATACTTTAGTACTCTTAAAAGTACTCAAATCTAAATTATGTTTACAGTTATATGTAAAGATATGGGTCATCAGATGACAGGTTACATTAAATGTATTTGATGACACATGCAATATTTCTAGCAACAATAGGTTATAATGAGTACTGTTTCTAACAATATTTTCAGTCTGGCTGGTGTGCTCGGTGGTTGGGCATCTACCTATTAACCAGGAGGTTACAGTTTGATTCCCAGTCAGGGCACATGCCCAGGTTGCTGGCTCAGTCCCCAGTAGGGGGCGTGCAAGAGACAGTCAATCAATCGTTCTCATCATTGATGTTTCTCTCTCCCTCTCCCTTCCTCTCTGAAATCAATAAAGAAAAAAAAAATATTTTTTTTAAAAAGCAAAAAGCCAGTATTTTCACTCAAAAGTCTAGATCTTAACCTAAAATCCTATGTGTTAACTTCTCATTCAAAACATTATATAGTTCAATACCAAATAAATATTTGATTGCTTCTTTGGTGTATGTTTTAAACATACTTTAGATTTCTTACTTAACATTAGATTCTATTAAAAAAAAAAAAAATTCCTGCCAAAACCGGTTTGGTTCAGTGGATAGAACGTCGGCCTGCGGACTGAAGGGTCCCAGGTTCGATTCCTGTCAAGGGCACGTACCTTGGTTGTGGGCACATCCCCTGTAGGGAGTGTACAGGAGGCAGCTGATGGATGATTCTTTCTCATCGATGTTTCTATCTCTCTATCCTTCTCCCTTCCTCTCTGTAAAAAAAAAATCAATAAAATATATTTTTAAAAAATTCCTTTTTTATGATCACAAAGGCAAAACAACAGTCACTTTTTAACAAACCAGCAAAGTACAGGATCGTAAGAAGAATTCTCACATGGGACCAGAGAGTACCTGGCACTGCTTCCGGTTGATGGGCGGCAGGATGTGGGTGCGAGGGAAGGACCGGGTGCTGGTGCAGGCCAGCCAGCTCTCCAGGTGGCGCACCCGCTTCCGCCTGGCTTTGGTCCTCGGAGGCGTTAAAGGCTTTGCGTTCTGCAGCCGCAGTTCCCACGGGTCGGGATTAATTCTGAAGGGCGAGTTGTATATGCCTGGGATCTAAAGCAGACAGAAGTTTGACTTGGGTCTTTCATTTTTTTTTTAATATATTTTTATTGATTTTTTTCACAGAGAGGAAGAGAGAGGAATAGAGAGTTAGAATCATCGATGAGAGAGAATCAATCGATCAGCTGCCTCCTGCACACCCCCTATTGGGGATGCACCCGCAACCAAGGTACATGCCCTTGACCGGAATCGAACCTGGGACCCTTCGGTCCGCAGGCTGACGCTCTATCCACTGAGCCAAACCGGTCCCGGCTGGGTCTTTCATTTTCACTGGAAGTAAAAGGAAGATCAGGTTGCACTGTCGCATTTTTCCTATATGTAAGGACTATGTGAAATGACTTCTGGAGGTGGATTTCAGATTTACCAGGGAATATAAATAAAAAAAAAAAGCCCCATGCACCGTCTCCATGCCAGACCAGCCGTTTCAGAATCGTGCTTTGGTTGAAGACAAAATATGCTAAAAACCACTGAGCTGTGGTTCCTGTCTACCACACAAGGTACACTTTACATCACTGTATTTATGAAAAAAAGAAAAATAACAGTCATTCTTTTTGTATTCTAACCATTAACTAACTATGAGCATGTCTATGAACTATATCTACTAGTATAGCGACCCATTCACTCAGACAAACCAAATACGCAAGGCTTGAGCCAGTTTCAGGGACAGAGTATGTATTCTCACCTAACTGATTTGGCTCAGTGGGTAGAACGTCAGCCTGTGGGCCAAAGGGTCCCAGGTTCAGTTCCAGTCAAGGGCATGTACCTGGGTTTTGGGCTCCTCCCCAGCCTGGCCCCTGGTCAGGGCTCTTACAGGAGGCAACCATTTGATGGTTTCTCTTACATCAATGTTTCTCTCTGTGTTTCCCTCTCTGTGTCACTTTCCCTAAAAATGAGTGGAAAAAATATCCTCGGGCGAGGATTACAACAACAACAAAAATAATAACAACAAAATATGAACTCAATAAACGTTTGATTGTTTGAATGATGATTCATTACATAATGGCAGTTATTTTAAGTTCTTTAAAATAATAAACCAGTGTGTGTGTGTGTGTGTGTGTGTGTGTGTATACACACACACATATATATATTTACATATATAAATAATAATCACCGTGGATATATATGTGGATATATATATATATATATATATATATATATATATAAAATCAAAGGGGATAAAATAATAATCAAAGTGGATGTACATATGAATATGTATATCATATATTCAAAATAACATCCTGCATTTTGAATTCATGTGGTTCGAAACTCTACTTCTGTAATGTCACAGTACCCTTGCTATTCATCAATGACCTTGTCACACTGTGTCAAAATAGTCAGGGCTTACTTAGCACAGCACCTGCTATGCAACAGAGGGTCAGCAGATGTATGGATGACAAATGTTCAATTCCAGTTTAGCAGATGTCCATTTTTCTGAAAATTCAATGGTGGTTGAGTACAGAACCGTACTTTGATACCTTTTCATATACACACATGCATATTCATAAGGACAAGTCACACTTTAGAGGACAGTATGATTGGCTTGTTGGCTCTTTGCGTCCTCTGGACTAATGTAAAAACATGGACCCATTGAACCTTTCTCTCTTTTCCCTGAAAATGTGCTTTTCTATCATATTCACAAATATTTCTGGTTGCTGTATCTCCCTCATGGAATCAGCAGTTCCAAAGTATTAGGATTAGTTAGGATAGTTGCCTTTGAGTACCTATCCTTGGAAATGTTCTACTTCCAGTCCAACACTCAATTCAGTGTTAACCTGAGTATAATATCACAGGCTCTGGCTGGATTCCCTGTCCTGTCCCATGGTTACCTTTCTGTGTGTCCATCTTCCCCAGGCCAGCAACTGGAGTGCCGGTACTCTGTGTTGGGTATTTTTGCATCCACAGAGCCTAGCAGAGTGCTTGTCACATAGTAGACACTAAAAATGAGGCTGATCCGGCTGGCACGGCTCAGTGATTGAGCACTGACTTATGAACCAGAAGGTCACGGTTTGATTCTGATTCCCGGTCAGAGCAAATGCCAGGAGTGATGGCTCCACCCTCAGTAGGGGGCGTGCAGGAGGCAGCTGATCCAAGATTCTCTCTCATCATTGATGTTTCTATCTCTCTCTCTCCCTCTTCCTTCCTCTCTGAAATTGATAAAAATATACTTTAAGATGAGGCTAGATGCTTTTCCAGAATAACAATGCATCATTTAGACATGCCCACGAGGCCTCTGTTTCGCTACTGTTTTCCAAAGCCACATTCTTGGTAAAATACTTGAGATTTATTTCAAAATCCTACCAACTTCTTTCTAAGAAGTTATAGATTATACCCTTTTCATCTTTCTTGAGATTTCAGTTTTAATTAGTTGTCGATTACACTGTGATCCAGAAATTAGCACTAACCCGAATCACCTCCCACTCAGCTTTTTCCTATGTTATAATCCGGGACTGAATCTTATCAGATAAAACCAACCTAATGTAAATGTATTTAAATATTTTTAAAATGTGTTGAACTAGCTCTTCTTTGCAACCCCCCCCCCCCCATTTAATTTATTTATATAAGAAAGAACAGTGTTGAGAATGTTACAGGCCATTGTATACACCATTTATAATGTCAGTTAACATTCGCTCCCTATAACACTGATTATAGAACAAGGTGGATACGTAAACAGATAGTGAAATGATCTTAATAAAAGAAAATATGTATACATATATAGATATTAAAAATAGCTTTCAGTGGACAGTAACTTTTAAGTGGATGGTAATTTTTAACATCTTTCCAAGGTGATTTTCTATTGAGAATGTATCAAATGTAATAAGAAAAAAACAATACGTATTACATAAAGAAGACTATTCTGACATACAATATAATTAAACCTATATAAGTCTAGGACAGAGATATAAGAAAAATGCCATTCTGTTCAGTGATAATCTAATGAAAGGAAGTCTGTTAGCATATCATTTCCAGATTAAAATAGTAAAATACGTGCAGTTTAACTAGATTATAATTTATGCTTGACAATGTCTGTCTACCTGGGTAACTGCTGCCGGCTATTCACGTCACCCCCATTAGAAATCTCCTCTGATCCCCCCAAATTTGCATGCCCATGTACACAGGGGCTCGATGGGAAATGCAAATTGACTGTAGGCCTGATAGCTTCCTGAAACCGTACTCTGCAACCTCCATGGAGCCCTCCTCCTGTGGCTTCTCCTTGCAATTTAAATCAAATATAGATAGAAAATACAGTTTAATTGAATTGAAAATGTCTCATTTAAAATCTTCCGGCTGTCGATATTTTAGAAATTAAGTTAGTGCATTTGCGAAAGCCATCAATGGACATGCTCTGGCCCTCCCACAATCCCCCCAGCAGACACCTTACTTGGTTAGATTTAGAAAGAATGCATTCTAGAAATGAAGTTAATATTTTAGAAATTAAGTAAATGGTCTATTTTAGAAACTCAGTTAATGCTAAACATCCGGCCCTCCCACAATCCCCACAGCAAATACCCTATTTGGTTAGGTTGAGAAAGGACCCATTTAATTATTCTTCTTGCAGTAAATAAAATGATGTGAACTTGCCCTCGCTGGTTTGGCTCAGTGGATAGAACATTGGCCTGAGGACTGAGGGGTCCCGGGCTCGATTCTGATCAAGGGCACATACCTGGGTTGTGGGCTCGATCCCCAGTAGGTGGCACACAGGAGGCAGCCCATCAATGATTCTCTCTCATCATTGATGTTTCTATCTCTCCTCCTCTCTTCCTCTCTGAAATCAATAAAAATATATTTATATTAAAAAAAATAAAACGACGTGAACTTACTCTTGTCCCAGTTGCTCTAGTTAGTTCATCATGTGTAAGGCACCTGTGACTAAACAGCTTGCTGTGGGTTTCTAAAAATATTTCTAGGAGCCACCAAAGGCCAAGTTCATCCTCAGGGACTAGGGCCTATTTCTCAGCCTCCGCATTTTTCACTGCATAGAAGGGCGGCTGCCAAGCTCGCTTATGGGACTTCATTCTGGGCAATCATTTTCTGGAGTGACCAGCACTATGGGGAAATCTCTGCTAACGGTGTGGTTCTTTTTTCTTTTTTTTTAAACAGCCTACAACTGAGTTATTTGCAGTACTGTCATGCTAACATTCAACTCAATAAGACCCAGGGGTTCTCAGGAGAGGACTCAGCTAACAGCCTCTTACTGACCTCCCTGCATCAGGCCGGACTGCAGGCTGGGGGCCCAGTGGTGGAGACCGCAAATGAGCTGTGAAAACGCTGGTTTTTTTTTTTTTTTTTTTAAAGGCTGTGATTCTGACTAGTCAAAAGGGAGGTGGGGGGAAAAGGCAATGAGTTATATAATAGATATATATATTTTTCTTGAATTCCTCCCTTCAGACCCTCCATCATGGGGACTTAAGCATGAACCGGAATATTAATTATGCCGTGCAGAGCAGCCAGCAAGCAAACGTGCCATTTGTTACCCAGTCACCCTTAGCGTCACGTTCATATTTCGAACCATTCTGTATTTCTGACAATCAGTTGGCTCTTTACTTTCCAGATTTTGTGCTTCTCCTTGAGTATTATATAGGAAAGTCCTTAAAAAAAACAAAACGCAGAATGCAATTGATTTGAAAACGAATGGACATCCTTTTTCTATGTGGAGCATCTAAACTGTATTTTTATTTCCCGGAGAATGTCTTTCTGATCATTTTCCTTCCAAAGGCTGACCTTTATTTTGTAATTGCCCGGGGGAAGCTGTGTCTAATTTCCCCCCTTCTTTTTGTTACCGAGGCTTACTCTTAACACAAGTTTCTGTAAAATAAAAAATAAAAAAAAGAACTTGTAATAGGACTGTGGGAACCTCAAATTCCCAAAGCACATTTATGAAGGCTTCGATTGCATGTGTTGCCGTTGGAGAAATCCGAATTCCTCCTGATTTCAAAGTCACTCCTTCTTCCGGGAGCATTCGGCTTTTGCTTCTGCAGACGGCAGGGGCACAGCCCAGAGGAGTCACCAATGGCCACAGAAATGGAACAAAATTAGAAAGTATTTTCTCACTCCACAATTCAGAATTTGTGAATCCTGGGAGAGAGAAGCAGTTTAAAAGGAGGGCTATCTAAACTATATTTGGGTTCTAAGTTTTCATTAAAAAAATAAAATGCATTGAGCCTGGCCGGTGTGGCTCAGTGGTTGAGCTTTGAATTGGAAATCGCAGTTCGATTCCTGGTCAGGGCACATGCCCCGGTTTCGGGTTCAATACCCAGTGGGAGGTGGGGGCGGGGGGCGTGCAGGAGGCAGCCAATCAATGATCCTCTCTCATCATTGAAGTTTCTCTCTCTACCCCTCTCCTTTCCTCTCTCTGAAATCAATTGTAAAAAGCGTGTTGAGCCGAAACTGGTGTGGCTCAGTCGATAGAGCATCAGCCTGTGGACTGAAGGGTCCCGGGTTTGATTCCGGTCAAGGGCATGTACCTTGGTTGCCGGCACATCCCCAGTGCGGGATGTGCAGGAGGCAGCTGATCAATGTTTCTCTCTTATTGATGTTTCTAGCTCTCTCTGTAAAAATCAATAATACATATCTATATCTATATCTATATCTATATCTATATCTATATCTATATCTATGTGTGTGTGTGTGTGTGTGTGTGTGTGTGTGTTGAGGCAATAAGACACTGAGCGAGCACAGAAGAGGAGTACAGATCTCTGCTAACGGGAGAGGAACAGTGGGCCAGCGAGTGTGAATGAAATATGTGCGGGGCAGGGCCTGCTGAGTGGACGCTGACCAGTGCACTTCATCATAATTACCAGGGCACAGAAGTGCCGGGGGATTTATAAAAACCCCACTCAGCAAATAATTGCCCTGCAGTTAGGAGACAGTCGGAGTGTTAATACACTGCCACAGCCTGGCGTTTAGTAAGATATTCTCCGTTCAATTACTCTTGCTGAGCACTAAGAGGGAACACGGTCATTTCTCAGCCAGAGCCCTTCCGCTTCCACCTGCATTTCAGACAACAGTCCCGCTGACCCTCAGGCACAGCTCCCCGGGAGGGCTGGGGGTTCCAGGGAAATGTTAGGGAGTCACAGGAATGTACCTGGTATGGAACTTAGCTGAGTAGTAAAACAAGAATAAAAATGAAAGAACTATGGCCGGCTACAAATGCTTATTCTCTTCTCTTGTTTCAGTTAAATAATATAATTTTTGCCCTAGCCGGGTTGGCTCAGTGGATAGAGCATCGGCCTAGGGACTGAAGGATCCCGGGTTTGATTCAGGACAAAGGACGCATACCTTGGTGTGGGAAGCAACCAATCGATGAGCTTATCTCACATCCATGTTTCTCTCTGTCTGTCTGCCCCCTCCCTCCCACTCTCTCTTAAAAATCAATGGGGGGAAAATGATTTCTTAATAATAATAAAGGTTGTTATAAATAAATAAATATATATATATATATATATATATATATATATATATATATATATATACACATATAATTTTTAAGTGGTTAGGGTCAAATTTTAAAGGGGCCATGTTATATGCTTCTTTAGGTTAATATGTGATTTTTAGAAATCATGTTATCTTTACCATTATTATCAGATATTTAAAACATTCTTACAAAATGCCAATTAAAATTTAAATAAGGTACCATTTTCTATGTAACTAACTCAATGCAATAATATTGAGTGTCTACTAACTTAGAAAGGCTTTGCCGGGTCTAAGGTGAGTACAGGGGTGAATACAGCCCATTATGCCCTTCTCAAGGGTAGGAGGTGGCGGGGGGAGGGGTAAAGAGAATGATTCTGTGACCAACAATAACATGACCCGCCGGCTTTCAGTGTCCTCTCATCATGGTTGTAACCTTGCTCCAGCCTGTTTGGCTCAGTGGATAGAGTGACAGCCTGTGGACTGAAGGGTCCCAGGTTCGATTCCGGTCAAGGGCACATGCCCAGGTGGCGGGCTCCATCCCCAGTGTGGGGCGTGCAGGAGGCAGGCGATCCATGATGCTCTCTCATCATTGATGTTTCTATCTCTCTCCCTCTCCCTTCCTCTCTGAAATCAATAAGAATATGTTTGAAATATATGTATAAAAAGAAAGGAAAACACAGTATCCAGGAAAGGCAACAAAAGCGAGCGTGCCTGTGTAGAAATAAGGGGGGCAGAGGACCCTTGAAGGGCACTCCAACAGCAAACAGACCAGGAGAAGACGGCTTCAGGGGGAGGTCAGCGGTGTCGGGGGCTGGGAGCGGTGGGGCAGTGTGGGGACCACCACGGCAGCGCCGGATGGTAATTAGGAGGTGACAGGTGACCTCCGAGCAGCAGGGTCTGTCCTGGTGGCAGACGTGACATGGCAACTCCCTGAGAGGGAGGGGGAAGGGGCGAGGGGCTGGCTGCAGGCTTCCAGGACACAGGCAGTTCCTGAGGACTCTCAGATATTGGGATGGAAAGAATGGCTCTCTCTCTCTCTTTTTAATTTTCACGCAGGATTTCCCTTCAGCCGTATCTGCGTGGGGGAGGGTTTGCTGAGAGACTGCCCATGAGTCTCTCGGGGAAACCTTCCCCATAGATCAGTCCCGTGGCCTCTGTATCTGCATCTGTGATTCCCTCCAAGAACTGGATGGAAGTCCTTTGTTTTCTTTCTTCGTTTTAAAAAAAATATTTTTATTGATTTCAGAGAGGAAGGGAGAGGTAGAGAGAGATAGAGGCATCAAGGGTGAGAGAGAATCATGGATCGGCTGCCTCCTGCATGCCCCCTTACTGGGGAGGAAGCTCAAAACATAGGCATGTGTCTTGACTGGGAATCCAACCGTGACCTCTGGGTTCATGGGTGGACACTCAACCACTGAGTCACGCCGATCCTGCCTGTGTAATTTGTTTCCCATCCGTGCTCAACAGCTTCCCTTTGCCGCCAAGATTTGCGATTGTTTTCTTGCTTATGTAACTTCCCTAGGCCTGTTCCCCCGGCCCCAGTGCGGCTGCTCTGACCCCAGGCTCCTTCTGCTACCCTGACAGCCTCCCAGATCTGCCTTGGCTTAGTGTGTGTCCATGGGACGCACAGCCTCACTAGTGCACAGATAGTCTCAATCACGGAAGACACATCCCCGCACTGACACATCCCTGCACTGACAATAGACGGTCCAATCAGGTCCGATTCCTGGTACTTGACAGAGTCAGAAGGCAGAGAAGGGATCTGTCTGTCCTGTGAGGTGGAGGAAGACCTTTCCCCAGAAAACATCGAGGAGATGAGCAAAGAAACAGAAAGCATTAAATAACTGATGTGATGGACTATATACATATGTGATCTCTGAACACATAATAATCTGGCCACTCAGGGTGTATCCTATATCATAAAAGGCTAATATGCAAATTTGTCCCCTTGACCAGGAGTTCAACCAGCAGGCAGGCTGGCCAACCGCCCATGTCCCCTCCCCCTGGCCAGGCTGGTCAGACCACACCCGTGCACAAATTCATGCACTGGGCCTCTAATATACTGAGTGGCCAGATCATCATGCGTTCAGAGATCTTAGTAATCTGGCCATTCAGTGTAAGTAGCTGCACGTGGAATCACAGTGAACAAGATTCACACGAGTTACTGAAGGAGAATGAGAAGAAAGAAAGGACCAAGGCCACTGGGGGGTCTGACTACAGGAGTGATCAACCAGGTGCCAATCCTCCCCGAGGCCCCCCGGATTCTAACCACGAGATTCCTGGGCAACCTGGGGAGGAGGTACTTCCAGTAGAGCAGTCGGAGGGAGCTCCAGTTCCATCCCCAGTGATCTGAGAACTCCATGTTGTGACTCTTCTCTGCACAATCTCCACTCACTCCAAAATGGCTTATTACATACGAATGAAGCCCATGTGCTCTCAGGAAAAGAGAAGGAAAGCAGTGAAGTATGTTTATGACCGCCCTCCCCCCAGAAAGCCTTCCACTTCGACACCTTTTCCTCTCCTGGATGCCTGGCTCTTTCTCTCTCTCACCTGGTCCCTTCCCCGGGTGTTGGATTGGAAAAACGATTTCAGCATAGGGTTTAAAAGGTGACTTCCAGGACAATTCATGGCGGAAAGAGACATGCTTAGCATTGCAGAAACAGGCCACTGGATGGAAATTTTCTTTTGTGGAAGAAAATGTAGCAACAGAAGGGGGCATTTGTCACAGTCTAGTCCCAGGGTTACATGGGGTCTGCAAGAAGCTGATTTCCCATGTGTTTTTGAAGAAGGTTTTTTTTTTTTTTTTTTTTAAGGGAACAGGAGGAAGAAGCCATTAGGTGGTGTCAAAGCACAAGGACTGCCTGCCTCATGGGCTGGCCAGGCTCGGGTGCGGGAATAAAGACCACGTGACTTCCCAATGGCTGGGGGCTCTCACCGTCTTTGTGCTATGAACCTGTGGATTCTTGAATGGAAATTATTGATTAGTACCAATTAGGTACAGATTACACCTGCCACTTGGGGACAACTGAACTGAGTGACTAGGATGTTTGCACTTTGCTCTCATCCCCATGATGGGGAAGAGCGGGCCTAAGCTATCAGTCGGACATCCCTCGAGGGCTTCCGACTGCAAGAGGGCGCAGGTCCGGCTGAGGGAACTCCCCCTGCCCCTGAGTGCATGGATTTTGTACACTGGGCCTTTAGCATTTTGATTTTTAAAAAAGCTTATTTGGAGTAAAATGAATCCTAGTTTGATTTCTGGCTTTTGGGTTGTTTCACAAGTTTTTAATTTTTTTTTTTTTTTCAGGTTTCAAAATCTGAGGAAATAGTGCTTCCCTTGAACTTTTAAATCCAGAATTCATTTTAGGTCTATTAAATCATCACTATAATCATTGAAATAAGGGATAGGCACAGCCACTTAACATTTCTCAGCAATGGGAGCTAGTGGGTAGAGCAAGTACTTATCTGTTTGCTTCTCGGTCCGACTGCTCATGCCCAATTAACTTGGTAACTAGTCAGTCACACTCTCCTTTACATTCTTTGGTTCTCATCCTCATCCCCTGCTTACTTCCCCAACAATTCTGATGCCCTTGTTGGCAATCTTTTCAATCTTGCCCATGTAACCTGTCTCTCGTCCATGCCCAACAACTTCCCGATGCCCCCCAAACTTTTCAATACACACACTCTCTCTATTTTTTTTTTTTTTAATTATTATAATTGAAGCTCCCTTCTCTTCTGGAACACCACTTTCCTTGTAGCCCTACTGAGAAGAATGTAGCAATAGATTCTTCTAGTAGCCTGTATTTCTAAAGACTAACTATGTGTGATTTAACCTCAAGTCTCAATTCTGTTTCTGCCACTTTGCTGATCTCTCCAGGAGGCTCTTTAAAAACTCCGGGCAACATTTTAGAGGCAGCATCTTCCCAGGAGCCCAACAAATGGGCCTTTGCCTGGGTCCACCAGTAGGTGGCGCAGACAACATAATTTATTACCAAGAACAAGGACAAGGGGATGAAAGTCAGTTTATGTGGAATAAAACAAATCTGCAAATGAGATTTTCTTCAAAGGGAATATGTCCTGTTTGTGTTAGATTTAGTTTGACTGGTTAGTGAATCAAAATAAATAACTTTATTAAATAATCAATCTTTGCAGAAAGATAAATTAAATTTCCAAATGGAGGCAATGTCCGCATTTTGCTTATTCAAATCAACTAAAAGTAGCCTTCTTTTCATAGAACTTTTACAGGGATGAAGACTTTTTTGATGTGTTCATTTAATAAGGGCGCCAAACCCAATCCTGTTTTCCAGGTAATGGGGTGCATAGCAAATAGCATTTTGTAGGAAATATAATTGACTAATCCTGTTATGTCTGTAGCAACAAATTAACCTTATTACTACTAGTAAATCGTGATGGATTATTTATGCAAATAAGTTACCACATTCAGCTTTCTGATTGAAATAAACATATACAGAAGGTGCTTTAATATGACTTGAACTTTTTAATTAATAAAAGCCGGAGGGGGTCTATCAATTCACTCACTGTAACTCACTGTAATATTAGTTTAGTTGTGTGATTTCTATTTGTGCTAACATATTTGCTTACATAAAGATGAGATAATTAATATCAGTAAAAATTAGTAGATTTTAGAACTTTTAAGACATACATTGGATTTGTACTGAAAATGAGCTTCACACTGACTTTAAAACTGTGCTATCAGTATGAGTTTGTCAGTATATCATCCTAATTGTCCAAAATGATCGATATATTAAATAACATGATTTCATTTATTTTCTGTGTCTGAATTTACAAATACAATTTTAGTTTACGAAAATATCCATCTTTTCAGAAGCGTTATTTGTCTGAATTAATGTTTTGTTTCCACTCCTCTAAGTTAAACTATATTAGGACTATGGAAGTTTAACATAAAATTAGTTTTCTACCAACTAGATTTAAATCATTTCTAAATTACTTCCAATCAAATAGTGTTTCTCTCCTTGCTGAAATGTTATTACAATTATCCTCTTAAGTGGGGTAATAAAACATTTCTCATTCTGATATGCCTCATAAAAATTACTTACACTTAAATATTTATTCAGTAACCTTTCAAATACCTACATCAATTGACAGTAAAAACTGACAGGAGGCCAGCCAGCATGTCTCAGAAGTTGAACATCAAACTATGAACCAGGAGGTCAAAGCTGGATTCCCTGTCAGGGCACATGCCCAGGTTTTGGGCTCAATTCCCTGTTGGGGGCATGCAGGAGGTAGCCAATCAATGGTTCCCTCTCATCATTGATGTTTCTCTCTCTCTCTCTCCCTCTTCTTTCCCCTCTGAAATCAAAAAAAGTATATATAAAGAAATGTCTAAGTATACAATTTCCACACTTATTTTTCTATGTAAAGATGGAACTGCTGAAGGACTTCTGTTAAAAGCTGTCCCTGAGACCTGACTGGTTTGGCTCAGTGGATAGAGTGTCGCCTGTGGACTGAAAGGTCCCAGGTTCAATTCCTGTCAAGGGCATGTACCTTGGTTGTGGGCACATCTCCAGTAGGGCGTGTGCAGGAGGCAGCTGATCAATGATTCTCTCTCATCGATGTTTCTAACTCTCTATCCCTCTCCCTTCCTTTCTATAAAAAAATAAGTAAGATATATATATATATATATATATATATATATATATATATATATATATATATATATATATATATATATATATATTTTTTTTTTTTTTTAAGAGCTGTCCCTGAAAACTTGCACCAGGATTTGGAAAAGGTGCAAGAAACCTGAATGCTATGCCAGCTTAATAATGTGCCAGTTCTTGGTTTCTTGGTCAATTCACAGCACAACAGTGAGCTGCTCCCGATGGGTTTGGAAAGCGGGGTTTGCCCTGGGTGTGGGGAGGGGGTCGTGATGTGAGACCACTCTGCTCCCCGCGCCTTCCTGCTGGGATCCCAGCAGCCGCTGCTAGGAAGCCGCTGTTGCAGGCGAGCTGGGTGCCTGCGAGCACCTACCGGGAGGCACGGAATTGAACTCGAAGTGGTGTCTTTGTGATATCTTTCACCCCGTCATGTCCCATCCAGGCTGCTAGTTTGTCTCTGTCAGCCGGGGCCCCGGCGGCGCATGGGCTGTCAGGGACAGGTAGACCAACCTGCTTTGTGCTGAGGAGGTAATGCATCTTTCTGGCTTCGTAATCTCTCTTCCTCTCCTCCCTCTCGAGGTCGGCCTTCTTCTCTTCTCTCTCCTTCATCTCTGCAAACTCGTCCAGGGCCTCCCTGCAGGGGAGCAGTGAGCGGTTACCCAGGATGCTGACAGTCTGCTGAGACTCTCATTTTCTCACTAATGACAAGCAAGTCGGAGTTTGTGCCCCGTCTCACCTGCTCACTCTGGCTGGGTCCCTGCAATCTTGAAAAGGCATTTAGAGGGTTTGTTCAAAAAATAAAAAAAAATAAAAGTAAATAAAAATAAATAGAAATAAAGTGATTGTTCAGTGGTTACATTTTTTAAAATCAAATATCTATAACTTACCATGAATCTAATAGTTAAGGAACATATCAAAGGCAAAATAAGTGAATTACTATATTAATTTCTTTGGTTGTAGATGAACTATTTGGAGGTACTTAAATATCCCAAGAAAAGATTTGATCTGCTGAGTTCCTTTAAGTTTTAATTTTCTATTTAGAAATCTCTCATAATTTATCTTTTATACAAACTGCTCTAATTTTATACATATGCTTAATTCATTACAACTTTATTTCTGTTAGCAGTTTCCATTTACAGTTCAAATAATATATAATATCACTATATATATATATTATCCTATATTTATATATGATACCATATATATTATCCTATATATAACATATATATATTATCCTATATTTCTTCTATAATGCACTTGAAAAGTTGACATTTTGTCCAATTATATGATCAGAATAAAAATTATGTGAACAAGTTTGTGACTAAGTATAATAAATTCCATCAAATTAACAAAACTTTCTAAATCATTTATGTGTGTGCTTGTAAGATGTTTAAACAAAAAAATAAGGTTTTATAATAAAACATGCTATGTAAAAAAAAAATACTCCAAAATAGAATATGTTCTCCAATATGAAGAAATAAATAACTTCTGTGAAGAGCTATCCTTTATTTTAAAAGAGTAAGTTTAACTATTCCTGTAAAGGTCATGTTTTGCAATTGGAATTCATTCTTTAAAAAAAAAAAAAATAGAGATGTAACTTCCTGTCAAGTTATTTCAGTAGGATATGAAGCGAACCCTGGGACCTCACCTCAAACACGTAGAGGGGGAAATTCCTCAAGAAGAAAAGACTCTCCTTTTTCCCTCCATGCCTGGAAACATTCTCGCCACAAGTTCCTGCCGAGGGGCCCTCACACAATGCTTCAGACAAGGTTACTTATGAAACAGCCTGACGTTTAAAAATCACCGGGCTACGCTCCTGCAGCAGAGCAATTTTTTTTCAACATAAGATTAAATTGCAAAATAAATGAATTACTTGGAGTGGCATGGCCCTCATTTTGCCACACTTCTCTTGAAAATTGCTTATTAATATGAAAGAAGGAGTCAGAAAATAGCCCGTTTGCCATCGTGTGCGGTATTGGGGGGCTCCTGCGCCCCACCCCCATGGAGCCGGGCTGGCTGCTATGCTTAGCTCTGCTGGCCAGCGGGTCCGGTGACCTGCCTGGCCTGCACCTCGGGGCTGTTATTAATCGCTGAGTAACCTGGTGGAGCCAAACAAATCTGTTTCCATTGAAAGGATCTCTATCTGTGTCTGGGAGTTGGTTCTGTAGCAAACAAACCTCATTAACTGTGTCCATTTTTGACAAAGAACCAGGAGTGAGAGGGACGGGTGACCTTTCTTTGTCCTTAAGGGACACACTTCAAGGCAGTTGCTTATGAATAAATGAGAATTTTTTACCAGGAAAAAAAAATAACAAGCATATGTGACATAGAACACTGAATAGATTATTCATTTTTCATCTTTACTCTTGCTGTTGTGGTAAAAAGAAATATTTCTTATCATTCCTCTTATAAGTCTTTAAGGTGATTTAAAATAACCAATGAGCTGCCACTGCCAGGATAATTACTCAGATATGCCGTGGAATATAAATACGGTAATTTTCTGAGCAATCACACACACACACACACACACACACACACACACGGCATACCTACAAAGAAGTTTGTGCGTTACAAATGATTTAATGACTATGGAGAGATCTGACCTAAGAAAGAAAAAAAGGCGCAATACAAAGAACACATGCATGAACAGGTAAGACACAGAGAAGTACACAGGACCTGACACAAAATCAAAACTGTAAATGATGAGAAGTAGCACAAACAGTCCATCTTCAGGGGCTAAGGAAGCTTGGGGAGCTCGGCCAGGAAGGCTAAAACCGAGAGATAGGAAAAAGAATGCCAGTGACCAGGATATAAAGCAACAAACAACCCACACAATCCACCCAGAAGGAACTGGCATGCCCCAAAGGCAAATCCAAAAAAACTTGAGAAAGCACTGGAAAAACTAATCCAGGGTCATTTCAAAACACAAAGTAATTAATTTTAAAAATCCACGCAATTGTTGAAAAGACTCAATCTTGCATTTCTCGTTGATTCACTGCCCTCCCTGGGAGTATGCAGAACTATTGAACAGCACAATTCTATTTCTGTCCCGTCATCTCGGTAAAATGAGTCACCATGGGATCTACGTGCTGAGTCACCATGAGATCTATGTGCTGAGTCATCCTGGGATCTACGTGAAGGGGTGGCAGGGCTTTCTGGCCAAGGCTGGACGGACTCTCTCGAGGAGAGGCCAGCGAACTGGGACTCCATGGACTAGACATTTTGAGAATGAAGAAAATGAAAGAGATGATAATGGTCCATGTTATAAAATTACCATACCATGACTTCACTCTGATGGTCCAATTGCTCCATTATTTCATTTGCCTACTTTGCATGGTTTTAAAAAGTAATAAGATTCCATTCAAAAGATCATTCATGAAAACCAATTTTTTCCTCCTTTTTGCTCTTTTGAATAAACTTCCTTGAGGAGAATTCTTTTGTGCAGTATTATTTCTTTTTTTCTTTTTTTTAAAAATATATTTTATTGATTTTGTACAGAGAGGAAGGGACAGAGATAGTTAGAAACATCGATGAGAGAGAATCATCCATCAGCTGCCTCTTGCACACCCCCTACTGGGGATGTGCCTGCAACCAAGGTACATGCCCTTGACCGGAATCGAACCTGGGACCTTTCAGTCCCCAAGCCGATGCTCTATCCATTGAGCCAAACCGGTCTCGGCTGTGCAGTATTATTTCTGAAAAAAAAATGCACGAATTTCACTGTAAAATTATTTTCTATTTACTATTCTGTATAGTTTCTCAAAATGGAAGTAAAAATCCTATATAATAAAAGCCTAATATGCTAAGGCCGCTCAACTGCTTGCTATGAAGTGCACCGACCACCGGGGGGGGGGGGCAGACACTCCAACCGGTAGGTTGGCTTGCTGCTGGGGATCGGGGCCATCTCAGGACTGAGTGAGATGGGCCAGACACACTCTGGAGCCTTCCTGCATCCTTCCATGTCCCCCATCATGCACTGGGGGGTGGGGGGGGGGTCCCTTGATCTGACCTGCACCCTCTTGCAATCTGGGCTGAGAGCCTCCCTTCCTACCCCTGCCCGAGTGCACAGATTTCATGCACCGGGCCTCTAGTTTTATACAACATACATTATGTTGAATAATTGAGGATGACATTGAGCTAAGTACAAGAGGCACAATAACAGCATGTATTCACATTGTGCATTTCTTCAGGAGCTCCAAGCCCTTCCCCAGACATTAATCCATCCTCACAACACTCTCCTGAGGTTGGTAAGGGGCAGGTATTATTAATCAGCCTCCTGTTCTTTGTTCATTTTTTTAAAATATATTTTTATTGACTTCAGAGAGAAAGGGAGAGAGAGAGAAATCAATGATGAGAGAGTATCATCTATCAGCTGCCTCCTGCACACCCCCCCCACTGGGAATCAATCAACCCCCACAACCCAGCCATGTGCCCCGACCGGGAAATCAAACTGTGACCTCCTGGTTCACGGGTGGACGCTCAACCACTGAGCCACACTGGCCGGGCTTCACAGTAGGCTACGGTGCTCTACTGTGTCCTTGAAATCGGGAACGGGGACACGGTCGTATGAAAAAGTGGCCTCGCTGCTGGAGTTCATAAATTCTGTTCGGCTTTGGATGAGTTCAAAGAGCTGCCATGTAAGAAAAGCCTTACAGAGGGAATTTATCTGATTATGGCAGTAATAATTACCCAGCTGTTTATGGCAGATAGAGAAATAATTCATGCAGGCAAGAGGCCGTGGTGGCAATGACACTCCGCATTTAGTAAATATGCAAACTGTTCACTTCTAATTAACCAAGCTCGAGGATGCCCTTATTAAACGTATAAACTAAAAGTGCCTCCCTGACAAGTGATGAATTGTTACATTGCACCAACTCTTGCCGCGGAATTACGGCAGTGAACTTGGGGCTTAACTTCATTAAGAGATCTTGTGGGATAGTTAAATGAGGATGGACAGCATAACAAGGCTCACCTGACAGCCAATGATATGTTAGCGCTTAATGGAACCGCGCCTCTTCCTCTGTCCTGCCGAACTGCTCGGGTTCACCATAGATAAACTGGGAAGTTCGTTGGAGTTCCAACAATAACAGTAAACGGGATATCAGGACGGCCCACTGAGGGAGTCTACCACACAGCCACTCCTTAGGATTCGCACGACTTTCAGGTAAGGACACGGAAGATCTACCGCTCTTTAACTTAAAATTCCTTGTTGAGTGACAATAAATGGTCTTTTTGAGTGGCACTGTAAAATCTTTCAAAAAGTAAATGAATGGCCCTGGCAGATGCTGCTCCAGTGGTTGAGTGTCAACCTGTGAACCAGGAGGTCACGGTTTGATTCCCGGTCAAGGGCTCATGCCTAGGTTGTGGGCTCGATTCCCAATAGGAGGCGTGCAGGAGGCAGCAGATCCATGTTTATCTGGCATCATTGATGTTTCTCTCTCACTCTCCCTCTCCCTTCCTCTCTCTGGAATCAGTAAAAATATACTAAAAAACAAACAAACAAAAAACATAACCTTACAGTACAGTGGCCCATTTCCTTATGCTCCAAGGAATTTTATTTTCTGCTATGAGAGGCAAGCCTTGTTATTGAACATATTTCTCAAAAAACCCTTGAGACTTATCATAGTTAAGGCTTCAGAGGTAACAGGATTTATTGTATAGATAAATTCATTTAAAATAAAACAATTTCATTGAAACTAAGCTATTTTGCATAGAACCAAGGCATAATATAGTCTAATGTACTGTTAGAAATACAGGATATTTAAATATAGTACAATAAGTTTTAAGTTAAATAGAATCACATTCCTATCTTATCAACACCTGTCTGCCTAAGTTATTCCTGAGTTTTAGAAATTATTCCTAATTATGGCTGAGTGACTGGTCTACAATTTTCACTAGTGGAGTAGTGATTATGGTACTCACCTAACAGCATCATTGGTCTCAGATATAGCCCTCAGATATGCCTTAAAACAATAATAATTGAAGCAGTATTTCCGAATCTTATAGCCTCGCCATTGCTTCTGAATCTATTGAAGTGAGTAGAAAAATAAAATATGTTAGTGAACATTTTTAGTGAAATCATTAACAATTCATCAGAATAAAGGTAATGATGGATGATAATACATATAAATTATATCGCAAGTTTTTCCATTAACGTAACAACATGTATAGGTGCCAATGTAGGTTGTAGTCATAGATTGCTTACAAAATATTATAATGACAAAAATGTACTTCTGGAATATAATTTATTTTAAAATATTTATAATTGTTTCACAAATACTAAGTATGAAATTAGCTATGAAAGATGAAATATTTGCTTAACCAATTCCTATTAATTCTATTTCCCAACTGAACAAGTTTTTTGTTTTATATAACCAACTGACTTGAAGACTGTATTTGGTCTTACTGAAATTAATTTTTCTAAAATATGTTTTTATTGATTTCAGAGAAAGGATGGGAGAGGGAGGAGAGAGAGAAACATCAACGATGAGAGTGAATCATTGATCAGCTGCCTCCTACATGCTCCCTTCTGGGGATCAAGTCCATACCCTGGGCATATGTCCTGAAGAGGAATCGAACTGTGACCTCCTAATTCATGGGTTGATGCTTAACCACTGAACCACACTGGCCAGGCTGAAATAACTTTTTTTTAAGTGGGTTTTTTAAATTCAGTGGTATCAGTTCTCTAAACAAAATGTCTTGCATCTTCATCAAACCATTTGAATACTTCTTTAACAATAACAAAAGCGAACATTTATTGAGTTTTTATTTCATGTCCTTCAAAGTAATCAGCAACTTTCAGAAGTGATTGGTATGAAACAATTATTGTCATTGATCAGCTCTGAATAGATAATTTTAAACAGTCATTGCGAGCTCAGCAGATTACAGCTTGTTAACGGGCAACTTCCAAATGACCTCTTAAGCTAGTCAAATCAATGATGCATATTCCTCATTAAGTAACATCAAAACGTAAGTGGGCTTATAAATAACGTTTATTTTAAGCACTAAAACAAATGGCAAAAGCCTGATATATCAAAAGTCATCTACTCATAGGAAAGGTCTACCTCCATTGAGTTTACTTTAATTCCTAAAAATTCTTAGTGACCTTACTGTTATCAAAAGACAGAAAAATAATGTTTTCTCACCTAAAGTGAAAAACGAAGACATGACCCAGCTGGTGTGGCTCAGTGGATGGGCATCAACCTATGAACCCGGAGGTCACTGTTTGATTCCCAGTCAGGGCACATGCCCAGGTTGCAGGCTTGATCCCCAGTAGGGGGCATGCAGGAGACAGCCTATCAATGATTCTCTCTCATCACTGATGATTCTCTCTCCCTCACCTTTCCTCTCTGAAAAAAATAAGAATATATATATATATATATATATATATATATATATATATATATATATATATATTTTTTTTTTTTTTTTTTTTTTTTTTTTTAAAAAGAAGACATGGACAAAAAGTTCACTAATAATGTAGCTAATGCTGATGCTCCAAATGTATATGAGAGCATACAGAAATAGAGCACTTATTCATAATTATACTTTTTTTAATGATTTAGAATGCACAACACTCTGGAAAACTATACAAAGTAATTTTGCTTTCATATTAATACCACATATACTACTGTTAGGAAGCGGACTTCCTAAGCCCAGTGCTTTGGGGGCCTCTGGTGACACCCATGTTTAAGCAACAGCAGAAACGGAGGACCAGCTCTCTACCAGGCCACACAAACATGCACCATTGCCCCTCTAGATGGGACAGGGAGCGAAATGAGCTGGGCAGCTGCATCACCTCCTGCCATTCACCGAAGATACTAAAAGCTGTGCAGAGAGAGCTGGGTGGGGAAATTTGGGGGCCAAACTGAAGAGAGATCTGCTACGAAGTGGCCAAGATGCCGGAGGAGAAGCAGAACCGTAATCTGGAGCAAAGTCAAATCAAAGACCCAAAAGGCAATGGAGTGTCACTCAGAGAAACAGGCCAGGAGCCAAGGGAAAAAGTTACTGAGCAACTGACTGCCTGGCTGGCCTGGCCTGGCGGCAGATCACTGAGGGGTTTTGTGTACACGCCCTGCGGGTTCCGAAGGCAGTGTAGACCAGAACTCAGTGGACCTGTCCGTGTTTGGGGACTTTGCCAGGACTCCAAAGCTCATGAAATCTTCCATCCATACGAGAACTGCACTAGCCAAATATGACCTCCCCACGTTCAGTCTGTCCACCCCACACAGCCCAGGCAGGAGATCAAAACAGCCTGAACATCCCCCACAAGGGCTAACATGACTCCGATGAGGACTGGAGGGGCAGAGACAGAAAGGATTTTAAACAAACGACTTGTTTTACTCCCTGCTTAGAGCAAGCCGGCGGTTGATATATTAAGGGACATCAACACCACCGACTACAAGCCTAGTACTGCAGATACAAAGAAGATCAGATCTGAGGCCCCAAGGTACTTACAGAGGGGAGGGGATGGGGATGGGATGTAAATGAGTAAGGCTAATAAGATGTCACAGGTTCTAGAACAGAAGGTCAAACAAGGACATCAAAAGAGAGAGTGATCAAAAGAAAGAAAAAGAAGAAAAAAAGAGAGAGAGAGAGAGAGAGTGATCAGTTCCACATGGTGGACAGAGAGATACTGGAGACTGTCCCTAAGCGAGGCTCCGAGCACAGGCACCCCTGCAGAGGGAAGCACCTTCCTGCAGGAATATAAATCATCAAAATAACGTTAATCTGCTCGCCAGAGTTCAACTCAGGACTTCCAGCGGGCATCTTACTGTCTTTTTTCACCCTCAATAAAGGATTTCACCCAAAATCCTTTATTACCATAAGTAAGAATGAATAGGTTAATGAAAGAAAATGTAAGAGAATGTAGGTTTTAAGGACATTAATAAAAACCCACTTAAGTAAATTCTCCATTTATAATAGCTTCACAATCAAGCTATGACCATAATGTCTGAGACCAAAAAGAAAACTTTTGCCTTCCCCATTCCCCAATTCTGTGCCAGTTTCAGAATCACCAACTCCAGCTTTCTCTCAGGAAAATAACACGTAACAATGAACACAGAAGTGATAGAAATAAAACTTCTAAGCTGGAAACTGACTTTATTACTGTTAAATCATTTGAGTTATTTCTAATTGATTTGTATTGGGCAGGAATCTTAAATTCCAGAACCACGTTCATCTATTTATCACAATATTCTCTATGACATATGGAAACTAATACATTGCTTCATTAATATTTATGGTCTTTCTCCAGTTATGGCTCAGAGATATTTAACATTCTAAAACATAAGCATTGATAATTACATGTTTTACATTTTACTCTAATTTTTAATACTGCCAGGATTATTTAGTAGAGCTAACTTTTTAACTATGTATTCTTTTCTCTCTTTACCATTAGCATATCAATCAAATTTGCATTATTCTGGTTTGCTCATTTTATTAAAAACGAATTCAAGGCACAATTGACTTTTCATTTGTTTAACAAGTGAAGAAATATTTACCCTGACAGCCATTGCATTGTAGATATTCATCTTCATATCATGATATGCTAACTGTGAATCAAGAAGGAAAAAAAAAGATGGCATATATTTCAGTTACACAAAGACAGTGCAGCCTTTTCTTACATATAAAAGATAAGAATCTTTATACATAATACATAATAAGAGCTCTAGGCTTAGAAAAATGAAATCAAACTTTGTATTGAAGAGATAGGCTTCCTAATACATAATGCAGGCTTAACCAGAAAAATCTATGGTAGTCAAACTAGGCGCTAATGGAGATATATGATCATAAAATGCTCTCCGCTGAGTTTGATAATCAATGGGGCTCTACTGAGAATAGAATAACAAAGCAGAAATATTCACAAGTGCTGGTGACACGTAGCATTGTATGGTTTATTCACTGGGGCTCTCTTAGCCAAAACTCACAGAAACATAAAAGGAATTCATATTTCAAGACGTCTGGTTTAATGAAAAATTCAAAGAAAGGCTGTCTTCAGTCGAAAGCGTTCAAGGATGGGGATGCAGCGATGGAGGAAAATTGTGCCTTCCAACCATCTGTACAAAATGCTATGTACTCAGCTGCCTCCCGAGGAATGCTCGGGAATTCTGTTCCATTTAACATTCATTTTTACCACCATAAAACCATAAATACAATGATATCTCGTTACAGCAAATCCCCTGATACAGGGAAGACTTCCTCAAGTCTTGGCTTCTTTCTGGTAGAGACATTAATAAGCATGTCTCCATTACAGCAAATCCCCATTTGCCACCATAGCTTATTTCAATGAAAACACTGCTTTCAATAACGCTCCCATCTCCATCCCAGCTTTTGATTAAAAATATAAGATGAACCGGGGTCGTGAGAGGGCAATATACAGCAAAGGAATAAAATACACATGTTTTTCCAACACGAAATACAACTAGATCTGTTTTTATTCAATCAAAATCCGTGCGACTAATAGTTCTCTGGAGCCCAGGTAACAGGTGCTGTGTCAGGCAAAATCAGAGACAAGTGCCTTCACTTTTTACATAGGGTCCTGCTCTCCCTCCACCCTCCCTCCCCCAACACATAGGAATTTGTAGGAAAGACTTCTGCTGTAATTAGTATTGTTTGCCTTGATTTGATCCAAAGCAAATTGTCTGTGCTGAGCAGCGCTGGCTTATTCATCAACAGTCGGGCAATTAGGAAACAGTTGGCTGCAATATGTTATTCACAAATGAACACAACGGTGAGACTTCATTCTAAATTCACTGTCTTCGTGCTGAAACCGGTGTGGCTCAGTGGATAGAGCATGGGCCTGAGGACTGAAGGGTCCCAGGTTCGATTCCGGTCAAGGGCATGTACCTTGGTTGTGGGCACGTCCCCAGTAGGGGGTGTGCAAGAGGCAGCTGATGGATGATTCTCTCTCATTGATGTTTCTAACTCTCTATCCCTCTCTCTTCCTCTCTGTAAAAAAATCAATAAAATATATTTAAAAAAATAAAAATAATTAAGTTCACTGTCTTCGTTTTCACAATCAAGGCATAATTCTTGGCATTGGAGGTGAATTCCAAAGAGTTCCTTTAAAATCCTACTTCTTCAATGCATATCCAGGCAGGTATAAACAGTATTTTTATAGAAGAGACACCTATTGGAAATCATATCTTTGAAGACAATTGAGGTTCAGAATGAGACGTTCCTTATTTCTAACACACTGCTGTTCAGGTAGCATCCCTGAGGGTGTGGGAGCTTTGAAGCCACAGACGTGGGTTCAGTTCCTGACGCTGCGTTTAGCTGCCTGTGACTTTGAACTTGTTACTGGCGGTCACCTGGCCATCCCCACACGACGGGACACTCCTTACTTCCTAGAGCTGTTGTGAAGACTGACATGACATAAAGGGGGTTGGGACACAGGGACGGTCATTACGGGAGGGATCACCACTCGTGTTGTGAGAAGCAGGTCCTTCAGCTCTCAATAAGATCCACACTGTCTAAGAGGTTCAATTTTATTCTGAGCGAAGAGGAAAGAGACAACTTTTAAGCCTCGGGATTTGGAATTGTATAGCTCAAGGGTGGAAGAGCACTTTGATTCCAATGTATTGGTCTCAGGTGAACCAGTAATGGATGTTACATTTATTCTCGATTCCCTACAGCACACACACACACACACACACACACACACACACACACACACTATGCACCACACCAGAAAACCTCATGTGAGAACTTTTTGAGTAATATATCCATACAAACTTGACCAGATCAACTGGCTTTCCTTGCCAGCAAGAGTGATACAGAGACAATATTTGTGCTGGAATGATGGCAGTGGACTCTTTAAAAACCATGCATAGCCAAAACCGGTTTGGCTCAGTGGATAGAGCGTCAGCCTTCAGACTGAAGGGTCCCGACGGATTCGATTCCGGTCAAGGGCATATACCTTGGTTGTGGGCACGTCCCCGGTGGGGGGTGTGCAGGAGGCAGCTGATCGATGTTTCTCTCTCATCGATGTTTCTGGCTCTCTATCTCTCTCTCTCTCTCTTCCTCTCTGTAAAAAAATCAATAAAAATATATTTTAAAAAATAAAAAATAAAAATAAAAGTCAAAGATTTGCTCTTTTATAAAAACAAAAAACAAAAATAAAACACCCAAAAACAAACAAAAAACAAACAAAAAAAACATGCACATATGGATACCAGAGCGGATGGGCCTTCATTACTTTCCACAACAGTGTCATCCTCATTTCATAATTTTGAGTGGAATCATTAAGATGATTGATTACCAAATAATCATGAGTATTTGTGGCATATGCTTTGCCTTGTTTGCTGGCAACCGATACCAACCTGGTGATTATCAACAGCTGATTTTTAAAATAACCTGTATTTTTCCAAACCCCCCCAAAACAATTAAAAGTCAATTTCATTCTTTCTCCCAGTTGCTATTGATAGAATCTTTAAAAGCAGGTGAACCAGCCAAAACCGGTTTGGCTCAATGGATAGAGCATCGGCTTGGGGACTGAAGGGACCCGGGTTCGATTCCGGTCAAGGGCATGTACCTTGGTTGCGGGCATATCCCCAGTAGGGGGCGTGCAAGAGGCAGCTGATCGATGACTCTCATCAATGTTTCTAACTCTCTATCTCTTTCCCTTCCTCTGTACAAAATCAATAAAATATATTTAAAAAAATAAAAAACTAAAATAAAATAAAAGCAGGTGAACCAAACTAAATTCATTTCATAATTCGGTGAAAATATATGAATAAAGTTTTAAGTTAATATTAGTAAGTCAGAGTCTTAAACATATTCAGTCTTAGGTGTTTATTTAAAAGGCAAGACCCTGAAGGGAAAAATATATTATCTTTCAGTTTTATGATCTGACATCAAAGGGTGCTGAGTGTTGACTTATTAACATGACTTATTAGGAAGTTCTCTAAAGAAATTTATTATGAAAATTGGACTGAGGATGGTGTTCCAGATGCTCTGGAGATACAGCCAGAGCTCCTTGCAAGATACCACCACATGGAGGTGTCCTAACATCGTCAGCACAAATGCAAAGAGCTCACACCTTTCTTCTTTCCTTCCCTTCCTTCCCTCCCTTCCTTACTTTCCTTCCCCTCCCTTCCCCTCCCTTCCCTTCCCTTCCCCTCCCTTCCCTTCCCCTCCCTTCCCTTCCCTTCCCTTCCCTTCCCTTCCCTTCCCTTCCCTTCCCTTCCCTTCCCTTCCCTTCCCTTCCCTCCCCTCCCCTCCCCTCCCCTCCCCTCCCTTCCCCTCCCTTCCCTTTCCTTCCCTTCCCCTCCCCTCCCTTCCCTTCCCTTCCCTTCCCTTCTCTTCCCTTCCCTTCCCTTCCCTTCCCTTCCCTTCCTTTCCCTTCCCCTTCTTTCCTTTCCCTTCCCTTCCTTCTCCCCCTTCCCTCCCCTCCCCTCTCTTTCCTCCCTCCCTCCTTTCCTTTCTTCCAGAAATATATTTTATATATTTTTTATTGATTTTAGAGAGGAAGAAAGAGAGAGAGAGAGGAACATCAATGATGAGAGAGAATCCTTGATTGACTGCCTCCTGCATGCCCCACACTGGGGATCGAGCCTGAAAATGGGCCATGTGCCCTGACCAGGTATAAAACCATGACCTCCTGGTTCATAGGTCGATGCTCAATCACTAAGCCACACAACCCAGGCTCAATTGATGTTTATTGACTGTGTTATGGGCCAGAGAGTAGTATACATGTTGGTGATCCACAAATGAACAAGCTACAGTGTCTACTCACCATCTAAAAGGTAGAGGAAAATCATCAACAAATAAGTATGTATATACTGTGAAAGGTTCTTTAACAAAAATAAAGCTTCTGGTGTCATTTGGTTGCAAAGAAATTAGTCATCACTTCTCCACGGAAAAATCAGGAATGGCCTCTCAGAAGAGGTCTCGCACTAAAATTTAAATCCAATTTTGTTCATATGTAAATATTTACCACAGATAACTTAAAAATTACCTATAAATCTGACCGAAGTGAATGAGTTATGGCATATTGTATAATTTTAATACAACCATATATAAATTGGGTAATATTTACCTTTATCTTGCGTTGATAACATTTCCTTCCTAAGTAACTTCTCCACCATTTCTGAATAACTGTTGCAACTCTGTGTAAATACCTGAGTGAAAAATATGCTTATGAGTATGCTTTCACTGGAACAAGAATATCTCTTACAACCTGCTTAGAATATACCTTCCTGCAATTCAAAAAATCAAATTCAAAGCCAACTGAATGTGTACTTTCAAACAGTAGAGAGTTTCCATTCTGGGAAAGAATTCATAATTTATAGAAGAGGGGTGAAAAAAGGTATAGATAAAGATTCAGTATTTCTTTGGGGCTGCCGATGAAATAAATTCTTTAAAATTTCAATTATTTTTCAATATTTACTCTCTAAAGTATTCTTTTATTCTAAGACAATAAAACCAGTCATGGTGACATGTTGAGAGATAAGACAGGCACTGTTGCTGTGAATCACTGCAGAATTTAGAAATACTTCTTGAGGTTAGAAAATGGTTCCCCACCCGATTCTTTCCTTATATTACTCAGTCTGTCCAGGTGAATGTTGTGTTTGCTGAATTCAAAAGACTTTTTTTGCTGCCAAGTTTCTCGTTTACTGTGATCAAAGATGAAAACTTCATACTTTAAAGTATATTTTTACTGATTTCAGAGAGGAAGTGAGAGGGAGAGAGAGATAGAAGCATCAATGATGAGCAAGAACCATTGATCTACTAGCTCCTGCACGCCCCCTACTGGGAAACCAGCCTGCAACCCAGGCATGTGTCCTGACCTGGAATCAGAACCATGACTTCCTGGTTCATGAGGCGATGCTCAACCACTGAGCCACACCAGCCAGGCAAAACGTCCCACTTTAATTTGCATGCCTGGTTTCTACTAGGTAATCATTTAAGGACATACACAGTATGATATCCAGCCTTCATTCTGAATTATTACTGATGAGGCATATTCGTCCTTCACCTTATCCAGGAATTTTTATTTTTATTTTTTCAGGATGGAAGGGAAACTGAAGGGAAGTTTGGGCATTGAAGAACAAGTGGACCAGTTAAAGAGCAAGTTCAATCATTTTGCAATAGGAATGGCATCATTCTAGTATCATTTACCAACTTATTGGAAAAAAATAAGCTTTTTTTTTTTTTTTGGTTTGTTTTTCTTCTTTCTTTACCAGTCAATGAATTAATTGCTATTAATATCAGTCATTTGTCATATCCAGTAGAATTTGAAGAAAAGAATTTTGTCAAATAGGTTTACAATATTGAGAATAGCTGCAAGTTGAGAAATGGTCAATATAATTTTCTTTTCTGATATGTAAGAAAAATGACCAAAAAATGTATATCTTTAAAAAGAAGATTATATACCTCATCAGCTACATTACAGTAACATAAAATATTACTTGAAATGAGCATTACATGCATAAGTTACATTTTGCAAGGAGTATATTTTTATGGTGTATCTGAATTTTCCTCGACAAAATCATTATACCTGATATACGTCCGAACTTTACATCCTCGATACCAGCTCTGGATTGTAACTGCTGCATCATTTTCTTTTTTTCTAAATGCATCCACAACACTTAAAAAAAAAAAAAAAAAAGAAACTTTTCATTAGTGACTAATATAATTCTAAAGTAAGTCAGTCAGTTAAACTTAATGTTTAATTTCTTCCAAAATGGTCATGATCAATCAAACATCATTTTAAATAGAAATTAAAAAAGAGGGCAGAGCATCTGTAGTATTTTCAACAATAAAGGTAAATTTAAAAAATACTAGATAGGAAAAAAGCATTTCAGAAAGCATGAGCTATGTTTAAAACATAAACCTTTCTCTGAGGGGCCATGTGTTTTCAACAGTTTTACTTTTTAAAAAATTTTTTTATGCTCACTTACTTTGCAACTAACTAATTTACAAGTGATGTTATAAGAAAATAAAAAAACAAAATAAAGAAAAAAAACATATCAAGCGGGATTAAAATGTCTGCATATTTCAGTCATTGCATCTTTTCTAAGTAAAATAAATCTATCACAGAATGCCAATTTTAGGTAGAATTCTCAGAAAGTCCATTTCAGTTAAAGGAGGCAGGGGAGAGGGCCGTGGGGTTATAAAGAGATAAAGATACAAAATGCAGTCATCAGATCTATTAATTTCCAGCCCAGAGAGGTTCAATGAAGACACACTTCCATTTTCATTTCAGCAATCACTAGCATGCTCCCTTCCTCCCCATTTGATGAAGTGATTTGCTCAGGGCAGCTATGGTGGGCACAGAGGGACTTCCCTCCCAGAATGCTGCTGGGCACATAATTAGCATTTTATGTTTGCTGAATGAATAAAGAATGGCCAGCCATCCATGTCTTGCTTTTAAAAGCAATTCCCTCAAAATTACAGTTTTTGGGAGAGAGGTTATTTTTTTGTTGCCATTACAGGTTATGTTAAATATATAGATTTCATCACGTGTATTCATCGTAATTAGAAGAAAAACAGAATGGAAAGTAAAAAAACACTTGAAACAATACAAATTTTTAGACAATATTATAATGTCGGCTGAGAGAAAGAAAAACAGGATGAGCTGTTAAGCTGTCAGTGACCAGGAGTTGGAGAAATAAGTAGGTGGATGCTAAATAGTTATAGGTAAGAAGGAGAGCTACCCAGAAAGCCTGACAGAAAAGGATCCACAAAAGCAAAGGGAGGAACCAAAATTTGCATCAAAGGCAGTGATCTGGATGTGCAAAAGCGTGCTGCCGACCTGTGTGGCTCAGTAGTCGAGTGATAACCTAGTAACCAGGTTTGATTCTGGGTCAGAAAACATGCTTGGGTTGTGGGCTGGATCCCCAGTGGAGGGCCTGCAAAAGGCAGCCATGTTTCCCGTCTCATTGATGTTTCTCTCTCTCTCTCTCTCTCTCTCTCTCTCTCTCTCTCTCTCTCTCTCTTCTCTTCCCCCAAATCAATAAAGTCATATTTTAAAAAGACAGCAACAGCCGAAACCGGTTTGGCACAGTGGATAGAGCATTGGTTTGCGGACTGAAAGGTCCCGGATTCAATTCCGGTCAAGGGCATGTACCTTGGTTGCGGGCACATCCCCAGCAGTGGGTGTGCAAGAGGCAGCTGATCGATGATTCTCTCTCATCGATGTTTCTAACTCTCTATTCCTCTCCTCTCTCTTCCTCTCTGTAAAAAAATCAATAAAATATATATATATATTAAAAAAAAATAAAATAAAAATAAAAATAAAAATAAAAAGACAACAACAAAGAAGAGCATGAGGAAGAGAAGGAAAGAATAACGTCACTCAGTAAGGCTGATGAGAAGTGAAAGTCTTGATAATAGGATTAAATGATTTCTTATGGTTATTTTACCCACTGTTGCCATTAACGTTTAATATCACAGTAGACCCATTTTCCTTTTTCTTAATGTTCCCTATTAAAATGACTGAGCATAGCTGTCTCTTCTTTTCCACCAATAATAAACACTGACTACCTTTACAAAAGAGGGAGAAAAAGTATGAATAGGTGTATACATACATCTAATATGTCCTTTCAACTTACCCTTTACTTATGATTGTTGTTATGCAAAAGATAAGCAATCAAATTATCTACTTTGAGTTTATGTCTTCTAACATCTCCTGGTAATAGTGCTAACATATAATACATAGTCAAGAGCAAAATTAAATTGCTTCATTTTGGAGTTATAAATAATAATGTATATAAATCCACATACACATATTGTACTATGCTTATTAGAACTATATAACTTAAAGGGAAACATTTAAAAATATCTAGTAGTTCACTTACTGCTAAGTTTTAACTTATGTGCTGAAATTTGACTTCTATATACATTTATCTATTGCTCCCTTTTTAAAAAAATTCTGCTTAAAAATGAAATTTACAGATATTTGGATTACCACTGGGCTGCTGACTACTCATACAATATGTCATGAACTGCTGGACATTTTATGATTAAAATGAAAAATGTGGGTAACACTTTATTTAAATGGTATATTAATTAGTTCCAAATTATGATGAAAATCCTATAGCAGTGAATAAAACATGACATCTACATGAATTTGAAATAAATTTATTATGATCAGTATTATCACAATGAATACTAAATGAATTATTAATGAAGAAAGACCAAAAGTATTAATGGGAATGTAATAAAACATTGAGAAAAAGCTGGAAGTTTCTAGTCAATTCATCATCAACTAGAAATAAGCACTATAACCCTGGATAACACTATATTCTTGTGCATTATCGGGGCCACAAATTAACTGACAATAAATAAAAATGAAAAAATGTGTGGTGAAATATCTGTTAAGTAATATGCAAAAACTATGCATTTTGCACATTAATATTCAGTGCTTACTCTGCATTCTATGTATTAGCTACTAAATGCTAGATTAAAAACCCAGTAGTTTTTCCTTCCTTCTCATTATCATATAACTTGTAACTATTTTAGAAACCAGGAATAAAATTCTAGTACTAGCTGCCCTCTAATTATAAGCTATATTGATGTGTAAAATTATTAGTTTTTGAATATCATTTCACTCTTAGGTCTCAAGGATGTCAACTTCCTTAAAGGTAGACACTATGCCTAATTTATACTTTGTGCTCATATGATCGCCCACATGCCTAGTAAGCACTCTCCTATTAATTAATATACTGATACTGGAAAATCTCTGCTCCTGTTTTGACCAGTTTGCTCTGAGACCCACGATGAATCAGAGCCATGAAAGAGGCATCCCCTTGACATCTGTGTAGGTCAAGTTCAAGTTGGCTTTTCGAATGGAGGCACAAATTCCCAAGTATGGGGGGCACACTAGCTCACCCAGATTGGGGAGCCCATGATGTTATCCCAATCAGGTTCTTTTTTTTTTTATCTTTTTAAAATATATTTTATTGATTTTTCACAGAGAGGAAGAGAGAGGGATAGTGAGTTAGAAACATCGATGAGAGAGAAACATCGATCAGCTGCCTTCTGCACACCCCCCACTGGGGATGTGCCGGCAACCAAGGTACATGCCCTTGACCGGAATGGAACCTGGGACCCCTCAGTCCACAGGCCGACGCTCTATCCACTGAGCCACACAGATTTTGGCCCCCATCAGGTTCTTAAGCCGCTTTTCATCAAACTGCAGAGTGATGATGTCAAAAACCCCTTTTACAATTTCATGGACGCCTGGCTTTTCCTTACATGAATACTAAATGAATTATTAATGATGAAAGACCAAAAGTATTAATGGGAATGTAATAAAACATTCTCAAGCTGCTATCTACGCCCCCCTCCACTCCCTAAGGGTAACCCCGTGTAGGGTGATACTACTTTCTAAACTTGTGATGATGATGTTCGCAGCCAAGGAATGAAGAAGGGCAGGTGTCTATTTCTCGAAGGAGGAAACGTGTGGTTAGGAAACCTCTGCTGAGACCCGGCTGCCTGCAGACCCAGCCGGCGCTGGGCGGCCCCGGGTGGCGGCGGGCTCACCTGTTTCTGAAGTAGAACTGATGTGCCAGGAGGGCGGCCCGCTGCTGCAGCTGGGCCAGCCTGGCCATCGCCTCCGGCGTCTGCCTTCCCGCTGGTGATGCTCTCGGTCTCCAAGGCAACCGGAC
The DNA here is from genome assembly GCF_964339955.1 of Pipistrellus hanaki. Taxonomy (NCBI): domain Eukaryota; kingdom Metazoa; phylum Chordata; class Mammalia; order Chiroptera; family Vespertilionidae; genus Pipistrellus; species Pipistrellus hanaki. The sequence continues at coordinate 6,708,585 of NC_140522.1, forward strand.
CAAACCATTCGGCAGATTCCGGGGGGGGTGTCCAATGTTGGTTGACTCCACTTTTTGCCACCCTGCTTGCTTCTAAAACATTAGAAAAAAAAACAATATACTTTTAGTAGGAGCGAAATTTACTTTGGTGGCCTCTGTGAGGAAAATCAGGAGGTCAGAAGTGAGGCAGTGTGTGTGGGGGGGAGAGGACGGGTGGTTGCTCCCGACTTCCGGTTTCCGCCTCCATGGGGTTTCCCGGACGCTACGCTCAAAATGCTCAAGCGCTCGGTGCCGGTCGCTGGGGTGGCGCTGATTGGAGTCAGTCCTCGGGCCTGAGCCTCGAGGCTAGGCTCCTGGGTGTCGTTAATGTTCGGGGCCGCCGGGCGCCCACCGATCGGAGCTGCAGCCGCCGGGAACCGCTGGTGAGGCTGGTGGCCCTGGGAGGGGGGATGCGACACAGGTCGGGGTTCTGGCCCGAGGCCGCCCGACCTGGCGGGGGGAGTGGTGGCGGGCGGCCCGGAGGCAGGCCTGGCTCCCACGCGTGCCGGGGTGCACGCGATCGGAGGGTGTGTGTGTGTGTGTGGTGGTGGTGGGGGGGGGGGGATCGGTGACGGGAGGCGGTGAACGCCGGCTGATGGCTTGTCTGACACGCCGCGGCATTTTAGGGGCAAAGCTTTCTGTACTCCTGGGGCAGGCAGTTCACTTCCCAGGGATGTGTTGACAGGATCAGGGGCGGGAAGCTTGGATCCGGATCCAGGCCTAATGCCCGCATTTACCTTTTAAAATGGGCTAGGTCATATCAGATCAAATTCCAGAGATCTAGAGGTTCTGGAAGTTTGATAGAGGAAGCGACCTCACTCTCCCGCCCACCCTAGCCACCCACCCAGGCCCCAACCCACCCAGGCCCCTACCCTACCCACCCATCCAGGTCCCACCGTTTTTGTTTTTTTTTTTGGAGTAGGAGTAACTGTTTCCTGTCCTTCCAACATCCCATTCTAGTTCAAATGAGATAGGTAAGGGAGTTCCCTAAGGACATGTAAGTAAATGCCAGGATGAAGTCTGGGGCTTGTCCACCCTCAACCCTTGTCACTTTAGAACGATCTATTACTTTGTCTCATTAGAGTGCTTCCTCTGCGCCCTTATGACTGACAGCCCTGTGGTAAGATTATTACTGGGACTGGCATGGAATACTGGAGTGACTTGTCTACACTTCCATACACTTTTCAGTCCTAGAGCTGGGGGCTGGGTGACCGATTTCCAGTTGAAAACCCCAATGCCTGTTCCTATTTTCTCCCACCATCTTTTCCTCCAAGCATACCCAAGGCAAGCAGTGAAACAAACAAGCACATTTCCCACTGACAGTGAATTCTCAAGCACCAAGAGTTGAACAACAGGTGAAAAGTGGCCAAAAAAAAAAAAAAGTATGTCCATTCCTAGATTAGACAATGAACCAGAACACAGGGAATCCCGGTTCTTTCTCATCCGAGAAGATAAAAGAATATCTTGTTTGGAAAGAGATCAGATCATCCTGTGGCTCATTTTATAATGAATATAGATTGTTTATGCTCCTTTGAAATTCTCATATTTTCCATTCTGAAAAGCAGGGAGCACATTTTTTTTTTTTTCCCCAATGGTGATGTGATTTAGCTTAGAGTAAAACTTATATTTCTTAAGTGTTTAGTATTTCTTGTTTTGGCAATGGATATACTGTGTAACCACCACACTGAACAAGATTAAGGTGACCAGACGTCCCGCTTTTGGCGGGACAGTCCCGATCTTGAACAATTTGTCCCGAGTCCTGCGGCGTTTTAGAAAAGTCCCGATTTTTGGAAAGCAGGACGTCTGCTCACCTTAAACAAGATATAAGACTCTTCCATCACCTGGAATCACATCTCCAGGGTATTTTTATTACTGTTTCGCTAATCAAGCTCTTTGTTAAGGAAGGGAGACAAAAGGTGCTGTGTAGACTGGTCTGCTGGTGCTGTCTTGATACTGACTTGTGGGACATGTGACTATTTAATTTAAAAATGTGACTCTTTCAACTCCTTCCTCTCCCACCTTCTACCGAAATCCTGGTTAGGCACCTCTTTATAATACAGTTCTCTCTCTCTCTCTCTCTCTCTCTTTTTTTTTTTTAATATATTTTATTGATTTTTTACAGAGAGGAAGGGAGAGAGATAACTAGAAACATCGATGAGAGAGTAACATCAACCAGCTGCCTCTTGCACACCCCCTACCAGGGATGTGCCCGCAACCAAGGTACATGCCCTTGACCGGAATCGAACCCAGGACCTTTCAGTCCGCAGACTAACTCTCTACCACTGAGCCAAACCGGTTTCGGCTATAATACAGTTCTCTTTTAAAGATCCTACCCTGTTTTCATTTGGCAGCATACGATTCACCCTTAAGACACCGGAGTATAAAATAGTGCCAAGCACTTAATCAGTGTTTTTGAATGAAATTCTGGAAATCGTGCTTGATTTGGCAGAGTGAATGTGTTCCAGACAACTGGAACCTTTGCTTTCTAGTTTATCTGCACAGCCACCCTGTCATTCATCATTTTTACTGGATTTTTTTAAGTAACGTGCCCAAGTGTCATTTGTAGTATGATTTCAGTATATTTACAAAAATTCTTAAACAGTGCACGTATACTACCTATTAATGTACAGTGCCTTAAGGAATAATGTACAATATCTTAAGGAATATGTGAACTGGAAAGAATATGTCTGTATTTGTTAACTCTCATCTTGACTACTGCTTTTAGGCACCAATTGGGTAATTTATCTCGTTGTTAACAATTTGCAAAGTAGAACTAATACTATATTCTATAATATAGATGCCTAAGGAAGGAAAGTTTTATACAATAAAGATCCTGTGACTTTTTATGTGTCGGGAAAGGAATATATACATTTTGTTCAAGTAAATCTTATAAGTGATTCATATTACGTTTTTATAAAAAAATGTTATAATAGTTGAGTGTCTACTATTTCCTGCCTCAGCACTCACATACAATTTTGAAATTAGGATCCGAAATATATCTAAATTGGTTCATCTAACGTTAACTTTTTAAATTTTGATTCATTTGGTGGACAAATAACATTTAGTATTTAGATACACTTTTCTTTATTTTTACATTATTAATAATTTATACTTGAAGTCAATTTCTGGGCTTTTGGCGGAAGTATATTTAAAGATTGACCTAAACAAATTTTAAAAATTAAGTCCTTGATAATTAGCATACTGAACAATGTCTATTTAACTTTGTGGCTTTGCTTTTAGAAAAACATTGAACTGTTGATTTGGGACCTTTGTTTCTATAGTTTCATTTCTATTTGGTATTTTTATTATATCAATATTTTTAGGTCTGGAAAACTACATAGTGAAATATGTTCATTTTTAAATAACTCTTTTTTATTGTCTTTAATTTCATGTTGTCAGGTGTGTTTGAGTTAAGTTTCTGTTTCAACAATTAGAAATCAAAGCAATGGCTGGTATGATTTAGGCATAAGACTCATTTAGGCATAGCTTCTTAACATTCATATTTATGGAAACCTTTTAACCATCTTCAATAGTATGCCCTTACCTGACTCACTTATTAACTATCCACTTAGAGTATGTTGTTAATATGGCAGAAGTTTGGAAACCTGGATTGCTAAATTTTTAGTCAAGTCATCTTTTTCCTTGGCTGCTTGCTCACTTATTTAGTCATTCATCAGTTTGCTTACACAACAGTTTTGTTTTGTTTTTCACATCTATGGTTTGTCACGCATCTGTGATTTGTCAAGCATTGTGCATGCGTTGCTCATACATGGCAGGCCCAGTTGGGTCACAAGGTGTTTGTTTTTAGTGCTCATTAAAATGAAAAGACAAAGTTGAAAGTTATCGGGGATTTGCGAGTGTCTAAAATTATAGACTACAGAGAGTCTATAAAGCTGGAGTCAGCAAAGCATGGCCTGCCTTCACCCGGTTTGTAAATAAATTTAATCAAGAGCACAGCCACACCCATTCGCTCATGGATGGCCTGAGGTATTTTTCCTCTTACGATGGTGAAGGTTGATATTTTTGACCCACTAACCTGCAGGGCTTACAAGGTTTACCATCTGGCCCTTTACAGAAAAGTGTGCTTACCCCTGCTATAGACTGTAGAATTGTATAATCTACAATTAGAATACTTTGATCCCTAAGGACTTCTAAAACACTGTAAGACACTTCCATCTGATATCCTCTCCAGGGTACCTTTCTTAAAATGTTTCACTCTGCAATACCTTGTTAAGGAAGAGAGACAAAATGTGCTCTGAAGACCGGTCTGCTCTTGCTATGTTCATACTGACTTGTGGGACAGATGACTGATTTAGAAATGTGACTCAGCTCCTTTTTTCCCTCTGATTTCCACCTAAATCCTGGTTAGGCACTCCTTGATTTTGCTGTAGCTTCTTAGCATCCATATTTATGGAAACCTTTAAACCATCTCCAATAGTTTACTGACGCATCTTATTTAACTACTAGTAAATCCTTTGAGTATCTTGTTAACGTGATAGTTTATGATCTTCATACTTGAATTACCTGTAATGTTTATGAAATAAAATCAGAGTCCTGGGCCTTCCATCACATCAGCTGATCTAGAATCTTCCAGAGTTGGTTCCAGAGGGCCAGGGTAATTTATAAACATTCCCAAAGAATACAGATGTCTATCCTTGCCAGCTAGCGGATCACTTCCTCACTGATGACCGAGTTCAGTGGCTTCTGTTTATTTTTTATTAAAATAGTAATTTAAGAAGGCCAGGAGACTTTCAGATGAACTCTAAGAAAAATCAAGGGCCATTTTAGAACAGCGAGGCTCCCATTGAATTCGAACATAGTTTCTGTGTCAAACTGCGGCTCGCGAGCGACATGCGGCTCTTTGGCCCCTTGAGTGTGGCTCTTCCACAAAACACCACGGCCTGGGCGAGTCTATGTTGAAGAAGTGGCATTAGGAGAAGTTTAAGTTTAAAAAATCTGGCTCTCCAAAGAAATGTCAATCGTGCTATTGATACTTGGCTCTGTTGACTCATGAGTTTGCCGACCACTGTCAGCTAGGCTAACATGCTGATGTTTTGTTGACCCGTCTTTCTTTCTTTAAAAACCCAGGCATTTCAGCCGGACCATGGAAGAACTGGTGCATGACCTGGTGTCGGCCCTGGAGGAGAGCTCGGAGCAGGCCCGCGGGGGCTTCGCGGAGACGGGGGACCATGCCCGCAGCCTGTCCTGCCCCCTCAAACGCCAGGCCAGGAAGCGGCGGGGGAGGAAGCGGAGGTCCTACAACACGCATCACCCGTGGGAGGCGGGCCACGGCCTGAGCGAGGGCTCGGACTCCAGCCTGGAAGAGCCGGGCAAGGACTACAGGGAGAACCCCGCCAGCCACAAGAAGGATCACAGCGACTCGGACGACCAGATGCTGGTGGCCAAGCGCAGGCCGGCGTCCGCCCCGGGCGGCGGGGTGCGGGGCAAGCGGCCGCTGTGGCACGAGGCGGACTTGGCCTTGGACGGCCTGGGCAGCCGCAGCCTGCGGCGCCGCCGCAAGGTCAAGCGCATGGCCGTGGACCTGCCGCCGGACACGTGCAAGCTCCCCATGACCCAGCCCCCCGACGGCTGCAGGGACCAGGACATGGACCACGACCGGGCGTACCAGTACCCGGACTTTCCCAAGAGCAAGGTCAAGAAGCGGAGGCTGAGGCTCCCCAGGCAGGGCCCCAAAACCCAGGACGAAGGGGTGGTCTTGGACAGCGAGGAGCTGAGCCAGGCCACCAAGGACAAGATGGAATACGAGGAGCAGAAGGTCTCGGACGAGCTCATGAGCGAAAGGTGGCTTTCCTGTTTCCTACTTAGAAGGGCGCCTGGGTACCGTGTTGTGGTTGGATGTGTTTTGTATTTTAACTATTATTTTTTTTTGTTTAGAATAATGATGATCTATAATCATGGTAGTGCCGTTACTGTTGAACCATGGTCGTATTTCCTTATAATTTATCATCAGCCCAAAGCAGAATTGCTTCTTTGATTTTACACAGCCTTTTGATGGTGTCGTGATGACGTACTTTTCAGCTACAAAGAGAAAAGGGAAGAGATTTTCGGATGGGAAAGGATGTGCATTTGGGTCATAGCACATTGGTAATTCCTAGGATTGGGTTTATAATTGTTTGTTTAATTATGGAGTTTTAGTAGTGGTTCTCTTTAGTTTCACTTTTTTCAGTTTATTCTTTTTTTAAAATATATATATATTTTTAAAGAGAACGAGAAAGGGAGAGGAAGACAGCGAAAACATAAATGGGCTGCCCCCTGCCTGTACACCCCTACCGGCAATCCAGCTTGCAACCAGGGCATGTGCTCCGACTGGGATTCAAACCAGCGACCTTTCAGTGCACAGGCTGAGCCACACTGGCCAGGGGTTTCAGTTTATTCTGATTACCAAACATCAAGAATTAATAGTATTTCAGCCCCTGTGGCTTGGAATTTTAAGGCTAGCTTGCTAGGAATTCTGATCACTTATGAATTTGTAAAGCCCGCCTCACCATCTGGAACTCCTGAACTTGTCATTAGGCAAAGGAGAAAAAGCAGTGATCTGATGGTTAGTCTAAACAAAGCATGTCAAACTCAAAGGCTAACACGGGGCCAAATAAAGGAGGCATGTGGCCCGTGGGCCACGAGTTTGACATGCGTGGTCTAAACCATCCATGCTGAAAAGAAGGTAAAGCACAGCGCTAAGTCCTATTTTATTTTATTTTTATTTATTTATTTATTTATTTATTTATTTATTTATTTATTTATTTTTAAATATATTTTATTGATTTTGTACAGAGAGGAAGGGAGAGAGATAGAGAGTTAGAAACATCGATGAGAGAGAGTCATCGATCAGCTGCCTCTTGCACACCCCCTATTGGGGATGTGCCCGCAACCAAGGTACATGCCCTTGACCGCAATCGAACCCGGGTCCCTTCAGTCCCCAAGCCGACACTCTATCCATTGAGCCAAACCGGTCTCGGCGCTAAGTCCTATTTTAACAGCATCCAAAGGTAAGTGGTAATTTTTCTGTTACACAGAACTAATGCTACTGGCAGGAAATGAGAAAGTATTGACACTATTCATCCTTCAGTTGTGTCCTCAAAACCAAATGCGGAATTGTGATGCCGAAAAAAACATTCCTTACAAATGGTCTGGGCAAAAGTATTTGATTTTTTTAATTTGTAGGACTGGCATTTTTATCATGTGGATTTTTATTATATGTATGTACATAGAATATATATTTGTCTGTAAATATGATTATGATTACAGATATGAGTGGGATCTGGTAAAATTTTATAGAATGGGCTTTTCATTGCAGATGGCTTACCATGTATGCAATTTTTCTAAAGAAGTAAAAATGACTTTAAAAAATGTTTCTGGAAGGCTTTGAGAAATGTACAGTATCTGCTTTTCTTCCAAGAAAGTTGTCAGTTTTACACCAGAGACCAGAGCAAGAATTATTTGTATGCTTTGTATGTCAGCACTGGGCCACTGTGACGGAGGGGGGCAGGGGGGGAGGGGAGGGGGGCGCTTAGCTTGACTTGAGAGTAATTATCTTGCTCACTGGCTGGGAGAATGTGGCAGAGGAGATAAGTACTCGGTTCTGGATTATTCACAGATTGCTCGCTTTCTGGATTGATTGTGCAAGCCCCTCCTTTTATTGATGTCCACCTTTTATTGATACATCTACCCTGGGAGAGAAATGAGATGAAACTCTTTCTCTTCATTGTAAAAAGCATTTGAGTACCTAAGGTGTAATAAGGCCACCCAGCCATCCACAGTCAAGGTACACATTTTCATAGAGAACGTTTCCACTCTTGAATAAATAAAACAAATTTTTTTCTTTTAATTTAAACTTTCTTCTATAACTATTTTCTTGTTACTTAAAAGCTAGTGTTTTTGAAACTACTTCCAAAACTTTTCAAGCTATATATGTCCTTGGAATTAATTTATAAATAAGAATTGAGTCTGGCCAGTGTGACTCAATGGTTGAGCATATAGGCCTATAAACCAGAAGGTCACAGTTTGATTCCAGGTCAGGGCATATGCCTGGGTTGCGGGCTCGATCCCCAGTAGGGAGCATGCAGAAGGCAGCCAATCAATGATTCTCATCACTGATGTTTCTCTCTCTTTCCCTCTCCCTTCCTTTCTGAAATCAGTAAGAATATATTTTAGAGAGAGTATATATGTTTGTAAATAAGAAAACATGCATTTGATGCTCTTAGAAAAACTTATTTTTTTTCATTAAAATTTGTGCAGTACAGGGAGCTCCATAGATTCTCTGAATTTGAAGAAAGAGGGAAAGGTACTAATTCAGAGTTCCTTGAGAAAATGTGTCACATTTTTTTTTTAATGTTTACATTATTTTTTAAAATAAAAAATTGAAATATTTTACAATCAGAAAATGTTTGGATTTAAATATCATCTACCATTTTAATCCTAATATATCAATTTAAATAATTTAAAACTGATTGGGATGTTTGTTTTTTTAAATAAGTTAGGTTACCGAATTCTAGGGGTTATTGGATCAGCTGCGGGGGGTAATTTTCTGATTGGTAAATTAAGAATTATAGTCAGAGAGGAGTACATGAGAATTTTTAAAGAACATCATTCAATTTACTTTATAAGCCAAACCTCTCCTATCATGTGACTTGTTTTGTATTTTTTTAAACTATATTATCACATAAGCATTGCTGGTATTGGGACAAACAGTGACAGTTTATTCAGGTCATCTGAATGTCTACTGTTTTAATTTGTATGTTCGTTTTGCCTCTGATATTCTCAAACGTCAGCAGGAGTCATGAGAACCTGCTATTTTTGCCTACTCCCTCCTTTATGGTGAGAATATTCCTTTTTGCTCAGTGTTTGCTCAGAGGACCCTAACTTTGATGTAAGGGATTGTTTCTGTTGTCAACTTTTTTCTTCTTTGCCAAGTAGGAGAGTTGTTGTGAACTCTTCAGTGATGCCTTCTCCAAGATCTTTGCAGATGTGGTTGTGAAAAGTCCTTTCATCCCCAGCTCTTGCATGTCAGGTGCGGGGAGAGGCTCAGGCTGACTTTGAGTGCGACTTGCTTATTGTGTTGAGCCCTGGTGTTCTGGCTCAGGCCTCATCGCATGGCCTGAGCAGGCAGTGGTGAGCATTTGATGAAAGCAGATAATAAAACACATCCATTATGTCAGCACCTCGTTGCAGTCACATCTGGCTTACTGACAGGGTCCCATTAGATTCCCGGGGTTTTATGTGCCAAAAATAATATGCTCCATTGTGAATGGAACCGAGATAGTTGCAGTTGGATATTTTAAAAAAATCACCTCGCTTCCTTTCAGATCTTGTCAGGCTCCATCCAGTTCCACCCCTGAGCGTCCAGGGCTCTTTAAAATGTTACAGCGGGAGATCAATTGTTCTTTTGATCTTTTCTTTTCTCTCTTCCCTCTTTGCAGTGACTCCAGCAGCCTCAGCAGCACGGATGCTGGCTTGTTTACCAACGATGAGGGAAGGCAAGGTACTGAAATGTCACTTTTTTCTCTCTGGGAAAACGCCTTATTACCCTGTTTCCCCGAAAATAAGACAGTGTCTTAGATTAATTTTTGCTCCCAAAGATGCGCTAGGTCTTATTTTCAGGGCATGTCTTATTTTTCCATGAAGAAGAATACGGTACACATTGATTGTTAAATGAAAATAAAGGAAATTTATTATCTGTATACGGTACGGTAGTGCGGTACTTGTCAACACAAACCAGACACACTGTGAATCCTACAGTATCAAGAATTTACTCATTTATTCAGTGACAATCATGTCATCATCTTCTGGAACATCATCCTAACAATCCAATTCCTGAATTTCCTGGTGAATTTCTTGTGACTCCATTTCTTTCAGAATCAGTGGACCAAATCTCTCATGTTTAGCTCACGACTTATTTTCGGGGGGTGCCTTATATTTCACTCAGAAGGAAACCTGTAAGAAGGTCTTATTTTCAGAGGATGTTTTGTTATTTCCTAAGTTGACGACTGCGATCCCTTTACCTTACACACCTACGGAGTGGAGGAGAGCATCCTACCTTCATGACCTGAAATAATTGATTATCCCAAAAGCCAGGATGTGGAGCTATTAATAATAGTATTATGGGAGGATTATCTTCCTTGAGAAAGCCCTACAGTCTTCCCGTTGTGTCTCTTGTAGCAAGTTCAAGAGACACTGGTCCCCACTCCCCTCCTGATTCGAATGTATTTCGGTCTGTTTAAGCATTTCTCAAGTTGGATGTGCAAGTCGTTTGTCATTTTTATTCAGCTGTGACATTTAGGTGTCCTGTCTAGTTTGTGATTAGACAATTTTCATACGCTCAATATTGTAAACCGTTAAACAGGAATGTTTCACCACGTAGATCTTTTTTATTTTTGAAATTTCCTGGGGCATTATTGTGAAACTACCTTTTCTGGAAGGGAAAAATCAGCAGGTGTACATGCAAATACTTAATCATGAATGTTAACTTCATTTCCTGACAGTCTTTAGAGGAAATTAGTAAGTTCCAAGGAAAACAACGAAATTTAGTGCTTTAAAATATTATTATATAATCCTGTTTTGCTTATTTATGAGCCATTAGTCCTGGATAAATAGATATGTAACTGTTTTAAAGACCATGGCTTTTTTAAACTTAAGATTCTGCTGAAATATGGTAGAACCTTGGGGCTAAGATATACCTAAGTTATTATTAAAATACACATTTCCCCAAAGTTATGTTATAAATGTTGACTACAGTAATGAAATTAAATGGAAAAAACTTTTAAAGTAACATTTTGATAAGCCTACCAATCATTGGAAAACATTGACTATGCTAGCATTTATTGTCTTTTTATACATTTCTCTATTGTTTTTAAATACACACACACACACACACACACACACACACTTAAAATACTGTTGATTCACATCTTTGGCACATTTCAAGTTGAATTTACATTGATCCATCATTATCCTCATGGATGTTCTCGACTATATTGTGAATAGTGTTGTGTTTTATAAATACATTGCTGTAGTCCATTGTAGTTTTACTGTAAACTCTGTGGCACTGTCACTTTTCATTTAAAATCAACTTTTTCACAACCATTTCCTAATGAGCTTAATGAGATTAATTTCACTTAAGTCACATCTGTTCATGGCTGTTTCCCCTTTTCCACTCCGTAGAAATCATGAGATGAAGCTGATACACACAATTATCTGCTGCAAAGAACAAACTACAGTCTTACACCTTTTCCTTCCCGGCAGGCGATTAAGGCTTGCTTTTCCTTAATGTGGGACGGGTAGTCACTGCCCTGGCTTTCCCTACAGTTTTGCCAAGTGATTAACTTTTTACATTGGTTCTAACACATAACATTTTATTTATATGTAATTGTTGATGGCAATTCTTGTTATAGTGTTAAAGACATTTTTTTAAGTAAAGCTGTGGGATAGAATGAAATGTTGAGGGTTTTTTTTTTGTTTTTTTTTTATAGGCTATTTATATAATTGCTAGGTGAAATACAGGATCCCTAGTTAAATTTGGATTTTAGATAAATAACAAATTATTTTTTTAAATAAGCATGTCCCATGCAGTATTTTGATTAAAAATTAGGTACAAGTACAATATACCGGGTGGGCAAAAGTAGGTTTACAGTTTATGTGGAAAAGAATACACCAATTAATAAACAATAATACAAGAATAAACTTCTTTTTGTACTCACAACTGTAACCCTACTTTTGCTATACCCTGTATTTATATTAAAAAGTATTCATTGTCTGGCCAGCATGGCTCAGTAGTTGAGTGTCGACCTTTGAACCAGGAGGTCAGGGTTCAGGGTTGAATTCCCAGTCAGGGCACATGTTCAGGTTGCAGGCTTAATCCCCAGTGAGGGGAGGGATGGAGGCAGGTAGGATACAGGAGGCAGCCGATCAATGATTCTCTCTCATTATTGATGTTTCTATCTCCCCTTCTCAATAATTCTCTGAAATCAATTTAAAAAAATTTTTTTTAAAAAAAGTAATCATTTATCTGAAATTCAAATTTCATTGATGTCTTGTGCTTTTTAAGCATTAACCTGTTGGGATGACACAGCTGAGTCTCTGGGGCTTTTCCCGCGTTTGCACAGGTGACGATGAGCAGAGCGACTGGTTTTACGAAAAGGACTCGGGCGGAGCGTGTGGCATCACGGGGGTCATTCCCTGGTGGGAGAAGGAAGATCCCGCCGAGCTGGACAGACACCTGCCAGACCCCGTCTTTGAAAGCATCCTAACGGGTTCCTTCCCCCTCATGTCGCATCCCGGGAGAAGAGGTCAGTAGCACGTCGGATACGGTGGGCTTTGTCAGTCCAGGGCTAGTCGTTGAGGGAGGAAAGGCTGAAGTGGGCATGGAAGAACCTAATGTTCCTGCTTTCAGACTGTTCCAAAGGCCCATGGTGAACACACTGGGGTGATAGAAAGGGGATTGAAGGGAGAGAAATACCCTGATATGTAAATAGTGGGTAGCGTGTGCTCACCACATTGGAATCCGACCTGCCATTCATTCCGGTCTTTTTAAGTATGAGTTTCGACTTTTCCCCCCACTTCCATTCGAGATGTTTTCCCTGCTCCAACTTTTTTCCTTCTGGAACTGACAGGATCTAGTCCTCTGCTCCCGTGATCACAGGATCTCCTAAATTGGGTGTTTGATTTTCCAGGTTTCCAAGCTAGACTCAGTCGCCTCCGTGGAATGCCTTCCAAGAATCTTAAAAAGTCCGGAGGGACCCCACCTTCAATGGTAGGCATGCCTTTCTGTCTGAGTGTTTGCCATGTTTGGAAACCTATCCATATCTGTGGAATAAAAGCCACACCCTCCTCCCCTATTCGTATTCCAATGCCATTCTTAAAGACGATCCATTTTTTTGTAGGCTCCAAACTGGACCAGTGAGATTCCCCTGTAGACCAAATCTGCTAATGCTAATAAATTAGTTACGTTTTGAGCATCTGGGGAATGGCACCTGAGGGACCCTGGCTCCTGTCCTGTCCCCTGGAGGAGTTCCAGTGAGTGGGAGCCCCCTTGATGGCGAGATGGGGCTGTTTGCCGGAGGCCTGGGATCTGCCTTAAGTCAGAAGCGAACCTGGCTGGGCGGCTGTCTAGGGACCTAGGCGGGCCCGGGGTGGGTGGAAACTACTGTACATTTTATATATTTTTCTCTTTTATGACTTTTAAAAATATTGAAACCATTCATGTATCACCTGCTTTGCCAAACTGCTGACAAAAGCTAGAGAATTAAAAAATGTCTGAATGTCACATCAGTATTGCTCAATGTGTATGTCGTGACTGATGGTTAAGAGCTCATTTCTACATGATCTGACTGTTGTAAATAAAAATGGCCATACATTCATGTTTGAGGGTCGTTTTTAGAGAAATCGCCTATCACCAGCATTGTTTCAAGTATCTGCCTTTTAACTCAGAGTATTTTAACAAGGGCTAGGATGAGTAGTAGGTGAGATTGCTTGTTTTTGCCAGTGTTTGTATTTTAAGTTTGCTTCCTACGTGGATAATGTGCTCTGTATGGAAAACTCATTGTATTTTATACTATGGTATCCATTGTACTGCCTGCGTCACCCTAGCGTTAACTAGGGTATGCTAGCAGAATTATTTACTGTTAGTTACTGTGATAACTAGTGTGTGCTAGCAGAATTATTTACTATTACCTTTAAAACTATGCACTATGCCCGATCCCTGAAAGCCATCCCAACGATCCTTTCAGCTCAGAGCATATTGAAATCATGTGAAAGCTGGTATTTCAGCAAACGCTGAACGACTCTGAATCATGCTGTCATGTTTCAAAGTGAGAGCTGTGTGCATGTCCTTAGAATGACAGACCGCATGTGTCACTGTGTCAGAAGTACTTGCATGAGCTTGCTCTCACCTCACAGAGGGGAAACGGAACGACAGCTCTGCTCATGGCAGAATTTAGACACTATATGAAATATATATATATATATATATATATATATATATATATATATATATAATATATATATAATGACTATTTTTGTTATGTTCCAATAATTGATGACAACTGATTGAATACATGTATTTTTATATGACTGCGTGGATTGTGAATGCAGCATTTCATGGCTAACTTCAATAGGACGATGGAAAAGAAACTTGAAGCTGGCATCTCCTTTATACCCAGAGTTTGTAACAATCTGAAACGTGTGGCATCTTTTAGATTATTTGTCTAAACTGGGGAGATCGCAAAGGACCAAGTGCCCACTTGCGTCTCTTTATCTTTGCATGTTTAACGCGATGTTTTAGAGGTACAATGTTGTAGTGTTATGTATGTAAGCAAGCTTTTCTGTGCTATGTCCTGTGCCTTGAGAATTTATGACCTTCACCCCCCCTCCCCCGAATTACATAAATGCTTTTATTTAGTATAATGATTGTCTTTTGGATCCGAACACGTCACTTTCACACCTTGGCCTGTGAACTCTGCCTTACCAGTCATGAATTGGGATGAATGCGCTCCAGGTCTTGGTTCAGTTTTACCTATTTTTATTTTTGCTTCACTGCTTGCCCGAGCATAGCTGGGATTTGTAGCCCATTTTCTGGGCTTATTGCAGTCTCACTGTGGTATTTTATAGAAGCTATTACAAGTGATAGGCTAGCTTCATGGTATTGATGATACATGGCTTAGCCATGGTAAGAGCCGCCTCTCCTCTCTAAATTGTAAAAAGGTGATTGAGTTTCCCTTGATGGAGATGTGCTCTGTGTGTGTGTTTATCATGAAACTAGTGCATTCGGCCATAAACTGTTTCCCGGGTCTCCCTTTTTTTGTATTAATTTCCTGGAGACAATGGGCTTTTTCAGGTTTTCTTTCTCTCAACCCTGAATTGTCCTTGTTTGGATTGTTAAGTACTGTAATCTCTTTCTTTTCTTTCTCCAATAAAATATCTGACTTGGGCAAGAAAGGTAAGCTCTGTTCCAATTTGTGCTGCTATTTTAAAATTCCTATGCCGCGTTTTTATTGTCATTGCTCGTACTGTCAGTGTTATTTTAAAGAACCTAGTTTTCAAAATCATAATCTCACAGAAGAGTCATGTTTAAACGGTGCCCCTTAGACTTTCACATTGGAAAGAAAGCCAGACTGCTTTCAAGAGAGGTTACTTTTCTGTGCAAAGAGAAACATACGTGGCCGTGACCTGTTAGCATGAAGGCCAAGCGCTTCTGTCTCTACTGGTGATCTTTGAAGGAAATGACAGAAGGAGAGTTTTTTTTACTGCAACATGAATACAAACATGGAGGGGCTAGTTTTCGATTGGGATTTTTACTATTCACCATAGTTGTGTTCTACGCAAACACCGAATTAGCCAATGCTGCGCTTGCTCCCAAGGGAGAAACAGGCTTAGGTTCCTATGAGCTTCTGACGTTTTCATCAGCCCATCAACACATAATCCTGTTTTATGTACGCTTGTGTTTTAAAGCGTTTTGTGTAATCTGCTAGTATATGGTTGATTCATTAACATTGAACTTACAGCCGACACCCTGTAACTCAGGCCTGAACAAAGTGCACCAACATATGTCACCTCCATAAGGCACGTCACAGCCCCACATTCTGGGGACACCAGATCACATGACAGCTCTGTGCTCCGGGACACGTAGCACAGTGAGTCACCAACAAGAAGTACAAAAGTGCCCAGTATCCAAGTGGTTAGAGCATTGGTTAGCAAACTGTGGCTCGTGAGCCACATGCGGCTCTTTGGCCCCTTGAGTGTCTAGCAAAGGCCAGCTTAGGAGTACTCTAATTAAATTAATAACAATGTACCTACCTATATAGTTTAAGTTTAAAAAATTTGACTCTCAAATGAAATGTCAATCGTTGTACTGTTGATATCTGGCTCTGTTGACTAATGAGTTTGCCGACCACTGGGTTAGAGTATCCGGCTGTGAACGGAGGGGTCTGAGGTTTGATTCCTGATTAAACCTGGGTTCCCTCCCTGCCCCAGTCAGAGCTCCTGTGGGAGGCAACCAGTTGATGTGTCCCTTTAACATCCATGTTTATCCCTGCCCCAGTCAGAGGTCCTGTGGGAGGCAACCAGTTGATGTGTCCCTTTAACATCCATGTTTCTCTCACTCCCTTTGTCCCTTCTCTCTCTGAAAAGCAATGGAAACAAATATTCTTGGGTGAGGAAAAAAGGAAAAGCACAAAAGTGTGAAAAACGTGGTACTAAATAAACCACAAAAAGGCCACTTGTTTATAACATCAGAGCTAAAGCAACAAGACAAGTGCCAAATATTTATATACTGTTTTGGTTTCCCCCTTTACATTTAATCATAATGTATGTTCTGCAATTAACACTATACTATTGTATCAGACATTTTGTTCTTGTGGCTACGTAAATATTATACAGGGCAACCAGTCTTTCTGTTACATTTAAAAAAAATTGACTTTCTTTTTATTTTAATATGGTTTTTTAAAAAGATATTTTAGAGAAAGAGAAACATGGATGTAAGAGAGAAACACCAATCGGCTGCCTCCAGTAAGCACCCCGATCGGGGATAAAACCTGCAACCTGGGCACTTGCCCTGACTGGGAATCAAACCAGTGACCTTTCGGTGCCAGAAACTAAGCTTAACCAACTGAGCCACACTGGTCAGGACTTTATTACATTTTTAAAAATGCACGAAATGCCATGTTTTCTTCCTCTTATTTTTTTTTTCCACTTTAGTATTTGCATGCAAATTCTTAGGTTATTAGTCAAGAAATGGCCTGTTTTTAAGATTAAAAAAAAAATAATCTATGGACTTTTTAATGAATCTCTTTAAAAACATTGAATTTGCAAACATTTGAGGTTTTTTAGAAATTACTTCTAGTAAAGATTATGCTTATCATTTAAAAACATTTTGTATCCTAAGAAACCTCTCAGATATATTCTAAAATGCTGTTTTTATTAAGACTGCTGATGGTCACCATTTGAGTCCACCGGTGGATACTGAAGACCCCTTTTCCTTTTTGTGTCTTAAAGGGGTGGTGACATTGCTAGGGGCCCCATTCTTCCCCCCCCCCCCCCCCCATTAAAATAGAGGAAATAGAAAGGCTGCAAACATTTCACTTTTTTCGGAGACTCACCTCAGGTTTTCTGCCTTTTATGTTGCTGATGGAATTCTTCTGATGGTCTATAAACTCAGTCTTCTAATTTGCCTTCAGTCTGTCAGATAGCTGATATCAGAAAAGTTCAAAATCAATGATGGGTAGCATACTTCCAAATAATATTTAACAAGTGCTTTCTATATGGAAGTCACCTGCAAATCCTCCAGCTGAAGGTCAATTTGAACAACGGAATTCACAATGAAGCCATAAATGAAAGGGGTTCCCTGCACTTCAGGCAGCGAATGCCAACCAGACGCCATTGTCTGTTTGTCCATGACAAACCAGAGGCACATGCCAACAGGTATTTATACATACTATAAGCCAATAAACCTTGTAAAGGTTTTGTTAAGTCTCAATCGTCTAAAATATTGGCCCCTGTTTAGTGGAGGAGTAAGGCAGAAATTTGATGATTTCTTTATATACAAAAGAAGTGATGACTTGAGCTATATAACAGTATTATATATGGCATCTTTTTCTTAAAACTTCCCATTTAAGTCTGACAGTTGGTGATAGACAATTCACCATTATAGTATTCCAGGTCAATACAGTTCTGAACTGGTAGGTGTGTTTCTCTTTAAGTTGCAGTATTTATTGTAGGAATAGTTAACAGCGTGTACTTGGTCTTTCAGATTTGTAGAGATTTTAGTATAGGCAATCTAGAAATAATATTTAAAAATGATACAGTATTACTAAGATTTCATCTCATTCCATGTCATTCTATCTAGTAAAGATGGCGTATGCAAATTTACTGTAACTCCATGACAAAGATGGCGGTGCCCACAGCCAATAAGGAGGGAATATGCAAATTGACCTGGCAAGGCGAGCGGAGGAAGGTGGCTCTGGCCAGAGCAAAGGCAGTGCTGGCAGCCAGGGGAAGGCAGGCCTATTCTTGCACTAATCTTTGTGCATCGGGCCTCTAGTTTATATATCTCTGACAAACTCTTCTAATGTTTTAGAAGAAATTATTTGAACGGAGTATTTTACATCACCTTGTGAGTGGATGAAGGTGACTCAGAAACTTGATGACTTACTTAACTGTGTTTTCAGCCACAGATTTCTCGGGTCAGTTGTACTATACACAGGTAATGATGATTTCGGTGTGGGAAGAGCTGGGAACACAAACTGAGTGCGCCAGTACCTTTCCGTTTGGTTAGTAAAAGTTAATTGGGAAAGGGAGCGAGAACAGAGACTAATATTTGTGATCCTAGGAGGATGTCCACTCTTCACTTCTCATTTTAGTTGACTGTGTTCTCTGTCCTCCGGCACTCTGAGTCCGGGTTTCCTTCCTGATCTGTCCTATGAGCCCTTCTTCTGAGTTCCATCTATTGCTGCCCTGGAGTAGTTACTCATAAGCTTACTACGCCTCCTGCAGTGGTCCCGTATTCAGCGTAGTCCTTCATCCTGTACCTTTGCGCACAATGATGCACAACCTCTTCTTACTGTGCGATTCATCTCCTTCCAGGAGCAGTTCAAGTTTTGTACCTTTTCTTCAAAACCTTCTCTGACTCTTCACACAGCTTCTGAAATTACATCACACCTACCCTCCCTGCCTCTTTTGAACTCATGCATGGGTAGCCTTCCTATTTGATACTGTTCTTCCTCTGCTCATGTTTATCCAGTAACCCCAAGAACATGTCATACCCGGTGGTTCCTAGCACATGGAATGTGCTGAAAATTCATTAATATTACAACTTAATGAATAGTTTTTCTAATCCTGCTTCCTCATAGAGCTTTTTAAGAACACCGGTGTATGCCCAGCCTTTGTAATTGACTATTTTTAGGAAATACAAATTAATCGAACTCATCCCTTGATTGAACAAAATCTCAGAGCCATCCTGTTTCCACAAAAAATGACTGTATGTGTTATATACAGAATGTCTCCAAAACGTTTATTCACACTTTAACTGCTGCTAGCTCAATTTTGAAAATGCAATGTATTTTTTTAAGATATATTTTATTGATTTGAGAGAGAGAGAGATAGATATAGCAATGATGAGAGAGAATCATTGATCGGCTGCCTCCTGCATGCCCCTATTGGGGATTGAGCCCTCAACCTGGGCATGTGACCAGGAATCGATCAACCACTGAGCCACGCTGGCTGGGGAGAAAATGCAATATATTTTAATAAGCACTATTTTTATAACTATTCACAGTGTATATACATTTTTTTTTGGGGGGGTGCCCTATATGTCACTAGTACACTATGAACATCTTTATTGCATAGTTGTGGCGATGTTTGTTATTGAAATGCCTTGACTTCCCATTGGGGTCTTCCTACAGAGGCTGGCTGTGTAGCTGACGGGATGAATGCTCTCTCTTTCTGAGTCTCCCAGATCGCTCTCAGCTCACAGCACAGTACTGTGAAGGGCAAAGCAGGCGCTTGATTGAAAAGGGACCTGTACACGCGTGTGCGCGCTCAAGCACGCACACGTCTTTTTAAGATTGCAAGTCTTTATTCTGGTAGGTAATCATTTCATTTAGATGGTATGAGGACCTACACTAATTTTCACAATAGTTGTAATCATAAACTCGTTTAAAAGGGAGAATGAAGATATGAATGTGTGTGAAGACATTAGATGTTCTAACCATTAATGTATGGCATCCATGTGTCTTGAGTGAATTACAGACTTTACTCATTTCTGGGCCATTTGTTTTATCTATAGATTATAGGTAATTATTCATTTGACAGGTTACTTTATTACTTTGATATATCTCAGACTACTGGATGCAGTTATAGTGTGATTATTGTAATAATTGGGATTCATTAATAACTAAAATTAACATTTCATGTACATTAAAATTAAAAAGAACTGGAATTTGATTTTGTTTGAAATCCGTTTTCTGATATTTATTTTGATTTACTAACAATATACTTTTTAATTACAGTTTTCCTAAGCTCACATGTAAATAGCAAAATGTTTTACAATTAATCAGAATTGTACTTAGAAATATTAACTTCAGTAGGTTAATCAGTTCATTATGTTTTGTGTCTCCCCTTGTGAAAAAATTACGAGTAAAATTTGTTTGTTGGAAGCAAGTGTGCATACATGAGGTACTACACTTAAACTTTATTTTTACATTCATGGAGCACTTAGTCAAGTACCGAGTATAGTCAGATGTTCAATACTTGTTTTCCTGCATAACTCTTATTTTTTGCCTTGCAATAGTATGTGATTTTGGTGGATATTAAACGGTTAAACTGCTTAGAAATTTATTTGCACCCTTGCTAAGATCTGTTACAGGAAGGAATAAAATTAAAAGAGTCTAATCAAGTATCATGCTTTAATCCATTTTTTTTTTCTCAATAAGGACTCTTCTGTTTCCTATTCAAAGTAATTTTTACCTGCCCTTTTAGGTTAATGCCATTCTTTAGAAAAGCCCATCTATTCTGGCTAGGTAAGGCATTTTATTTAATTTTATAGTTTTTATGATACCATATATTAGAGGTTGCCAAAAATATAGAAAAATTTTAGAGAACATTTTTGGATTTGATGGATTACCACTCTTGAAAGGGAAACAAAACACTAAATATTTCTAATCCGGCATTATTTACCGCATGGGTGGTTAAACGCTACTTTCAGCCTCATAAAATTAAAAGGAAGAAGTCTGCCAACTGGAGCAGGAATTGGATTTAGGAAGAGTGGTACAGAGCCAAAATATTGCTACAGAATTAAATGTCAAAAATCTTCTTTAATAGTAGATATATAGTTCACAGTGCCTGGTTATGATTACTACATTTAATCTAAATCCCTGAAAGTTGCTCTCTCCTTTTCCATAAAATACAATAGGACACAAATCAGTTTTACTGGAGATGGATAACAATTGGAAAATAATGCATCTTCCCGCCCAATAAATTGTCAGTTATACCTTTTAACTAAAATCAATTCATCTTTCCGAAATTTATTGCAATTCCTAATCATAAATCTCCTCAAATGTTTATTCATTTGGTTTTTGATACATTTGCGCCACTTTCGCTATGGTCGAATGTTTTCTCTCTTGATTCATTGTAAATTAGAAAATCTATTTTGAGTCAGTCTTCTAGTTAAGAAGTTGAAATCTATAACCGAGCACCTTTTTCACTCTCCTCTGTACATTTTAATACCCTTGAACTTAAGTGCGATCAGTCAATTCTTTTCAGAAGGAGCTTAAAAGACTTTTCGGCGTCCCTTCTGGAGAAAGGGCCGGATTCATAAAACAAACACTTAGGAGGCTGTAAGGTGATTATTGCCAGAGATACATGGGTAGCACCATCATTTCATGTGCTTGTTACAAGGAAGGGTAAGTACTCATTTGAATTGGGATCCTCTATCGATCCTGTTGGGAGCCTGCTTTTATTTTCTGTTGATAGTGACATCCAAAGGAAACACAAATATTCCATTCCATTCTGCCTTCCACACGGGTCTTTCTCTTATTAATCTCCAAGCACACTGTTAATTTTTAAATCTCTCTCTACATTTTCAGGTTGTTCTTTTCAAATGTATCCTAAGTGTGAAACCAGGTTGGCTTTACACCACACGCCATGATATGGAAAGCAGTCGTTATTTTTTAGTTAAATACATCACACATGAGTCTCTATCTTGGTTCTTAGTTATGATCATTAGAATTAAAGTAGATTTTTCAAGTATTGTATGATGAGCATTGACTCTTGTCATTTTCATTTTGTACCTTTCTTTACTTATTCCACAGTGAAGTCAGATTGGTATTTCTTTTTTTCTTTTACCCATCTCCACTTTTACTGTGCTTTTAAGGAATGAACGTGAAAGTCAGTTTACTTTCCGACAAATTTAATAAAAATGCGTTTGCAGTCCACACGTTCTAAGACTTGGTTTTAAGTCTATACTTTTTATGTGATAGCAACTGAAATTCTAAGATTGATTTTTCAGAATGGATATTGTTAGAAATGAAGGTGGCATTAATTTGAATCAAATCTGTAACTCATGGACAAATTTGTGTTCCTGCTAACACAGAATGCCATATGATTAATTTAGCAGTTAAAAAGGGCAATTTATACAGCTAGAATAACCAATATGGAATTCACTAATTGGGGTAACTGCTCAGTGAAGAAAACAGATGTTTTCTAAGGCAAAGATCAGACATGAATTACGGGTCCTACTTGTTCATCTAAAAATAGTGTTTCTTTTTATGAAACTGAACTTATTAATTTTTTTGATCTATGGATTCTTGAATATAAAGTTTATTACTCACTTGTACTTAGCAAATTAATTTCTATATTAACACATTAGAGGCTTTAATAAATTTAGCTAGCTGTAAAAACGTTAAAAACAATCTCTGACTTATGTGTACTTTCTAATTTGGTTTTCCTATCACATTGACTATGAAAGTAAATCAAATCATGCTCTTAAATATAAATAAGAAATCATCAACCACATTCTTACGCCTTTCTTTTAAAATACTGATACAGCATTTTTGAGGTATTCCTCTAGCGGTTTTATAAAACTTGGTTAATGATACAGTCAATTTATTGCTTAAGTATTTAGTGTTTTTCTCTATTCCTTTCAGTTAGGAGGACTTTTAAAAAAATATATTGTTATTGATTTCAGAGAGGAAGGGAGAGGGAGAGATAGAAACATCAGTGATGAGAATCATTGATCAGCTGCCTCCTGCACACACACACACACACACACACACACACACACACACACCCCATTGGGGACTGAGCCCACAACCCGGGCATGCGCCCTGACCGGGAATCCAACTGTGACCTCCTGGTTCATAGGCCAACCCTCAACCACTGAGCCATCCTGGCCAGGCTGTTAGGAGGAATTTTAACAATAACTAATATCACAGTTGTCACCTTGGTCTGACAGTGTTCAGTTTTGGGGAAGCACAACAGGCTTGTCATTCCCACCTTTCAACGGAGGAAATGAAGGTTCTGACATGATGAGTAACAAGATGACATAACCTAGAGGCTGAGGCAGGGTCACTCTGCCGATTCCCGGTCCATTTGTCTGTCCCCTCTGCCTCTCTAATCTTTCCAGTTGAATGTTAACTCATTCTCTAGAGAGTGAATTTTTGTTAATGTTTTTAACTAAGTTGTAGGGGTTGCCAGGTCAAGTTTACTATTTTTCAATCCAAATGGGCATTTTTAAGGAGATTAATTAGTAATCTATATATATTCTACCCTACTTCCCACAGTGCTCTAAGCCACTGACATAACCTGACTATTCTTGTTCAGTCTTCCTCTCTCTACTTCCTTTCTCACCATCATCAGTTCTTCTAATGTGATTCTCGCCACCCTCTTGACCTCTAACTTTGTCTACTGGTGCCCTTGCTGGGATCACAAGATTCAACCTGTCCTTCCTGCTCCAGGTTTTGCCACTTCCTTCCTAGTGGCCTGGTTCTCGCTGGTCGGTGCATCCTGAGTGTGCCTGGCACTCCCAGCCTCTGTCCCGTTGCCCCCACGATTTTCACCTTCTGAAACATCACCCTTCATGTCAGTCTGTGGAAACCTTTGTCCATTCATCAGAATGCATCTCAGTTAAAGCCTTACGTGAAAACTTCCAGGCCCGAAGGCCTCGCTCCCCCACCACTCCACTCCACCCAGAACCTGTTCTGGCCTGCCCAGTGTTGTCCAAGCAAAAGCCTCCTGACCGGAAGTCAGAGCAGCTGGCCACAAAGCCATGACTTCCCAGCTGTGTGACCTTGGAGGAGTCACTCACTGAGCTTCCGTTTCCTCATCCCTAAATCAGGGACAGTGAAGGATAAGGTGGACTAAGGTATGTACTAGGACTTGTGAACTGTAAAGGAACTGTTAGTGCTCATTTGCTTCAGGAACTCAAAGCTTAAATGCCTTCAGGGCCAAGCTGATTGTGTGTGTGTGTGTGTGTGTGTGTGTGTGTGTGTGTGAGAGAGAGAGAGAGAGAGAAAGAGAGAGAGAAAGAGAGAGAGAGAGGTAGCTTGGTGTTGGGGATGTAGCTATAAATTAGAGAAGGCATTCCCTAGTTGCAACCATTCAAATTCAAAACATCAGAAGATACTATGATGGCAGAATTAAACACTTGGTTACTTCTGGTTTTACTAGAGGCCTGGTGCATGAAATTTGTACACTGTGAGTTGCGTGTGTGTGTGTGTGTGTGTGTGTGTGTGTGTGTGTGTATGTGTGGTGGGGGGAGGTCCCTCAGCCCAGCCTGTGCCCTCTTGCAGTCCGGGACCCCACCCACCTTGCTTACCACCTGCCTGCTTGCTGCTCCTTAGCGCTGCCTCGGAGGGGGGAGAGGCTCCCGCCATCACCGCTGCACTCGCCAGCCTTGAGCCCGGCTTCTGGCTGAGCAGCTTAACCCCTGTGGGAGCGCACTGACCACATGGGGCAGCTCCTGCATTGAGTGTCTGCCCCCTGGTGGTCAGTGAGTGTCATAGCGACTGGTTTTCTGGTCGATCTGCCATAATGATCACTTAGGCTTTTATTATGTAGATCCCTTGAAAATGTGTAAACTTATTGTAGCAAAAATGACTGAGATATTGTACACTTTTTTTTTTTTTTTTTTTGCACATAAAGACTTTTGTGGATTTTTATACTTTGCATACATCTTCATTTGATACGACCTATGGCTGGTGGCTACCATGTGGGATAGCGCCATTGAGGCTTCCCACTGCATGGAAAGGCGCTGAGGTTAGGGGGTACCTGCATTTCTTTTTCTCGTTGCATTTGGGAAGATCACACTAGCTTGCTAGTTGTATATAAAAATAGGACTTTTTATAGACAGCAGGTAGGTGGTGCCCTGGTTGCAGGCTTTGATGGATTCTCAGTGAAATTCAGCTTACTAGTATGTGGTGCTGAGAAATATATTTCAGTACATTTTGTAAAGTCTGCCTTATAAGTACCATGAAAAAAATAAAGAAGTTAATGCTGAAAATTTAGTATTTGGCATTCCCCTTTAAATGTTGGCTAGCCCTAATATTATGTCTCAACATTCAAACCCTTGATGATTTTTATGTGCCAGGTGCATAGATTTTACAGCTGCAGTCTGAACATTTTTAAATTAAAATATATCTTTCATTCTGATTGTATTGATTTACACGTCTCTGTGTCAATATTAAGTCAAGTGAATTTTTCAATAAGTTGAATAGATCTGGCAGGGTGAGTTAAATTTATTAGATTTGCTCGAGCTATTTTCTTGTCTGTGTTTGGGAATCTCTCTGCTTTTCTATTGCTGCTTAGAATTTTACTCTGAAAATAGCACTACAATTTCAATAACACATTTTCATATCTCTTAGTGGTTTTTTTTCTCTTGAATGAATTGCCATTGGAAACCTTGTCACTACTTATTACATTCTTGGCATCCTTTTGCTACTGTTTTTCAAAAACAATGTATTTTTAGTTTTCTTGTATATTATAAAATATATTATTGTTTGAATTTTATTTGAATCACAAAACTAAGTCATATTTCTTTATAGACTTTTTTTGGTAAATTTTAAGTATGAGAAAAAAATATATATATATACCTTTGAAAAAAATCAGTATGTGAAGCTAAGTTAACTCAGTTAATTGGAAATAAAAAAAATTGTGAGGGTTTAAAAGTTTTAGGCATAATTCACCATAATTTCCAAGTGTGGATATAAAAAAAAAAACACACCACACTTACTTTTTTCTTTTATAAGCAAAAACTTTGCACATTTTGACTAAGGAAGGCAGAGTATCATGTACATAGGATGGATGAGAGGATCTCTCATTCTATATTCACACACTCAGAATACAGAAATTAGTAGCCCAAGGTGATACCAATCCAAGTTCATTGACTTTCTCAGTTGATTGTAATTTCATGTAGATATTTTAGACCAGCATATATATATATATATATATATATATATATATATATTCATGTCTATTATTTATTATCTAAAGTTGACTTCAAAAGATAAAAGCTCTGATGAATATACTTAATATCAAAATATGTGAATTGTGTGATAAGAGGAAGGTGACAGTGTTTTTCCATCAGTGAAACACAGTCATTGTGTAAATGGATGAAACTTGGATACAAGAAGAAAATGGCAAAAAATGGTACCAGAAACTTTAACCAGGATTTAGTGAACTAATCAAGCTTTGGAGGAAATATTTCTATTTTTTGTGTCTTGATGGTATTGTATTATGATGGTAATTCTTCCACTGTTAAATTAAATTTGCCTGATGCTTTGCAATTATTATTATTTTTTTTTCCTGGGCAGAGTGGGGCTGTAGTGTAGAGTAAAACCAGCTTTTATGTAGTACTTGGGAATTGATAACTGGTACTTTTACGGGGTCCTTGACTTTGACCACTTAGTACCTCCAAATTACCATGAAACAAAATAGAGTTTTATCTGTAGACAAAATATCTGGCTCACTTCAATAGAAATATAGCACCAATATTTTATAATAACAAAAACTAACAATTGAATACTATGCTAGGTTTCTTCCACAAGCATTCTCGTTTACTCCTCACAATAACCATATAGTGTGGGTATTGTATCTCAGTTCTAGAGATTGGGAAATTAAGACACAGGTTAAGTAATTTCTTCAAGGTCATGGAACTACATCAAATAGCAGAGCCCAGCCTTGAAAGTAGGTCTCTTTTGCTCTCAGCTACATTATCATATTGCCTCCTTGAGCAGGAAGAAGTATTTTAGTGTCGTGATCAGTCAGATTTTATTATTTTACTTTTTAAGAGAAGATACAGTTTTCAAAACGCAGTTGGGAAATTTTCTGCCTTAAAATATTAACAATGAAAAAAAACACACATTTTATTTAAGCTTCCAGAAGAACATTATTTATAGGCAAGTGCAAATTTCTATTAAATCTCTGCTAAGCTGTTGAACATATACTTGTGAAAGTAGTGCATTATGTGAAAATATGTGTGCATTATCCAATTAGCAAATATATTATTTGTATCTTCTCAGGCATGATATTAATGGTAATTAATCTTCTTTGCACATTTCTGTTTTAGAATTTTTAAAAACCGTGTGCAGCATAAAACAAAACAGCGCTAAAACAACCAAGCTCTGATCACCACTCCTGCGATATATTCAGTCATCTGCTTAATCCTTATCCCCTTCGCATTGTCAATACCCATCTAATTCCACTTTAACAACAGTAATTGGCTGATGGAGTAGAAGATATAGATTTGTTTTCTTGATGACTCCTTGACTTTTTTTCCTCTGGTAATACTAATAGAATTCCAAATCCGTTCTGGTGTGATCATGTCATGAGTAGGTCAACAATCATGTCAAGGTCCTATTGGAAAGCTCATAGCCAACATCTTAATTTAGACTTAGCTCTCTTTGTCACCTGTCTGTGCAATTGTAAGCAATTTTTTCGAGTCTCATCTCTCCATTATAACAGAATTCATTTAGTTCACAGGGGTAGAGTTCTGCATCTGAATTATGTGCCTGGCCTCAGCTGAGTAAATGAAATATATAAAAATCTGGGAACCCCATTTGCATGGATATATATATATATATATATATATACACACACACACACATATATATATACATACATATATATATATATATAAATAAATAAAACTCTTACCCATTTTTGTTTTGCAATCAGTATTTTATATCATCTGTGTTCATGAAATATGAGTGGTTTTGTGGTTCTAGGAAAGAATACTTTCACTTTAAAGAGATTATTGAGTTATTACTAGCTGCATTGTCATCACTGTTCTAATTTTATTTCATTACTGTGACAGGAACAATATGTATTCATAATAAGAAAATGCTCTTTAAAATTATTACGCTACTTTGATTTTAGGTGGATGGAAGATATAGAATACAGGCAAAAGCATTTCAGATGTTGAAGTATGTTATATAAATGTGTATATGTGTATGTATGTGTTTATGTGTTATCTATATATTTTTTATATTTCTATTTTCTATACTTGATTAATAAACATATTCCTACCAGATGTATTATTTTCTATCTATAAAAGAATACCCTGTGTTTTGGGTAGTAATAGATGATAATAACCAGAAGCTCATTAGGTTTGGATGTTAAAAAATTGGAATACTGAATAAAAATATAAACCAAAATAGGAGCAATGGGTTAAAAGAGAGGAGCTGCTATTTTTTAAGATGGATAGAAATGGATTTCTGTAGAGACATAGAGAAACCAAAGGCAATCTGATTATTCTGAAATTCTTTACAATTTTACATTTTATAATTAATTCAAATGATCTTTTATTGAAATATAGAGCAGATCTTAACAGGGATGTTTGTTTGTTTGTTTGTTGGCTCTCCTCCAATCACAGAGATTGTACACTTCCAGGAGCAAGCTTTATTATCATACTAATAGGTTTCTGGAACTTCCATTTATTTGTTTGGAGGCCGAAGCAATCAAATTGGAGG
The DNA here is from genome assembly GCF_964339955.1 of Pipistrellus hanaki. Lineage (NCBI taxonomy): Eukaryota > Metazoa > Chordata > Mammalia > Chiroptera > Vespertilionidae > Pipistrellus > Pipistrellus hanaki. The sequence continues at coordinate 6,737,072 of NC_140522.1, forward strand.
CACATAAAGAATCAGTAACAGTTTTCTCATGTCATGATGTATTGATCTTTTACATCAGATATATTTTAAATCTTAGCCACTTGGAATTTTTACCAATAAATCCAAATTTTACTTTGCTTAAATAAGCTCACCTAACTTTGTCTTTTCCGTGTAGCCATTTATTTTTTAAAAAACAAAACTGGTATAAACGCATACAATGGCTTTCCTATTTAAGGTGAGATTGAATGTGCTAATTATTTTAATGACGTTCTCATAGTCGCACAATGTTCTTATGATAACTAATAGGTACAGCCTTTTCCAGAACCGGGTGAGGAACCCAGCATTTTGTCATGGAAAGAACAGTAGATCATGGGTCAGATCTTAGAGCAAATGCTGGCTTGGCAGAAATCTCACACTGGGACTTTGGGCAGGACATTTAAGCCTTTTGTGTGTTTAGTTCCTCATTTGTAAGAATCAAGATGCATTAAAGCTGTTTTTAAAAAAAATATATATTTTATTGATATTTTACAGAGAGGAAGGGAGAGAGATAGAGAGCTAGAAACGTCTAGGAGAGAGAAACATCGACCAGCTGCCTCTTGCACACCCCCTACCGGGGATGTGCCAGCAACCAAGCTACATGCCCTTGACCGGAATCGAACCCGGGACCTTTCAGTCCGCAGACCGACGCTCTACCACTGAGCCAAACCGGTTTCGGCACTGTTTCTTTTTTTAAAAACCTATAAATGCTAGGGTTGCAAGTGCCAGTGTCAATCACTCCTCAGGCCTAGAGAAAACATACAGTCACCAGATTCCCAAACCAGTATGTACATTCATCAGGAACTAAAGAGCACTCACTGAAAGGGACCTCTTACCTTTCAAGTATGAGTGTGTGAGAACTGAATTTTATATTTTCCTTATTGTTGAATTTATCTTGAAGTGTGCTTTTCTGTATAGTTTACTAGATAAGCATGCTCTTTGGAGGCAAAAAGACCCAGATTCAGATCCTGATTGGACCTGCCATTTTCAGACTGAGTGATTTTGGACAATTTACCTAGCCTTTCCGCACCTCCTTTTCTCCTTTTGCAAATGGCAATAGTGGGATGTTTGCCCACAAGGGCTTGTGGGAGAAGAGAGGTTGAATGAATATGATGTATGGTTCATATGGGTGCTCAGAAATGTCTGCTTTCCCCCCTTCCTTCTTTTCAGGTCTACGATGACTCCATTTACCATTTTGCCTCACTTTGATAAATTACAAGCCAGCCCTCTGTTGGCAGATAAACCATCCAGAAACTAGATACAGTCCCGGAATGTCACTCCACATCATGGCATCAAAAGGGTACTTCCCAGTTTTAGACAGTCTTGGAGCTCAGGGGCTTGGCAGTCAGCTCAGCGCCAGGCTCTGCCCAGAGCTGGGATGCGGGTTTGAGATGCAGGTTTCTTGGTTTCAGTCTGAATTCCCAAGGGGTGGGGCTCGGGGAAGTGGGGACCACTGAGAGGATAAGACCATCATAACTGAATATTTAAATATGTTCAAAAGGCACTACCTTTCAAAAGACTTTTTCTTGCTCTCTGTATTTCTCTTATTTGGGAAACCCTGTAAGAAATATTTTAGTGTTATATATTTTAGTAGATGTCCTGTATTCGTGTCAAGACTGCATTTCTTCTCTTTTTAAAAATCACCTCTTCCAGGATCATTTTTACAAATCATCCTTATGTTCTTGGCAAAATAATTCGGTAAACATATTTGGCTAAGTCATTAATGGAGCTCCCCTTATAAACTTGCTCTGTGATTCCAACTTGCACGTAATTCGAACGTATTTCTGTAATCTAATTAACAGCCAGGGTAGGCTGATTCTGAAAAGGACATCTAGCAGTTTTGACACTGAGAATTAATTATGAGAGAGAAGACAGATTTGTGCTCGGGCTAGAATTAACTAGCAGTTCAAAAACATAAGCAGTCACCTTGGGCTCTTGTAACGCAAGATGACTCTCCTCTTAACATCTAGCTTATAAAGTTTATTTAGACAGCTCATCTGCTTGTCAGCTCTGTTTGTTTCTTTTTCTATTTCATTTAATTTAGAAAATAGTTCTTTTCTTCGACCACTCCAAACTTCATGTTTGTTGAATTTTTAAAAAGTCCCATTTGATGTGAGTCTGTGTTTGAATGGTTCAGATACTTATCAGAGGTCATTCATTCCAGGAAGAAGAAGATGACATTCAACTTCACATTTCCTCCCAGTTTTCAAAGAACATCTCTTTAATTAAAGAGCTGAAAACCGCATTAGTTGTTTTCAAGGAATAGCCCAACATAAAATGCTGGCACTGTGATTTTTCTGGATTTTCCCCTCCCCGAAGCGACCACAATTATTTTAATGCTTCTGATGCAACTTTTCTCATTTGACAACAACAAAGACCCTCTTCAAACATCTTTCATTGGTTAATGCAAGAAACACAGCGATAGTGGGTTAATTTTGAGTGCACAAAGGGCTATTGGAGGGTAGAGAGGGCATCTGTGGGATAAGCTTTCAATGTGATGAGGACGATAAGAGATCTGCCACTTGTGCAAAAGACAGCATTTGACTTTAAAAAGTGTCATTTGACTTGTCTGAAAAGCATATTTCAGATGAGCGGGTGATGAACCCGAGTGTCACGCTGCCTTTATTCTTGCGTTTCTAGCGTTTTGGGTCTTGGCTGTCTGATTTTGTTCGCGTACATCTCAAGTGGGTACAGAATTGCACTTCAGGTTTATTTTGATCAAGATGCTTGGTTCACACTCTATTGATTGGAACGTCTTCTTTCTCTTCGCTCTCCCCTAGTCCCCCAGAAAAGTAGCTTTTCTCTCCTGTGTGGCCATGATTGGACCCCGTTTTGGGAGAAGTCCTATCCAGGTCTTAACAACTGACCTTATCTGAAACCAATTATATCAGAACCTCTGGAAGTGGAACCCAGACCAAAGATATTTGGGTGATTTTTCATGGGTGTCCAGGTGAGAGAATTATGACAAAAAGGACCAGGCAGACCTGTGATTGAATTCTGCTGCTTAATATCTTTGCTTTGAGACCCTGGGTGAGTTATTTTAGTGAGTTATTAAGATTCTGTTGTGCAGATTAAGGGATGATAGAACACCTGGCATAAGGGCTGTCCAGCACATACAAGGTGCTCATGAAGTCTGGAACATCAATAACTTCATTTTTCAAACTGAAGTTGTTCTCAATAACATTACATATGGCCTGTGTATCCAGACCTTTGGGAATTCTGAAAATCCTATATAATAAAAGGCTAATATGTAGATTGTCCCCTTGGGGGTTCCACCAATCAGCAGTTCAACTGCTCACTATGACATGTACTGACCATCGGGGTGGCATGGAACAAAGGAAGGCCCTAATAGGCCCTGATTGCTGGCCAGACCTAGGTATCCTACCCATGCACAAATTTCGTGCACCAGGCCTCTAGTTGTTATATAAGTTTTTAAGTGGTGGTTTTTTATATATTTTCTTTCTAATGACCAGAAATCTGGCATCACAGTGTAATTGGCTCTAGTTCTACCCTGTGGATTACAACAAATACCTAATTTAAGTTCTAATTCTGCTTGCTATCTGTGTTACCTCTCTTGGTCTCACTTTTTACCCCCACCTGTAAAATAGTTATAAAGCTATTAGGGAAAGGAAAGGAAAGGAATTAAGAATTTCTACCTGGTAATCCCACACATACTTGGACAGTTTTAGATCTTTTTTATACTAGATTGTCTCATTTCTTTCCAGTTATTTTTCACATTTTCTAAACACCTTTCTGGTTTGTGTACATTAGTCTTTCAAATTATGGTACCCAGAAGTAACTTCTTTTTGTCAAAGGCTGAATTTCAAATTGTTCATGTTTTCTTTAGAATTTCAATTCTGCTACCTAAAGTAGTCTTTGGGTAATTGACTTTAAGAAGCATACTTTCTATTTTTAATTCCAATACTTTGATGTAATGCTGATTAAACTGAAGGAGCACAGAATGCCTGCCATTGGAAATTTCTTTATAAACTGATTTCAGTTTGTTAATGTTCTTTGCCTAAGGTGACTTAGCCATCTATAATTCCACCTATTTGAACTCTAGGCCAGCCTTAATTCACTCTCATCATTGCAAATAATTCTATTATATTACAGACTTCGTTAGATACCCTTTTAAGGCTCTAATAGAACATGTTTTTACCATCTTCCTTTCGGGGCAGTAACCTTGCCAATAAAAGTAAATGCCATTTCTCCGGCAAAACATTCTTAGTGGCTCTATGCTAGCGCCTAGTAACTGTTAGGTTTCCTCTAGTGTCTGGTAAACTGTTCAGCAAGTGACACTGGATTTTACCCGCCCCTCCGTCCCCCGCCTTGTCACCACTGTATTGCCAATAGGTTTGTCAATCTCCTGGCATTTTATAGGTACAAAGAAATGCAGTTCCAGGATTATATTTAAAACATCTTTGAGTACTTCTACCCTGTTTCCCTGAAAATAAGATAGTGTCTTATAAAAATTTTTTCTCCCAAAGTTGCGCTAGGTCTTATTTTCAGGGGGTGTCTTATCTTTCCATGCGCTAGGTCTTATTTTCGGAGGATGTCTTATTTTCGGGGAAACACTGTATAACTCAAGAGATTTAAACTAACTTAAAAGCAGTAGCTGGGGAAGGGCTCAGAGCAGAAGTGGCATTTGAGCTGGCGAAGGGGACAAGAAGGGACATCCATCCCTTCCAAGTACCCATATTGAGTGGCATTTTTTTTTTAATATATTTTATTGATTTTGCACAGAGAGGAAGGGAGAGAGATAGAGAGCTAGAAACATCGATGAGAGAGAGTCATCGATCAGCTGCCTCTTGCACACCCCCTTCTGGGGATATGCCCGCAACCAAGGTACATGCCCTTGACCGGAATCGAACCTGCGACCCTTTGGTTCCCAAGCCGACGCTCTATCCATTGAGCCAAACCGGTCTCGGCTTGAGTGGCATTTTTTATCTGCATTATTGCTCAAAATACCTCCTTAGGGTCAGTATTGTAAACTCTTACCTAAATAATGTTGTGAGCTATTAAAATTCGGTCCCAGAGATTATGTTCATTCTCCTAGATAGTCCTGTTTTGTTTTGTTTTGTTTTGTTTTGTTTTTCCAGCTTTCTATCTATTGTCTCCATACTTTAATCGCATTACTTAGGTATTTAAATATTTAAAACCAGACATGTTATACCAATTTGCTAGTAGTATGTAAATAAATCTGTTTCACCAGTTCCTCTAAACATTACGCTCAGGCATTTTTAGAGTTGAACATGAAACTTAATGATGTGCCTATTTATCATGTACATAGGCCTGTCCACCACTTCCTGTTTCCTGTTCTGTGCCCTCGACCCTGTAATCAGGCTGCTCTTTCTTTCTAAATCCCCTTCAACCATCCCCGCAGTTTTAGGGGGACAGAGTGGCTTTTAAATCCATGAGTTTTAATGTAAAATGTGGGAAAGCAAATCAACTAGATGACAAACTCATCTGTTTAGGCTAAGTGTGCAGTAGCCAGCACATTAAAAAAAAAATGTTTCTCTCCTAAAATGTCATTTGGAAATATATTAATAACTTAATATGTGATTGCACCCAGGTTAGGACTTGGCTGATATTTGTTTTCTTTCTTGGTTTTTCTTTGTGAAAGGACACAAGTCCTCTGAAATCGATGGTAGGCATAGGAAACTTCATGTCCTTGATTGTTCAACACAGTCACACCTACTGTATGATTTTGCCCCACACCCAAGAAAAGTAGCTGACATGGACAAACGGGACATCCCAGCACACTCTAAATGTGCCTTCCCAGTTGCCAGGAGGTAGGCGGTGGCTCCGTGATGTAGTATGTGTGGAGCCAAGCTGAGTGTTTGCCATGCTAGAGCAAGCGAATGGAGACATTCACTTGGGGTAAGACAAATGGCATTAAACGAGAAAACACACCATGAATTGCAAATGGAGCTGAGTTAATTTGTTGCTACAGTCGTGTTGCCCTACTGTTAAATGAAGGCTGTGTAATTATCTTGCTGGCAGAGATAATGTCAAAACCTCATTTCTCCTTACATGCCTCGTTTTTACATGGGGGCTAATTGAGCTGCAAGGTGACAACTGATTATATATGGCCATCGCCGCGTCCTCTTGCTCAATTTGCCAATAACGGTACCCTTTTTTAAGTGATGTTGCTTGTCAGATGTTAAGGAATTTAAAAAACAAAACTATCTGAACTGTCTGAGTCATTTGCCACATTCCTTTCTATCTGTACATTATTTGGGAGGAAATTATCTTTTTCATATATACTCTAAAACTTTCTCTTCATTCTTCTGACAGCTTATACACTGTAGTTAAAGGAGATAGCAATACCAGTTCACTTCGTATTTTGTAGAACATTTTCGTTATGTACAGGTGAACGGTATTTGTTTTCTATTTTTTCATTTCTGGGAATTTAGGGTTGTTTAAGTATCGAAAATAGATTGTCAGAAGTTCAAATAATAGGAGAAGAGTACTTTGTTCATCAAAGTCAATTAATTAAAATAGAGCTTTCTTTCTTTTAGATATTTAAGGCTATACTATTATATTAGCACTATTAGCCTATACATCTCTTCTATCTCACTACTATGGTAGGTCTTTTTCTAAGGTGAAAAAACAGTGCTTCATTTAAATATGTTTTTAATGAGTTCAGAGAGGAAGGGAGAAAAGGAGATATAAATATTAATGAGAGAGAATCATGGGGCCGCCTTCTACATGCTCCCTACTGGGGATTGAGCCTGCAATCCTGGGCATGTGCCCTGACTGGGAATTGAACCATGACCTCCTGGTTCATAGGTTGAGGCTCAACCATTGAGCCACACTGGCTGGGCTGCTTTATATTTCCAGTGACCAAAGGAAGCAGGTGTGGCATGGGTTAAGTTTAAAAGTCTCACCCAGAAGTTTTGGGGTCTGGTATTAGTTTGGGAGTCTTAGGTATAGATTACCCCAGCAATTCATAACCTTTGGTAGTTACTTTGGTTGAATTTATACTTCACCCGCTTCCCAAACAGATGTGCAGCTACACAAGTTTGACTTCTCAAGATTGGAAGATCGTACTGGATTAACTAAAGGGAATGAGTCTTGTGAATGGGTTTATATATTTCTGAATCAAACACAGTAACTATAAGCATTGACAATAATAATAATAATAATAATAATAATAATAATAATGATGATGATGCTCCGATGGTGGCAGCTCCAATAGTTCATGATTTCTCTACTGTAGTCACTTTCCAGTGTTCTCAGAGAGCGGGCTGCACTGTAGATACGGTGCCATCAGTCGCCAGGCTTGTGGCTTTAATAACAGGAGCGCGCAGATGCTCAAGGAAAGACCGGGCCTGGCTGTTTTGTACCAGAGGCTGCTGGGACTTTCGGGGCACAGGGAAGATGGGGCTGCCCCCGGCTGGTGACCTCATAATTTCCAGAAGCAGGTGGAGGTGACAATTATAGCTCCGGCCACTCTCTTGAACTTTCTGTAGTCAGGTGATGAATTGCAAATGGCCGGACCCTGTGCACAACAATAAACTCAAATAAATCTTCAATGTGTAATAATGACAAGACGGAGAGAGTGGCAGCTATAACAAGGCTTCTGTTGTCACCCACGTTGCCGCAGCCTTGAGATCCATCATTATCGGCCCGGGCTGGCTCCGGAGCTGGACAAGAAGGTCCGAAGAAGGATGAGTTGTTTGCGCTGAAGCGTCCAGTCGGTCCCATCTGGACGAGAGTAAATGGGATTTTTTTTTTCGCCTGTTCACTAGGCCAGAGCTGTCCATCATTCCGGGCAGGTATCTGACCACTTCCTGCAGAGGGACAATATGGCTTTGCGCTGCTTGGATCTCCCCCGGTAGTGCAGGGTAGCATTTGTGAAAGCTTTGGAGTGCTTTCCAGTGACATACAGATGCAGTCCTGTGTCTTACAAAACCCAGCCGGTGATATTTTTCAGTGGGGGCGGACGAATGACTTCTCAAATGAGAACGTCATTTTAATACAACCTGTGTCAAGTTGAAATCTGTGCCTTGAATCATGACATTATGTTGAATAATAATGTATATTTTCTTCAGCTTAATATAACTCACTATTAATTTTGAAACAGTCATGTACACAATACAAAAAATTGTAGGACCTTTAAAATTATTTTAAAGTATTACCTAAATTCCCTAAATACTTTATTATTTTATACACACACACACATACACACACACACACACACACACACACACCTTTTTCCCCCCACACATATATATATTCTTGATAATAATAATGTGCCTGTGCCATTTCTGCCAAAATTAACTGAATATTGTTTGATTTTAAAATAAAGTTATATTCACTTGAATAGCAGTGATCAGATAAAATACAATATTATTTTTGGATTGATTTTCTCCCCCTTAGAGGCATATCAAATTTTTAAAAATAGAGTTGGGACATTCATTCATGAAGACCATATATTTCTGTGTTTTGTATGTTGTCTCTATTGTGATTATGATGTTTTTAAAATGAATATTTAGTAGCGGATAGGTGACTGCCTTCCTTTTCTATTAGCCACAGACATCTCTAATAAAGATAATAAACATTCTCTTAGTGTGTTTCTTATTACTTTTTCCCTCCTATTTATTTTCTATCATTTAAAGCAGGGGTCTTCAAACTACTGCCCGCGGGCCACATGCAGCCCCCAGGGGAGTCTGATCCGGCCCGCCAGGTTTTTTGGGCAGTGAGCGCAGCCAAGGTGTTACAGTAGGAATTAGTAGTTCATATAGTCCGGCCCTCCAGCTCTCTGAGGGACCGTGATCTGGCCCCCACTTTAAAAAGTTTGAGGACCCCTGATTTAAAGGATAAGATCTTATAGTGATTTCCTTACATTTTAGAACTGGTGTTGGTCTTTACGAAAAGCATACTCATTAGTAATGGTGGGATCCTTTGGTCATAGTTGGTTTTGGTTTTTGAGACTCTTACAGCTATTAACATCTACATATATGTTCTTAGCTAAACCGATAATTACGTCACTCAGGTTCACTTCGATTCCTGAGGTGACTTGGGACGCATGAACATTCCTGTACCTTTTAGTGTCTTAATGGAATAACCCAGTGGTCGGCAAACTGCGGCTCGCGAGCCACATATGTCAACCACTGGGGTAGGGGCTTAATCACAAGGAACAACAACAGCCTGTTATTATTGGAATCCAGAGTCTAGGTTAGTGGATGGCAAACTCATTAGTCAATAGATTGCCAAACCGTGGCTCGTGAGCCGCAGTTTGCCGACCCCTGGAATAACCGCTTTCAGCTTCAAAGCCAAAGCACGTTGTGCTTCATCTCTGCAGACCTCGCATCCCGTAGTGGCCACATGTCAAGAACACTGTTCTCTCATGTTGGGAGTTAGACCATTTGTTTTCGGAATGTGGGCAGCTTCCACCTATTTTTGGAAACCCCTCTGTGGCCTGACCATTGGCGGTGACATAATTGATGGCAGCGCCAGGACGTGGGATGCTCCATCACTGTCCGGCAGAACCTTCGCTGTCCACGGACACCTCCCTCGGCCCCCTGTGGCTCCTATCACTCCCTGCCTGCCTGTGGGACAGGTAAACCATATGAAATTCGTATATAAGGCCACACACACACACACACACACACACACACACACACACCAGTTAGATGCGTTCCTAAATTCAGTGATATAACTATGCTTTGAATAGTGTCCGTATGTCTGTGGATTTGTCATACGCAGCTGCTTAAGGATCTAAGGAATAGCAATCTGTTGAGGTGTCTCCCGCATATGTGAAGGCTAAGGGTTCATTGGAGTTTCAGTAGATAAAAGATGTATGAGCTATTAGTACATTAGTATTTTCTGTAGGTATTTCACATCTAGATATATGACTTGTAGTTACTATGTCAGAATGAGGTATTCTTTAAGGATTTATCTGAATCTCTTAATAAAGCTCTTGGCATTTAATGCTGAGAAATAATACTAGTGGCATCTAAGATTATGATGACTGAAAGTTTATTTAAGTGAAGATGGATGGTATAAATGATTGTAATTATTTTGTAGCCTTCAAGCATTCAAGTTATTTTACTTACATCTGAGAGGTTGAGTAACTAATTCCTCCTAACTAGCCTTGCCCTGGTAAAGTGGGTTCATAATAGTACTGTCCTTGCAGTATTTTACTGGGTTAACGAGTATAAACTGGTACAGGATCTCTGGCACACCGTTTCTAAGAAGTATTAGACATAATTGTTCAAATACAACAGTTGTGTTCCTGTTTCTCACTACAGTTCAGACTGCTAATCTGGTTGGCAGAGGGGACGTTTGGGGCACTGTTCTCAAGGTTACAATGAAAAGGAATAGAATCTTAAATCTTTGAATGCTCTGACCTAGACCAGTGGGCCTCTAAGTCCTCTGGGCATCAGAACCATTCCAAGGCTTATTACACTAGAGTAGGGGTGTCGAACTCAATCAGAGAAGGGGCCAAAATCTAAAATCCAGCCTAAATCGCGGGCCGAATGGTTTACTGAACAGTCATAAACTGACAATGTCATAAACTGACAGCGGAGTGCAGTGATGACAGCGCGGTGCGGGCCACATTGCAAGGCCTGGCGGGCTGGATTTGGCCCGCGGGCCTTGTGTTTGACACATGTGCACTAGAGATTGCTGGGCTCCCCACTCCCCAGATTTCTCATTCAGAGGGGATGGGGTAGGGTCTGAGAATGTGCAGTTCTAGCAAGTTCCCGAGTGATGCTAATGTTTCCAGGGTCATGGACCAGTGAGACTGCCCTTGACTGACATGGGAAATGAACTAGTCTGTGGGACCCCCCACCCTCAAACCCACCTGCTGTTTGGTGACGTTGGTGCCAAGTAGAATTCCCATGTGCCTGCAGAGAGCAGAGACTGTTTACTGTCCAGAATCCTTTCTCTGTTTCTGACCTGACTGGATTCAAACTCTGGACTGGTCCAGGCATCCCATGTTTTATTCATGATTTGTGAAAATGTCATGTTTTATTTTCTTAAGAAGTTGGAGGATCTAGAATGATTTTGATGAAAATAAAATGTTATTTCAAATAACTGCGGTCAAATCACTGGCCAGCACTGAACAGGTGTCCAGAAATATTTGGTGAATAAATAAATAATAGCAGTTGTTGTTGCCTTTTATTGAGCAGCTCGTATAGGGTAGGTCTTTGGCTAGGTATTGGTTTGTGTTGTCAATGCTCATCACAGCCCATATAAATACATATTTTTTAAATATACATTATTGATTTTTTACAGAGAGGAAGAGAGAGGGATAGAGAGTTAGAAACATCGATGAGAGAGAATCATTGGTCAGCTGCCTCTTGCACACCTCCTATTGTGGATGTGCTCGCAACCAAGGTACATGCCCTTGACCGGAATCGAACCTGGGACCTTTCAGTCCGCAGGCCGATGCTCTATCCACTGAGCCAAACCGGTTTCAGCGAAATACATATTCTTAATCACTGAGGAACCTGAGGCTTGGCGAGATGAGCCTTGTCACAGCTCACAAATGAGGGGCCCTTGTCTTTGCCACAGAACCTAGGTTCTTGCCACTACACCAGGCTGCCTCTAAGTCTCCTATTCTGGGGGAGTATGATAGCATTCAAGGGAAGAAGAATGGACCACTTAAGAGACTGGCATTTACGAAGATAGGAAACGGAATTCTGCTACTCAGTTTGGAATTGATTGGTCTTTGGTGCAAAATATGGCTCTGCTGGTGTATATCTGACACGGAAATAAACTATACGTCAACTCCGAGAAAGACGATCGGAAACTGAAAGTGGGAAGTGGACAGTTATTCCGTGAAGAGCTCTCCCGATAGAGGAGCAATCAGAAGGGAATGAGGTGTGATTCTGTTTGCACATCACTGAAAGCAACTGGCATCCAAGGGAAGCGTGATTTTTGCACGTCACTAACCTGTGAACCTAAGTACGCTGACAGCTTTCTGTTATTAAATGTTTCCTGTTTCCTAGCTCCCATGGATTTGCATAGGACCAGTTAGCTTTTAGACTCACTGGCCGGTTCAGAAATCCTCATGATCTGTATGTAACCCTTTCCTTAATGATTTATCTAAACTCTTTCTTTTTGTAATTCTCCTGCCTCGAGTTATCTGCGTAGATGTATCTTCCACAGGAGTGAGGGACCAGTGAGTGCTTATTGCATCAAGAATGAATGAACAGATTAATGAATGAATGACTAGAGGCATGTGCACTTCACGATTTCTCTTTGAGCAGTGCTGGGGGCGCTGTAATTCAGATGCAAGGGAAGCAGTCATTTGTATCATCAGGAGAAGGAAGACAGGAAAGGAAGACATCTAATCAAAATAAACTTCTCGTGGGATGCGGATCTTTCTCTGCTCAGTAGCCTGAAGATCATATTATAAATGCTCAGGAGCTTTTTCAGCCCGAAGCTGCATTTACCATCTCCATTTCCCAAATGTTTGCTATGACTGACAGTCCTTCAGTACCTAGTCTAATATTGGAGGCAAGAGATATTGGGGGGGCTGGGGAGGATGGCGGGAGGGGGAGGCAGAAGGGGGCAGGGCAGGGGCTGGGAAGTCCATACCCTGGAGGGAGTTGGAAATGTGTATTAAATTGGAACAATATCTTGAAGTGTGTATCTGAGTTACCAGCTATCATTTGGTCATTAATTGAGATGAATTCAAACAAACCTCGCACGGAGCCTGGTCCATAATGGGGGCTCAATTAATGGTGCTGTAGGGGGACTCAGAGCTGAGGGGGAGTGCAGGAGGACTCAGTCAAACTTAAGGATTTGAAAAGAAGGTGTGTAGATACTATTAGAGCTTGTACAGAGGGAGAAAAGGAACAAGCAATTGTATACTTGTGTAGGTACTTCCTGTGCATCTGTCTGTTTTTTTCTGCTCTTCTTTCCCTCCCCTCCTCCCTCTCTCCTTCCCCCCTCTCCCCTTCTGTGATTGGACCCTAATCAATTGTGTTTTCCCTATCAGTCATGCAGTTGAGGTATACCAGTTCATTTTTAAATAGTTTGAACTCCAGAAACTTTTTATTTAAAAAAAAAAAATACACTCCAAAGGAATGTACTTTTCATTTCGATATTGAACAATTTTAGTTTGTATCTGATATGCTAATATTTATCCTAAACTATTGTTATGTCCAACGTATTAATTAAAACTAGGTGATTATAATTAAAGGAGTGGCTATTTAAAAAAATGCTGCCAGCATAGATGTGTCCGCATTTAGTGTTTCTATAAACACGTTTCTGGATAAATTGTAGAAGCAATCCAAGAAATCAAGCTTTTCGGGTTATCTATTGCCATTGTTTCCTATGCATTGAAGCCCTCACCATGGCCGTTACTATAAAACGTTCCCTAAGTACATAAAGGCTCTGATCGTTAAGATTTTTATTGCCGGCCACACATACAGAGCTGCAAATTGCCTTGTTTCAGATTTATTATGTATTACTCCAGAAATTCTATAAAGATCAAAAGAACTGATTACAATGTTGACCTTTGCATTAACTCATCTGAATTTAAATTCAAGTGTTTGATTTGGGAAAATAAGTCCATTTATCATAGGTCTGCTACTGAGGGGATTGTGCCGCCCTGGTTGGGACTGCCGAGACCAAATTTATTTATTGAGCGTGGGCCTGAAAATTGTTTGTAGGACAAGAGGAACGAAAGTCTGACCTGCCATTGGAGAGCGCCCAGGGACCAATGTGGACGTTGCCCTTTTCAGATTTCAAGAAGTCAGTCTGTTTCAATCTCGTTAATCTCCGGGTAGTAAATTGAACAAATATAGACTCTTTTTCAAAAATATAAACGCTTCTTGGACTTAAAATTAACGGTCCTCCTTTTATGGAGAAAATAACCATTGTCAACCTAAACTTGACATTTTGGAGGAATATTGAAATGCTTCTCATTCTGAAATTAAATTAGTCTTTATGTTACGAATTGGATGAGTTTGAACTTACACTTGTCAATGTATAGGTTTTTTTTTTTTTTCTGGATTACTAAGGAAAAACTGTTTATTAATATCTTCCTCTCCAGAATTACAGATTTTATTAATGTCCACGTATTTGCCACTTCCATTTTCACCCACTCGAAAATTGAAATGGAAGCCCTTGCATTATACCCACATCCACCCCCCAAATTGCATATCTCACCCACGCTGATAAACCTTCTCATCTATCTGCCTGCAAGTAGGCAGAGAGTTCTAGAAAGTGACTTGATAAAGCAGGATCCGAGGCAGTCAGCACAGGGCATCAGCCCGTATATATCCCTAAATAGCCATGCCTTTTAAAATTAGGGTCCGGCACTGTGACATGAGATGATGGGCATACATTGGCCCACAATAACTTATTGGTGAGAAAGCACACATTCTGGGCTAAGATTTATGCCTATCTTAACATGAAAAGTTCAGTGCTTCTCTTACTGTGATTAACCCTCCCACTCAAGTCCCTGTCTGAGTGGAGAGGCCAGGGAATCACCTATTTTCTGAGTTTCAACAGACAGATTGAACAAGTACCTAGACCCTTGACATTGGCAATGGGTTTGTCCGAAGATATTCATGTGCTACACATGGGAGAATGTAACATGTAACCAATTATTTACCCCATAAAATCCAGTAAAATAAAACTAAAAAAATAAAATAAAATAAAAAAATAAGTAACTCTTCAGGCCATTAGTGAATGATTCTATAAACACAAGACCAGAGTATTTCTCAAGATAATAAAGTGAATTCTGCCTCCAAAATAAACCCCAGACCACATAACAACATTACTTTAGTAATCCAGATGATGACTACAGGATGAAATTCCTAGATGATGGTCAATTGACATTCTTGGAATAATCCAAATTATTGAGTAGGAAAGTTGTATTTACCAGATTAATGTAAATATCTCCTTTTTCTCTAATTTGGTTTAAATGGGCATTGAAGTTCTAAATGATTTGGTTGTTCTTTGATGAATTTGATTCTCTGGTACCTGTACCACAGTCCTTAGTATGTAAATTTGAAATGGTTTCATTTATTGTAATGATGATTCTTTCACTTCTTATATTTTAATATTTTGAGTAGCATCAAGATATTATAGTAGTGCCCAGCCTGGTTGAGTATTGATTGACCTGTGATCCAGGAGGACACGGTTCGATTCCTGTTTGGGGCACATGCCCAAGTTGCAGACTGGTCTACAGTGTGGGGTGTGTAGGAGGCAGCTGATTAATGATTCTCTCGCATCACTGATGTTTCCATCTCTCTCCTACCTTTCTGAAATTAATTTTTAAAATATATGTATTTTTTAAAAAGCGATATTATAGTAGTGATACAGTGGGGTGGGAGGCAGTGTACCGAGTTTTGTATAGAGAGTACTCGTGTTCACTGGATAGCCACTGCTTTTGAGGAAACTATGTTCTTAGAGACAAAGGTACATGTAACTATCACAGAGCCATGTACGTGTAACTATCATAAAACCATGTACATGTAACTATCATAGAACAGTCTGTTATGTGATAGAAGAGAAATACAGGAATTCAAAGTGGAAAGAGAAATTACCTCTGTTGTGTGGTTATAGAAGCCTTCAAGGTTTTTCATTGTTATTTTATGTAAAATCAAAGAAAGCAGGTGTGTGTGTGTGTGTGTGTGTGTGTGTGTGTGTGTACATGGAAGAGGTGCGTTCATACTCTGTATGACTTCAATACCAGGCATTCGCATGGTCCGCTAATTCAAGTTTCTTTTAGGCTCTCAGAATTGGCAAATCAGCTGTAAAACATTCAATTTAGAGACCATTATTACAGATAAGATACTTAACTCTATTTTATTTAAACTCATGACCTTTACACTAATTGAAAAGCATCAGGAAAGCAGCAGCCTGTGTAGTCACTAATAATGTCTTTGTGGAAATTACTGACTTCGGTTTTGTGATTTAGGCTGGCTACCATGTAGTTTAACTTAATCTGTAGAGTAACTCTTCTTTATAATTCAGGGTGTTGTGAATATTAAATATGCATCTGCATATTTCTAATGTGCTTGTGAGAAGCAACTGCTCTGATTTTTATCAGCCCTAACCAAGCTGGTTTTGAGGAATCCACTGGAGGGGTAATAATGGCCCCAGGAATCAACTTCTCCTATTGCTCCATTCCTCCTTTCGCACACCCTCCCTGTTTCAGATTCCACCAACCCTATAAGAGCTCTTATTCCTGCCTTATCTCCTGTAATAATTATTGTCATGTCATTATTGAAATTATATATTTTTTAAAATATTTGTATTGATTCTTTTACCAAGAGGAAGGGAGAGGGATAGAGAGTTAGAAACATGGATGAGAGAGAAACATCTATCAGCTGCCTTCTGCACACCCCCTTCTGGGGATTTGCCCACAACCGAGGCACATGCCCTTGACCAGAATCGAACCTGGAACCCTTCAGTCTGTAGGCTGACGCTCTATCCACTGAGCCAAACCGGTTAGGGCTTGAGATTATATCTTGCATTAGACTTTAAGACAATACAATCACAACATGATAGTTGACACTGATCCATGTATCTTACAGGTTATCTCATTTAATTCTCATAGCACCTATACAATAGGCCTTATTTTTACCCCCATTTTATAGACAAGGCACTTAAGCCTGCCATATGACTAACTGAAAGGTGGACTAATCGGGGTTTGGACTCAGGCGATCTGGCCCAATACCCACACTTTTAACCATCATGCTCTCCTGTGCCTAAGAATAACATTATACGGGAGAAAAGGAGAAAACTGAGGAACGTCCTGAGTTCTAGTTTATGTTGTTCAACTTGGTGAATGTCCTCCCCTCTGTGATCCCTGCACTGGACAGCAGAAATCGCTGCTGGGACTTCTTGTTGATTTATTTTCTAACCTTATCATGACAATGACATCTTTGTCACAATCGATCTTACAACGTGCAGATTGAAAAATGTGATAGACTTCATGCGGAATTTTGCTGTGAAACAGTGGAAAAGCTTAAACTAGTCAAGTCTGGAATGCTTTACTTTTTGCTGGTGGATCGAAGGGAAAGGTATTCATCTGTTCAAAGTGAGGCTAAGTCTTCGTTTTTGTGAGTGTCTTCAAAAGGCTGATGACATTTTGTAAATGTACTTAAACTTATTTTGTAAGTGAGGCAGAGGAAAGTGTGGCTTCTTTATTTACTACATTTTAAAAATATATATATTTTATTGATTTTTTACAAAGAGGAAGGGAGAAGGCTAGAGAGTTAGAAACAAGGATGAAAGAGAAATATCGATCAGCTGCCTCCTGCACACCCCCTACTGGGGATGTGCCACAACCAACGTACATGCCCTTGACTGGAAGCGAACTTAGGACCTTTCGGTCTGCAGGCCAACACTCTATCCACTAAGCCAAACCGGTTAGGGCATATTTACTACATTTTCTATCTCATAACTTTACACAATTGGAAAGCAAGAAAAATAAATATGCAGTTCAGACAGGTATAATATATATATATATATATATATATATATATATATATATATATGCACATTTATTTAATGCTCTGAATAAAGTGTCAAATAATGAATACAGAAAGTTGTTTTAGCTACTGAAATGTTGATCATGTAATTCTGAATCATTTAAGCAATGTATCAGTAAGTACTTTGGTCTCCTAGTCTGCTTAGTTTAAGTTCTTAATGTACATTGTAGAATTTTTGCCCAAAAGCTATGTTAATAAGTTTATGGTGTCAGTTGTGATTGCTGGATATCATAATTATCTTCACTGTCATGTAACCCCCTAACCTCTTTGACTACAAAGAAAACAAAACAAAACAAAACAAAACAAAACAATCACATGCACCAAGCTTTTCCATTAGGAATGTGAACTGTTGAGTATCTTTTTTTTTTTTAATATATATTTTATTGATTTTTTACAGAGAGAAAGGGAGAGGGATAGAAAGCTAGAAATATCAATGAGAGAGGGACATCGATCAGCTGCCTCTTGCACACCCCCCACCGGGGATGTGCCCACAACCAAGGCACATGCCCTTGACTGCACATGACCCAGGACCCTTAAGTCTGCAGGCCGACGCTCTACCCACTGAGCCAAACCAGTCTTGGCTGTTTTTAAATTTAATCCTTAATAGAATAGACTCTGAATAAGCTGAACTCCAACAAGAAAACATTTTCTAGATTCTGTTATATATATCCCGTGTTTCCCCGAAAATAAGACCTAGCACATGGAAAGATAAGACATCCCCTGAAAATAAGACCTAGCGCAACTTTGGGAGCAAAAATTAATATAAGACACTGTCTTATTTTCGGGGAAACAGGGTATATATATATATATATATATATATATATATATATATATATATATGCCTTTTTAAAAAAACTTCTGCAAAATTGTGAGAAATTGAAGGGGAGGCTTCAAAACACTCATTAGAGTTTTTCTTTATTATCTGAAATTCCTTTAAGTAGTTGAACGTTACCTCTAAAAAACGTTTTGAGTGTCCAGGGAGGTGAGAGGGTTTTATAAACAAGTTCCTGGCGGTGGCTGCATCCCATTCCATACATTCCAGGCCAGTAACCGGGGGCCCCTGCGGGTCAGGGGGGCTGTCCCAGTGCTGTCCGAGCTCTGGGGTTATCTCGGATGTCAGCCAGCTCACCCCGGGAACTGTGGTGAGCAGGCGAGATAATGGGATGGAATTCTGAAATGAGGGTTGAAATAGACTGGAATTGGTGGCACGTGAGAATAACTCTTAAAAATAAATGTAGTCACCTTTTGACATCATTAGGCATATTTGGTAGTAACTTTTAATGGGGCATATTTTTTAAGTGGATAGATTGGGTAGCATATAAAGTGAATCCTAGGTAATTTTATGTTGGAATAGATAAATAAAAATTACAAATTCTATCACACAAGATTTTTATTCATAGAGAGCTACTGAGCAAAAAATTGGAAAACGTTTTCTCTCTTCTCTATTATGATTACTGAATTAACATTACTTAACACTACTAAGGTTTCAGCTCCTTAAGATTTAGATATAAAATTACTTCTACCCAAATAGGGGTGCAATATAGAAATCTTTAAAAATGCTTTGCTATACTATATTTCTAGGATAGTATTTTCATAAACAATTATTCATTCGTGCCTTTTTTTTTTTTTTTAAGTCAGGTGTGCTGTAAAAGATTTTTTTTAATTCAGTCTTTCTTTGTACTTCTCTGCAAAGTCAGTTTGCCATACCTAACTATACTCTTAATTTTGAGAAAAAGTTTGTGTGTGTGTGTGTGTGTGTGTGTGTGTGTGATGAACCTCCAGAAAGTGTTTATTTTTAAATGTAGTTGACAATTGCTTGATATGGATTAAGATAATTCAACTATCATGGCATATAAGTTAGAATTTTGGAAGAGGTGTGGATTTTGAGTGTAATGAAGTAGGGATGAGATTATAAAGTATTTCAGACCATTGTTTGCATAGTGTGTTTATTATTTTGCATGGTCTGTGTCCACAATGGGCTTTATGTCCGTAGTGGCCATGTCCTTATTTTCCGGAAGCCCACAGGCCTGCGGGCATCACCAATGAGTGATTTAGGAAGCCGTGGTCAGCCAGCAGAGGCCACTCACAGCTCGCTGCTAACACTGAGAAAGTGAAACTCTTTCTTCAGTGACTACAGGCCCTCACTCCGAGCTGGTTAATTTTTAATCTCTTACTCCAGGAAAATTATGGCGTGGGGCAGTATGACAAAACAGTGTTGCCATATTTGATTCTGAATTATGTAGATTATTCTTTTCTATGAATGCATTTAGGTCATTATTAGTGTATACTGGAAATGAGAATGGATGCACTTATTAGAAGCACTGTTATCCTAATAGGCCAGTCATTTTAAATTCTTAACTATTAATGCTGACTTATTTTAACTGGGAAAACAGCTGTTTGAAGTGAAGATGTAAAATAAAAACATTGTTGACTCTTAGATGAAAAACACGGCTGCTGATGTTGTTATGTTGCATGGATGTGTCTGTGCATATTTCTAAACCGTCACCAGTTTAGTCTCATCTGCATCTGGATGATTCTTTGGGAGAAAGATGTGAGCTATTGTCACGTGAGAATGTCCCAAGACTTAGCATCTTCCCTGGCCACTCAGGCTCCTGCTGGGAAGGCTAACCCCCAGGGGACAGGAGGGCCCTGTGCTGGCTGGCTCCATTCCCTCCTATTCCTTTCTCTCTGGCTCTTCAGGAAAACCCTCTGGTCTAAAGGTGTAAGCTCACCTTTGCACCGATGCCTGCTTTTGAAGAAAAACACAGCCCTCGCTGTCTGACTTTCAGGTTACCTGCACATACTCGCATGATGAACATGTTGACTCCTCTCTGGCTTCGTTTTTCCATGTTTCACCGCTTCGGCGGAGCCATCGGCCATTCTCGTCAGTCTGTCCCTAACATGGGCTGACAGCTCTGTTTGAGCCACCAGCTTGCTATGCTTACCACCGCCCGGGGTTAGCCTGGGGTCACAGGGAAGGAGCGCAGTGTCCTAGGCTGGAGATGGCCCGGGAGCATAAAATCGTCCCCCTAATCTGCAAGGGACATGTTCTAAGACCCCCCGGTGGATGCCTGACCAAACCCTATACATACTGTACTTCCCTGCCTATGGTAAAGCTTAAATTATAAATTAGGCACAGTGCGAGATTGACAATCACTAATAGTAAAATGGAGCAATTATAAAACACTGATCAAAGTTATGTGAATGTGGCCTCTTTTTCAGTACCTTCCTGTCCTGCACTCACCCTTCCTGTTGTGATGATGTGAGTGATACAGTGTCTGGTGATGAGCATAAGGGCGCGAGTGATGTGGGCGTGGTGACGCAGGCGTGGGGATGTAGCTCAGGGCTGCTGTGAAGGGGACTGAACACAAGCACTTAGACCCCTGACAGCCCATCCAAAGGACAAAGGGATGGTGACTCACGTCCAGCCTGGATTTCCTCCTGCTGCTCAGAACGGGACAAGATTTAAAACTTACGAATTGCTTATTTCTGGAACTTTCCTGTCATTATTTTTAGGCCACGAGAGTGAAACTACGATAAGGGAGATTCTCAGTCTGCATCTCCTGTGGCCGGTCCCCAAACACAGAACACATGTGTTTGGAGTAATATCTCTGGTGTGTGGTGCCCTGTAGGGGGAGAGTAGGAGGCTACGAGCAGGACAACTGAGGTTCAAGTCCAGCTCTGTGCAGAGCTGTGATCTGGGCACGTGCCCTCACTCAAGGGAGCGGTAGTTTCTGCATCATTTGAGAGTCATTGTCTGTGCACTGTAGCCACCTGCTTGTGAACACTCCTTATAGATAGGCTAGAGCTATAAAGAATAGCAGGGTCGTTATCATTAATGACAATAATACTTCTAATCACATGCATTCCTGATGGCCATAGTGGTCATTATCACACTTTTCGTTGTTGGTTCATTTATGCTTACATCCCTCCAAGGAGGATTGAAAACTGCTTAGTAAACATGTAACTGCACAATTTGGAGTCCTTAACCTTGACCCAGATTAAAAATCATCAAGTTCATCTCCATATCCACTTCAGAATCATTTAGATACCATGAAGGCCATGGATATAAGAAGCCGCATAGATCCTAAGAAGAGGTTTTTCCCCCTCAAAGTCTTACCAGTGTGAGCTCTGCTGATAAGAGCAAGATTGCTGGTCAATATTGGTATATTAAAAAATGTGAATGATGATGGAAACTTTTTATACTTTTCTGTAATGTTATTTGATTTTAGGAAATTCCAAACACTGAGGCATTTTCTTGGTTGGAAGACCAACTTACAGTGTATAAATTTAGTCATTTAGTAGGACCGTTTTAGGAATCTCAGGAAATTCAGTTGTCCTCAGAAATGATCGTCTTCCTTCTAGAATATTCCTTCTAGGAGGACACTGTCTGATGTTAAGAACCCCTGGTAAGTGAGGACTATAGTGACGCCCTGCATCTCACACGCACACCATCAGGCTGCAGGCACCTAGGGCAGTCTCTTGAAGTTGGTTAGGGGGACTGTCCCTGGGTGCACTGTCTAAACCACATTTTCCTTTACTAGAGATCTAGACAAAGGAGATAAAGTACGAACTTCTACATGAATTATTTACTGATATTTTATTCTTAAAAAAAATACCTTGGAATTAGAGGGGTTCCTTAACATAAAACTTTATCATGACATCAAAAAGTTTAAGCCCGGCTGGTGTGGCTCAGTGGTTGAGCATCAACCTATGAACCAGGAGGTCACCATTCGATTCCTGGTCAGGGCATATGCCAGGATTGCGGGCTCGACCCCCATGGGGGGGGGGGGGGAGGCATGCAGGAGGCAACCAGTTGATGTTTCTCTCTCATTATGGATGTTTCTCTCTCTCCCTTTTCCTTCTTCTCTCTGAAATCAAGGAAAAACATCTTTTTAAAAAGAAGGATTAGTTTAATGGAACAGTGTAACTAAGTTGACCCCTATTACCATATACTACTTGTTATGTAGTAAATTAAAATGTAATTTTACTCACACAGTAGGTAACTAGTAAGTATCTGCTGAACTGTACCAAGTGGAGCTGGTTTGGCTTTTGAACAAGAGAGTTACTGCCTAAGGAGCTAGAGAAGAGAGAAGAATTGCGTTGGAAATTAAGGATCGGACCAGAGTGCTTTGCGTGCATTTCTTGCTAGTGTTAATTTTACTCCCAGAGTGCTTTGCGTGCATTTCTCGCTAGTGTTAATTTTACTCCCAGTGTTGAGCTCTGGACAGCTCTGGAATGGAAACCTGTCACGTGGACAGCAGCAAGTAGGGTTTGGCCAGCTGGTTCAGATGGCTTGAGCCGGGAGAGAGTGCACGCAGGGTTCTGTCTCCTTGTCCCCCTACATCAGATAACTGCTTCGTTTCCCTGTAATCTCTTAAGTGAGAACCCTTTATGCTACCTGAGTTGTTGATTTTGTTTCGCATTTACCTTACCAGTAATTCTAAAGGAAATTTGTACCTTATTGTATGTTGCTTAAAAGGGAATTCTACTGTTATTTTCTTGAATGTTTTTCCATCCCCACAGAGACTGTGCCTGTTGCGAATTGTGACCATTCTGCAATGTTGTATGTGAGAACAGATGACATGTGAAATATTTTATTCATTCTCCCAGCTACCTCATATCAGAACCTTTTCACCAACTTATAAAACCCAGGGGCCCTCATTTGAAATACTTTAGTGAAATCTTTCTACTTGTGTATGGGGTTAAAAAGGTAACTATTTCACGCCTTCATTTTAACAGTTATTAATTAACATCGTTTACTGCAAAATATTTATCCGATTACCCTCTCAGGCCTTAATGGCGATCTATGTGTAGACAGCCAAACAATTCCCAGTTCCTCTGCCTCCGCTCTCCTCCCCTTGCTCCCAGCCCTGGATTGAAAGTCCTATTTTTAAGCCTGTTTCCTTTGAGTTGTTTTTCCTTAATATGTCACTTGCGTTTGACTGACACGCTTGTCAAAGGCACCAGGGGCCTTCACTGCGGAGCCTGCTAAACTTTAAAGGCTGGTTTCTCTCTTCAAAGGAATGGAGTCACATGAATAATGGTCCCCCCAGGAGCCGGGACTGTGGGGCTTGACAACCTGGCAGGGCTCGGGCCTGTCTCCCTCCAGCCGGGAGGCCCAGGCCTCTCAAGACTGAAAGCTCCCTCCTGGGTAGCAGCTGCCGCCCAAGTGTGTATCAGTGTGGACACCGAAGCAGGATGAAGTGTAACTGGAAACGAGGGCAGAGTTGAAGAGAAGAAAGGATGATGGCTTCTGGCAAATATATGGAGACAATAGCACTTCATTAGTTTACAGAGGGAATCTTAATTGTTGAGAATATGAGATTATCCCCCATATTGAAGAAGAGTATGAAGTGGAGTATCTCCCATATAGAAGAATCTGAGTGGAATATCCCCAAATTGAAGAAGAATCTGAGTGGAATATCCCCATATTGAAGAAGAATATGAGTGGAACATCCCCATATTGAAGAATATGAGTAGAGTATCCCCCATATTAAAGAAGAATATGAGTGGCATATCCACCATATTGAAGAAGAATATGAATAGAGAATCACCCAAAATGAAGAATGTGAGTGGAGTATCCCCATATTGAAGAAGAATATGAGCTTTTTACTAATCCCAGAAGACTGTTGTGGTTCAGTTGCCTGATTTGAAAAGGCAGATATTTGACTATCTAATTGTAGAAGAATAGGATGGGATGCAGTGGATTCAATAATAGTAAAGGGAAAATGAGATAAAGGCAACTGTTCTGTTTATCTTTTGAGGAAAATCCTGAAATTGGTGTTAATAATTTAGTGCTAGGAAGAATAAGAAATTGCTTTTGATGTCTAATAAAATTGAAAAAAAAGTTTTTATATCATATAGCTAAATTTCCCACATTGGTACTTACGGACTTTATGAATTTTGATGGTACTGTTATTAAATTTTCATCTATCACTACTACATTCCCACTTTCTAAGGCTGATAACTTGATTATACAATAAATAACAATAGCAAAAACTAAGACCCAGGTGGTCTTTTAGCATTACAGTTTATTTCACCATCTAAAAAGGCTGGAAGTTGAACTAAATGTTATGTTATCTAGAGACCATCCATTCCTTTCTAGCTTTGAGTATGTTTTTTTTCCATTTAATAATTTTTGTAATAAACATAGGTAATGAAAAGAAATATTCCTACTTTATTTAGCATTGTAGTCACTATTGATGTAGTAATATTTAACAAATGAATCATAAGAATTCAGGGCACACCGTGCGAAGTCTAAATCATCAGTAAATATTAGCTAATTATATAAATGATTGTCTCCAGTGTTTTAACAAATAACAAGAATTGGATTGTGGAGAGACTCTTTCTCACCAACAGACTACCTGCTCCCTGCATAATTTTGTGGGATGAAAGCTATGTTTTTTAACAGATAAACTTTATCATGTGAATACTGGTAATGAAATATTTACATGTGACTACTGTATTGGCTATTTAAAGAGAGATGATTTTTATAAATTGTGATTTCTTCCTGAGACATTTCTGGAATAACTAGAGGGCATATTTTTTGGAAAATAAAATAATGCCCATACTTGATTGTTTACTAGGAGTGAACACTTTGAACTGATGTTTAAAAATTGCTGCACTGTATTTTTATAAAGATTATTCTCCTACCCTCAATTGTAAATTTTTAGAAAGAGTTCTGTAAGAATGTTTCTTGACATTTTCTAATACTGTGAAATGTCCACTAATAAGCCATCACCGTAAGTACATGCTTTCAAGCTTAAAATGTACTGGCACCCCAGCACAGCACTACTTCCCACCAGCTGAAATCTCTATTAAAGTCATTTGTCAGATTTTCAGAAAGGGTGTCTCGTGACTGAAGTGGCACAAGGTTCCCGTTGTAAGAGCTCTGTACCCCTGAGGCCGTCCAGTGACATTGACCCTGAGAAGATCATCATGCATAGATTTCACTGTTGCTTAATTTCACTTTAAAAAAACTGCAACTGTACCTATTTGCACATCTTTATTTTTTTTAAAATATATTTTATTGATTTTTTACAGAGAGGAAGGGAGAGAGATAGAGAGCTAGAAACGTCGATGAGAGAGAAACATCGACCAGCTGCCTCTTGCACACCCCCTACCGGGGATGTGCTCACAACCAAAGTACATGCCCTTGACCGGAATCAAACCTAGGACCTTTCAGCCCGCAGACCTACGCTCGACCTCTGAACCAAACCAGTTTCGGCTGTTTGCACATCTTTAAAAGTAAAACAAAAATTGGCATGAAATAATAGTATAGGGTATTTGCTTCTATTTTTTTTTTTTTTTTAAAGGACCATGTAGTACTAGGTAGATCATGCAAAGTCATTTAAATATCCACTTTGGCAACTATAAATCTGAGTTACTTGCAGCAATTGGATTGAGCTTATGCTTTATATATAAGTCTGATTTCTGAGAAATACATACTCTGATTATTTCTGATCGGGCTGAAAGCTTACATTTGTATCGTGGGGGTAAATTAGTTATAGATTCAGTTTTATTGTGTTCGGTTGCATTGTTTCCATCAGGCAGTTTATCACACGGGTGCATGTGAAATTTCTCCATTTATTAAATTTCAGATTATGTATTTCAAGCCCGTGCAGGACTCTAAATATTTTTTCCCATACGTATAGCTTCAGGTAAACAAGCAATTTTAGCCCCGAAAATAGCTTCTGCTTCTGTCAACACGCTGTTTATTCTTTCTCTGAGATAAAAAGTTCAGTTTTCTGATATTTGTACCAAGATAAAGTCAGTAAACAAGATTAATACAGTGTGGAAAAGGTTGTCAGCAGCCCTGGCAAAGGAAATAAGTTGCCTGTACATAGAACACACTGTAAACTGAATAAAAGTGTCAGGTCCACCAGGAGATAATGTGATCATGAACCCTTAACAAAGCATGACATGGGCCCGGCTGGCTTTTCTGGCAGCCACGGTGCGGAGAATGGATTACTGCATCCGAGGGGTACCCTCTGGAGGAGCGTGAAAACTGCATTTGGAGACGGGTGCGGGATGGAGCCCTGGAGAGGAGCCACGTGTTGACTGGCGATGCTCAGACCTCTGGGTTGTTAGTGTCTTGGACTGAGCACGTTTGCAATATTTGCATTGCTTGGACTGCCGACTGTGTGCTGGCATCCTTGTTACCCAAGTGATCCAAGAAGGAGTACATATTTGAAAATGTTAATTTGGGTCTTTCTCTCCCTAGGCATGCCATTTTTTTAAGTCTGTACTCTAAGTGGCACTTCTGTAGTTACAGGGGTATTGCATTTTTATTACCACGGAGTATAGCCAAGGCCTTTTGATGTAAGTTTCTGTCCTGTTGATTGTCATGGTGGGTTCATTCTTGCATGGTGTGGCTGATGTTGTCTTTGAGAGCCTTGGGTGTAGGTTTCATTATGAAAATGCTCTTGAACCTTTCATTCTTTATCTGATTTATAAATAAAATATTGTTCTTTTAGGCGCCATTACGTTTTGTTGTGTGGAAACACACAGATAATTCCTAACTTTGTGGGAAAGCTTTACGAAGTTTTATATTTAGGAATGAATGACAGAGACATTGGTCTGGGAGTACCCTCTGCTCTGAGAGATTTTGTTTAGATGTTGAGACCTAATATCAGATTGTCCACTCTAGAGCGGATGTCCTCAGGTGCACTTCTATCCATCTCTGTCTTTCTAGAAACGCCCCTGTGACTGTTTCTGTTTGAATTCTTACAGGGGACCGCTGCGGTGCCAGGCAGTAACAAGAGGATGGTTCACTTCTCCCCGGATTCTCACCACCACGAGTGAGTGCCCGCTGACCTGTGCAATCTCCTTGGGGTGTTGTGTCTTTCTTCCTTTTTTTTTTTTTTTTTAAATATATTTTATTGATTTTGTACAGAGAGGAAGGGAAAGAGACAGTTAGAAACATCGATGAGAGAAAGTCATCCATCAGTTGCCTCTTGCACACCCCCTAATGGGGATATGCCCGCAACCAAGGTACATGCCCTTGACCGGAATCAAACCTGGGACCCTTCAGTCCCCAAGCCGACCCTCTATCCATTGAGCCAAACCGGTCCCGGCTGTTCTGTGTCTTTCTTTGTGAAAAGTGGTAGCCATTGCCGGTGAAGGCAGTTTCATTTGGTTCTTCCTTAAGAAAGAGTCAATATCATATACCCATGACAGAGGTGCAACAACCATTTCAATGCATTCCCTGGAGAAATGTAAGTAAAGGTTTTTTGTATAGTCCTTCTTTTATTTGTGGTGGAATTGGAAATTCACATGTTATCTGGAAACATTTAAATTCTGTCACATGAAGTAGAATCAAGCTCTTCTCCTTCATTCGGTCTGAACTGCTAACGTGAGGACTAAGTGACTTTTTCTCCCGACTTCTCCGGTCTCTGCTCCTGTCCAGCATCAGCTGCGAGGGACCGTAATGCATTTCCATTTAGCAACAAAAGGAAGAGACTCATTCACTACATAATTCAAAAAATTAAGTACTTGAGCTTTGACTTGGATGAATTATTGGGTAAATTGCTAGGTGCTAATTCTATTTCTAAATACATCTTTGTTGGAAGAGCTTAAATACATTATATACTTTGGCTCAGTCCCATATGTCTCCTGTGGAGTTGGTTGAACTTGAGAAAGGCCATAAAGTATGGAAAGACATGAATTAATTATTGAATTTTTTTCCGGCAGCTAATCATATTAGGACCCATTGGATTCTATTTTTTAAATCCATTCTTTAATAAATATAAAATTTACAGTGCAAGTATAGCTTATTTTATATAGATTAATATAAGTATAATTTATGTGCTGTAAAATGTTATTTATATAGATAAAATTTCATATAGCTATTCGTTTTAATAGCTTATTTCCTTCATTTTTATGATTCTACTTGAGAGTTGGTGCATGAAATTCATGCACTCGGGGGTGGTCCCTCGGCCAGGATTGCGAGAGGGCACAGGCCAAGTGGAGGGACCCCACCGGTGCATGTTTGGGGCCGGGGAAGGATGCAGGAGGTTGGCCAGCACAGGAGGGCTCCAGGGTAAGATTAACCCATCTTGTCCAGTCCCAGTCAGCCAGACTCCAGCATCAAGCTAACTTATCAGTCGGAGCGTCTGCCCCCTGGTTGTCAGTGCACATCATAGCGATTGGTTGACTGGTTGATTGTCTGCCCCCCTGGTGGTCAGTGCATGTCATAGCAAGCGGTTGAGCAGCCTTAGCCTATCATTACCATATTACACTTTGATTGGTTGAACGGATGACCAGACACAGCATATTAGGCTTTTATTATATAAGATTATATGGGACTAGTGGCCCAGTGCACAAAATTTGTCCACACGCAGGGGTGGTGTTCCTCAGCCCGGCCTGCACCCTCTTCGATCTGGGACCCCTCAGGGGATATCCGACAGCTGTTTAGGCCCGATTTCAAGATCACCCCGAACCACCTCTGCCTCAGCCCTGTCACTATGGCTTTGTCTGGAAGTTCTCCGGATCTAATTAGTATATTACCCCTTTATTAGTACAGAATAGAGTCCTGGTGCACAGGTGGGAGCCAGCTGGTCTGCCATGAAAGGGGTCCTGGATTAGGGTGAAGGTCCCTTGGGAGGCGGGGCTGGTCTGGGTGAGGGGCTGTAACAGTTTGCAGGCCGGCCACACCCGTATGGGTGTGTGGGGGGGCATGGCCAGCCTGGGTGAGAGGCTGAGAGCCGTTTTCAGGCTGGCCATGGCCCCATGGGAGTGAGGATCCCCACTGGGGGGCTTGGCCTCCTGGAAACTGCCCCCCAAAAGCCCTCAGCCCCTCACCCAGGCCGGCCACAACCCCCTCCCAGTAGGGACCCTATGATGAATTCCTTTATAAAGCAAATACTTATCCTTTATTTTTACCTTTTGTGTAAATATGGAGTTTGCTTAAAGCCAGATTTGCCTGGATCATAGGTTATGTTCATTGGGAATTCTATTACACTTTGAAATTCAGCATCTACTGCTAGAGAGTGAGAGTGGCTTGAACTCTATGTTGCGATACATGGATAAACTGGATCAGTGCCTCCTCTGACTTACTGTGATTCCCTTGGGTGATTCATTTAGTTTGCATATGTCTTAATTTTTAGTTACGGAATAAGGGTAATAACAGTCCTTTCTCATAGAAGCCATTTTCACAGAATACTTATGTAAAATGCAGAACAGTTATTAAACGAGGTATAAACATTTCAAGATAATGATGACGATGATGCTTTATTTGGATAGTGCATTTCACTTTCGAGTCTTTTCAGAAGCACCACTCTCCTCAATGTGCTTACTGCTTCTCTGAGGCAATCAGAGCAATATCACATCCCTACTTTATACATAACTAGAAGCCCGGATGCAGGAAGATTCGTGCTAGAATGGGCTTTCCTTTCCCTGGCTGCCGGCACCACCTTTCCACTCAGGCCCTGGAGCCACACCTTTCTGCTCCTGCCCCGCCTTCCCACACTGCCCAGAGGCCCTGAGAGACCGGGGGTGGGGCAGAATGCCTGTGTTGTTGCCATGTGTCCCACCCCCTTCACTCAGTGCCTATGTATGCAAATTAACAGCCATCTTTGTTGGTCTAATTTGCATACAACTCCTGATTGGCTGGTGGTGTAGCAGAGGTACGGTCAATTTTACATGTTTGTCTATTATTAGGTAAGATGTGACTGTTCTACGTCAAACACTGTCCTCCACCAAAAGTCAGTTAAAGAAACACATGTCTTCAGCATCTGTTACTTATTTTCTAGGATGCTCCACCTTCTGGTGGGGGTGGCTGATAAATATCACCCACGGGCTTTGGCATCTCCGATGACATTTAGGGATGAAGATTCCCTGGATGAAAGTTCGCCAGTTACTCTGTTCACTGTGCACAGTGGGGAAGGGGAAGAAAATTATTTAAACAACTATTGCCCACACTGGCCCTGTACATGCCCATACTGGTCATTCCCACACTGAACATACCCACACTGGCCCTCTACCACGGGGGGGACCGAGCTTATGGTGAGGTTGGAATGAGATAACCCACGTGTGACCATGAGCCTGGTGCCAGCTAACATTTCCTGGCCAATGGTGTCATGAGCGTGGAACAAATGGGTTCAGGTACGTTCAGCTGATGCCCCCAAATCCACATCAAGGGCTTTGTGGAGCATAGCTGGGCGATGTCAGATTCTTTTTATTTTTTAATGTTTTTTAAGACTCCCACCAATCCAGAGGTCATCATTTGTTGTAATGATGCCATAATTAAGTTGTGGTAAATGACAGCATTTGTAGATTTTACAACCAGAATTGATTCATAAAATGAATCCAGTCCCAGCAGTTTATGTTAACATAATTAAATGGAAATTTAATTCTAACTGAGTTTGCTTATTAAATTGAAAATTACTGGGTTGTGAGCACTCTTACATTTCTGTCCAAATTGCTCTAAGTCTAGAATTACATGAACTATCCATTAGAATAAAGCCTATTTCAGGCACCGTGGCTGGCGGCGCATGCATTTCTCACAGCCTGCAGCCTGATCGCGGGGGGACCACGCTCTTGAGTCAGGTTCCTGCTAACCCCTCTCCTCTCTCCTCCCCAGCCACTGGTTCAGCCCCGGGGCCAGGACCGAGCACGGCCAGGTAAGAACCATTCCAATCCAAAGGAGAAGCTGCTTAGTCTCCTTCAAATACTTAACTGTTTCTTTTCAGGGTGGTAGATCAGCTTTATGAGAAAAAAAACATATAAGTCTCAGCTTAGGAGGAATTAATTGTGTCCTCGCTTAACACACAGACCACATGAACGAGCCTCAGTGAGCACTGAGTTCCCCCACTGCCACCTTCCACAGTCACACCTGTGTCCTCCGTGAACAGACTCTGGGATTCATCTTTGTGTTTTTTTCAAAGTTAAGGCATCAAATAGTACATATGTTTAAGCAATCTGAGGATATTTAAATGAGATCAGCCAGCAAGAAGATATTTTTGCCTTCACCCTTTAGAAGGTGGCAATGGTTTCCTCCACGTGGCATTTCTAGATGTGTGTTTTACGTAATTTCTTATTCGTCCGTGTGGCAGTACAATGATCGGCTGACTTAGCCAGAACTTGACATTCCTTTTAGTTTACTTTACACATCAAGTTCGTTCTTTGCAGCACGCTAAGGTAATTTAGGGCTTACAGGTTTGTTTGTTTGTTTTTTATGTTTTATAAAGCATAGATATCTTAGACTTGGCATCCTGGCCAAGTTTTTTTCATTTTTTTTTTCTTTCATTCTTGATGATAAATTTATTATTTAAGTGGGTCAAAACTATGATATGTAAGGAGTACATGGGAATGATAAACCCCAAATTCACAGAGATTCTTTTTCCCTGGGGTTTGATAAGAAGTAGGGAGGTGGGTAGAGGGGCTGGGCTTGGCAATGATAATTGGAAACATTCCTGTCCAGTAACCACAGTGTGATGAGAGATACTTGGGATAACCCCAGAGGGCGCTGTACACCCTCCACGGGCCACGGAGGGGAACATGCAGCTTACTGAGGCAGAGAACATAGTTCAGAAGTTGCTTAGTTCTTCTGAAGGCTGAGGACACTGAGATGCTGGCTATGAGGAGGCTTGAAATTATTGTGCAGACATTTGAGGAATTACCTGACGAATGGCTGCCAATATAACCCTCCCCCCCTCCCACCACCAGCTTGAATGCATTCTGAATATCAGGTAGTAAATAGAGGTTTGCAGTGGAGTAAGGATTCTGCTCTTGGCTTCTTCCTTTCCTGTTAGGGATTTGACTCTTTCACGAATCTTGCAAAGATATCCTGAGTAACCACAGCAACTCTGCACCCCGTCTATAAGAGTAACAACCATGATCCACAAGGAACATGTCTCTTCCTGGTTTCATGCAACAACTTTTAAAATTGTGTTGACTGCCCAGCCGGTGTGGCTCAGGGTTTGAGAGTTGACCTATGAACCAGGAGGTCACGGTTCGATTCCCAGACATGGCACCTGCCCAGGTTGCAGGCTCATCCCCAGCCAATGGATGATTCTTTATCACTGATGTTTCTATCTCTCTCTCCCTCTTCCTTCCTCTCTAAAATCAATAAAAATACTTTAAAAATAAATAAATAAAATTGTGTTCCTTTTGTGAACCTCACATTGTACTAGGCTCTGTGCTTATGAATTTTAATGCAATTCTTATGTGAGTCCTTTTTCAATATACACCTGCAGGTCACTAATAAGGAGCTTGTGTCTCCCATTGGCCTAAGTCCAGCAATCTGAAAGTTGGAAGGTAAGAAGCACTTCGCACCATATTCAGAAATTCTGTTCATAATCAGAGTTGACACTGTTGAGTCAGAACCTGAAAGGGGACCTCACTTGTGACACGGATAGGCATTCAAGGAAACAAGACAGTTACCAGGAAGAAGGAGAAGTTTCTCATGGCCGAATGCACTGCCTAAGCATGCTCACCAGAGCAGAGCTCAAGGATTCTTGTCTCTGATCCTGAAGTTCTGACCAGACACCTCCCCTCCCCCCTCCACCCTCCCTTACCCCCATTTTCATTCTATGGGGCGTGGCATATGCCTGCTGGGGCTCTTTCATATACAAATATATGTGCTTTCTTTACATTCTGGCAATACTCTGGGTTAATTTTTTCACCTTGCCCCTTAAATGATGTAAGTTCCATCTTAATTAGTTTTATTCATGACCCAAAGATCCAAGTCTATATTTTTTTTACCTGAGTTTGATTGTAAATTTGCGGAGTCACACCCAGATTTATAATTTTAGTGATAAAGTGAGAGAGTTTTGTGATGGATGCCTAATACAAGTGCACTGTATTAAATAATTTCAGTATTTGTCCCTTTTTATATTAAAGCCCATGGAAACCATACATGTGAGAAAGGAAAGAAATCCTCATATGAATCTAATAGGAGGAGCCCTAATGCTGGAGTTCATAGGAGTGCTGTTTCTTTAAGTTCCCTAGGGTGGTCCCTCTGAGCACTAGCCAACCCCATAGCCAAAGCACAATATTTATTTTGGTCATTGTTGTCACATTTTTTAAAAACTAAACTACAGAATTCTCTTCTTCTCTCAGAATATTGTGTTAGGGATTTTTGAGTTCTTTAACTGTTTTAACACAAATCACAAGTATAGAGCTCAGATATCTGTTTTTTATCTTAAAATTAGGAAAGTTAACCACTACCATTAATTTAAGGGGGAGGGAGAGATTTCATCACGCCATCTCTAGCTATCTGTGTCACAAATGTTGGTTTGTATATATACACATATATTTTTTAAAAGACACTAGACTTAGAGATGCCAAAATAATTAACTTTTTTTTTTTAATTTTCAGAAACAATTTTGTTTCCATGGTACGAAGTGTTTCTAAATGGAAACACTTTCAGATTAATGGACTTAAGATAAATGGTTGCTCTATTCTCTTAGTAGTAAAGGATGAGATTCGGCTTCAGCTACATATCAGATACAGGATCTCCCTCCCTACTTCTTTATCTCATTTATTTATTCATTCAACGAATTTGTATTGAGCAATAAAAAGAATCCAGACACACGGCTGGACCCTGGCTATGCAGGTAGATCAATAACGGAAGCAAAGGGCCAATGGGAAGCAAGAATGTGATCCGCTCCCCAAACTAAAATGGCTGGGATATATATTGTAGAAGTAAGGAGGTGAGGTTAGGGCAGTGGTCGGCAAATTGTGGCTCAAGAGCCACATGCGGCTCTTTGGCCCCGTGAGTGTGGCTTTTCCACAAAATACCACGTGTAGGTGTACACGTACAGTGCAACTGAAATTTCATGGCCCATGCGCAGAAGTCGGTTTTTAGCTCTCCAAGGAAATTTCAATTGTTGTACTGTTGATATTTGGCTCTGTTGACTAATGAGTTTGCCGACCACTGGGTTGGGGGGAGGAAGAAGTGTAATAAATGACAGGTCTAGGAATGTAATTGAATCGTGAAGGGTGGCGAATGCCTTGTACAAGAATGCGGGGCTTATCTGGAGAGAAGCTGGAATCAGACATCAGTTTAGAATTCCTGGCTACAGGGGGGAGAATGGATGAGCTGGGGGCAAGGAGGCGCATGGCAGGCTGTTACCAGCGAGAGGAAATAGTTTCTGGACCAGGTTGGTGGTTGTGGGCTGGAAAGAAGTGGATATTTAAGAGAAATTTAATATATACTTATTTAGTGAAGACACTCCCGAAAGAAGGAAAGCTCTAACAGTCCTCTTAGTGATCTAATTAAGGTCTGTACCTTCTCCAAGAGAACCAAATACAGCTAATAACAGATTCTGAATGATGCCGTGAGACAGTGCAAAGCAGTTTTCATGAAAAGTCATTGATGCTGGTCAGACAATGCCCACTGGCAAGCAGCCTCATTAATGACCATCATAATTGTAATTGTTGCATTTGAACCATTTTCTCAGCTTGTCTATAGTCATAGAGCTACGGGTCTCGCATGGTTTATGTTATTTAACAGAGCAGCCTTCCAGGTATTATAGATATTACTGTTATCTCCATTTTGTAGATGGAGACTGGGACTTAGAGAGGTGAGGTCCTCTGCCTTAGGTCAACACAGCCTGTAAATGGCAGGCCTGTCACTGCCACCCGGAGATGAGTGTGTGACAAGCACAGCAGGCATGAGAACCCAGCTCTGCCCTGTGCTATTCCTCCCAAGATTTCTCTTTGTGTTGCTGTTGGTTTCTAACAGGGGTCCAGCTTCCTTTTAGCTGTACAATCATTTCCTGCATAAATCAGCTTACAGGCTGAGTGAAGCCACAGTAGAGAATTGACTTCGTTTGCTTCTTTTCGAATAGTTGAAGTGTGAGAGGGTAGTGGCCGGTGAGGCATTCTGAGATGGCAATCAAGTGTATATTCCTTCTAGTTACCTGTTTTAAAGCCAATAACGTCTTTGAAAACACAACGTTTTCACTGTATTTCCTTGTTAGGCCAATAAATACAGAGAAGATGCTATGTCACTTATGTGGGCCTACGTGGCAAAGCCTCAGGAAGGTCCGAGTTTGTGCAGTGGTGGAGGCCGTGGGCAGAGGTTCCCCGACTCCCACCAGGACCACCCCAAGAACGGGGTTGGAACTGGGTCCTACACCTCTGGCTCTGGGTCCTCGGGGAAGCCCAGATCGCCAGGTCTGAGGGACATTTTTGCAAGCCTCTGTTGATGAGAAGTCAGGAGGGAAAAAAGCGATGCAAGTGAAGGAAGGGTTCCCTTTGAATGAGAACACTTTCCTCTCACAGATAATACAATGATCATGTTTCTGTGTCTACAACTTTGTCTTAACTCTTTGGACAGCATCAGCTTCTGAGAGACAACCGAGCCGAGAGAGGACACAAGAAAAACTGCTCTGTGAAGACGGCCAGCAGGTAGGCAGTTCGAAACCACTGCTCGCTCTGATCTCTGACACGCCTGTCCTTGTCTCCATGCTAGTGACATGCCACGGTGAGGGGGGTCGCTTGCCTTCTGCTCTAAAGAGCTGACGTAAGCTATTTTATGTGTTGTTTATAAGACCATATTTTAGGATTACTAAAATGCCATGAATAGAAGGACGCCATTCTGGATTTATTTTTAAAAGGTGGTGAAAAACAAAGATTTTAAAAGAAAGGAAAATTTTCTTTCTCCCATAATTAATGAATGTTAGTTTAGGGCACATGTGTCAAACACAAGGCCCGCGGGCCAAATCCAGCCCGCCAGGCCTTGCAATGTGGCCCGCACCGCGCTATCATCACTGCACTCTGCTGTCAGTTTATGACATTGTCAGTTTATGACTGTTCAGTAAACCATTCGGCCCGCGATTTAGGCTGGATTTTAGATTTTGGCCCCTTCTCTGATTGAGTTCAACACCCCTAGTTTAGGGTTTAGAATAATTATTTCCTTTTTAATTTTCAAAAGGAGAGATAACTTGTTTCTGAAAATGTAAATGGTACTTTGGCCCCATGAGAAAGCAAAGTACTTAATTTATTCTTATACTCTGTAACTGGGTATATAGAAAATATGTTCTTTTAAAAAGAACATGGGTTCTTGCTCGTTTTCTATTACCGAGTCGATGTTCTTTTTTTTTTTTTTTTCTTTAATGCAAAGAACTTGCCCGTCTATTGCTTTAGGTGCTATAGCTTCAAAGTTTACATGTGGTGATTCTGAAGACTTAATTTTCATTTCGATAAAAATGGCTGTCATAATCTTGAGCAGAACGAGGTAACAGACCTCAGCAGCCACCACTGCATCCCAGGGTTCCCCATGGCTCGTGTGTTAGCCACTCAGATCAGATCCCCACGCAGGCACCGTTGCTTCCAAGTACCATGTTATACCAGCTAACCCAACTGAGAACCCCTTAGTGCAGGCGTCTTCAAACTACGGCCCGCGGGCCACATGCGGCCCGCAGAGGAGTCTGATCCGGCCCGCCAGGTTTTTGGGGCAGTGAGCTCAGCCGAGGTGTTACAGTAGGAATTAGTAGTTCATATAGTCCGGCCCTCCAGCTCTCTGAGGGACCGTGATCTGGCCCCCCACTTTAAAAAGTTTGAGGACCCCTGCCTTAGATACCCTCTATTCTATTTTACAGACCTAACCCTTCAACAGCAAACGGAAGTTGGACATCAGGGACAGTCAACATAAAACCGCTATATTTATCCCCAGGAATATCAGATTCTTTTGCTCTGCGTTCACCTCATTAGAAACTACAATTAAATAATTTCACCTCGTGTCTCAGGTCCTAACCTCTGCTTAGACCAGAACGCTCCAGGGTGGACTTCCCAATTGAAAGTCAGCACCACATGTACTGAGTGATGCCCAATACTAGGGGGTGTAATGTTCATAACACATTTTAATGTTTAGTCTCTAATCACTAGCCTGTATTGTTCTAAGAATCCATACAAAAAAGACTGATAGTTCAAAGCAATTGTGCTGAATTACTTAGATTACGTTGGGTTTTGTTTTTGGGGTGTATTTCTTTTGGGGGGCAGGGGGAGGGTTTGCCCTCTTTCCTTGCTTACATGATTTTTGCCATTTACCATTGTGAAGCATCAGAGGCTAAATCATCTTAATAGCCTGGTACATAAGATGAAATCAAATAAAAACATGTTTATATTTTTATTGCCATTATTATTAACTTTTACTAAACATTTTAAAATGCCTTTTAGAAGCCTGTATTCATTCATTTTTGCTTTGATCTTACGAGTATTACATTTTTCATCTACTTAGTGTGAAAAGAGTTGATAATCCCTGGAGTTATGTGTGCTATAATTTCTTATAAATATGCTTTTTTTTTTTTTTTTTTTTTGCCATCATCATGTCTGATTAATAGTGAAAAGTCTTCTAACATTTTTAAAATGACAATAGATTTCATCAGAGAATCAAAACAAATGCCATCACATTCACACCTTCTTACACATACATTCACACACCCTCATATACATTCACTCAACACATTCACACACAGTCTCACAGTCACAGTCTCACACACACACACACACTCAGTTTGGACAGAACATTTCTGTTCACACTGACACAGCTCGCTCATTTCCATATGATGCCACACATCGCTGTATTCCGTTGCAGATGTAACAAATACAATTACAGCTGCTCTTTATTTGATCTTCCAAAGATCCAGAGATGCTGGCGGATTCAGTTTGCTCAGTGCTCCCCATAGACTCATCTGTTATTTGGGAAGGAGACCTAATTTGCAACAGATACAAAACTATTTGTCATTTTGCAGCTTTGCCAAAAATAAATGAAACTATTAATTACTACATTTTTGAGCAGCTGCTAATAAATTGGGAGAGGATAACTGTTCATTAGAGTGCTGGTTAATGACATGGACGAATGCTTTTCAGAGACGTACATCAACAAAAGTAATTGCTGCATTATTTCTATTATTTAAGAGGAGAAGTTAACTATCCTGTGTTAATAAATTTAGTATTTTTAACAGATCCTTCTTTGTTGTACTAAAACTAATGA
This sequence comes from Pipistrellus hanaki, assembly GCF_964339955.1. Classification (NCBI taxonomy): domain Eukaryota; kingdom Metazoa; phylum Chordata; class Mammalia; order Chiroptera; family Vespertilionidae; genus Pipistrellus; species Pipistrellus hanaki. Next base: position 6,775,505 of record NC_140522.1, read on the forward strand.
TCCAACACCATATTTTAAAGCAAAAATATAGCATCAACTTTATATATTTTGTGTATTTTATGTTTATATATCCAAAATAATTGCTTGAATCTGCTTTTAAATACTAATTTTAAAAATAAAATTTTTAAATTTTATTTATCACATCTATAAATACTTTATCATTGTTTCTTTCCAGATCTAAAATTGGCATTACATTTCATTGTTCTACAAAAGTTTACCCAGTCCTTCAGATAGAAACACATATTTTAAATTATTTTAATTCGTCCATATGTATGCATGAGTGAACAAATAGAAAGTCACATACTCCCGCTAATTAGAATGTATACATTCCATATTTTTTTAATTGGAACACATTTAATTGCATGTGTTCTAATTTTTTAAAAAATTTGAATAGCCTCTAGGTGTAGAGGTACTTAGACTAGAATAATTGGACACATACCACATATACAACATCAAATGGTTTCGAAGGCATTTAATTCATCTGTTTGACTCTACATGACCAAATTATTGTTGTAAGAGGGCATATTCTCCCATTGCCGGCTCTCAGGCCTGCTGTCCGTTTGGCATCCTGACATCCTAGCCTCCCCTGCCGGAACTTTAAACTGATGATTATAGACTTATTTTACATTGTGATTACACTAAATAAAATTAGTTATTAGCCCATTAGAATTCTGCGAGGTTGCCTTCCGTGTGATAGGAATAGTCCATACGGAAAAGGGGGGGGGGGGGGGGGGTGTGCCATTTGAAAACATGTCACGTGTCCAGAGTGTGGTAAATGAAAGAGCAATGGAGCACCCCCCGGGGAGGCGCTCTTTCCTGAGATCTGGCAGATGAACTGGGCTTTTTCGAATGACTAACGGCGCACAGCTGGGCCCCTCCAGAACAGCAGTTGCATTTGGCCATTGTCGCTAATATGGAACATAGTCAGCATCTGAAAGGTGTTCCCGTGACCCGAGCTGCCATAGACGTGTCGCCTGAAGCCCATCTCCTTTAGGACAGGTGTCTGTTCCGTGGTTGGCATGCTCTGAATTGGTGCTGTGATTAAACGGGCGTGGGCACAGAGGTCACCTTTCATGCCCCGGGTTGGGTCCCCTGGATGCCAGGAGGTGCACCTGCAGAGCTGGGCACAGCAGCTTGCGGCCCTGCCGCTGCCAGGGTATAACCTCATTACGGGACGTCTGGGGCCCTGTTCGTCCAGTGGGCATGCGTGCGTACCAAATACTCCCCCAAACAGCAAGCCTTCTAATCTATTAGTAAAGGAATCCCTGTAAAAATTAATAGTTTAAATCGGCCACTCAATAAGCAGCAGCTGCTACCTGACGGTCTGAACTTGAAGGTCCCCGGACTCAGTCTAGGAAGTTCATCTGTCACACTGTAGACACTTCCGACTTAAATAGAACCTTATGTATCTGGAGAGCAGATCACCTCACTCCTGGACTCAGAGGTGTGTAACTGCTCATAATATATAACAAGAGCCATCCTGCAAACTAAAAAGTTTAACGCGTAAGTGTAACTAGGACATTTTAATGTTATAGTTCATAATTGAAAAAAATTTCAAATATTAAACTTTTAATTGTCACTTCTTTTAGTTCATTTTCATTATTTTTCAATTAGGAGACAATTTAAAACTAAACTTAAAAATCACAAAAAGAATGTCCCAGGGAGTTAGGAATATGTTTTGAAAAGAATCCATTTTTTATGATCAATATTTTCTTGTCCTTTCTCTTTAGCAACATGTTTTCGTCACCCTGTAGTGATCTGTTTGTATACCAAGGTATTGTTGGGAATTTACTTTTGTTTATTTCATATACTTCTGATCAATTCCAGCTCATGCCCAATTATATTACTCTAAATTAACATAATTCAACAGATGTTGATATTTAAATGTTTTCTGGCATTCACATCTTGGACAGCTGTCTTTGAGCTTGGGGAAAAGGCAAACATTTAGAGTTAAATGCTCAACATATGCTTAAATTACTAATTAGAAAGATGGAATAAAAACTATGCATTATCCTTTCTAAGGACAATAAAGCTCAGATAGGGATTTCTGTAATCTTTTTACATCAAGTTATAGTCCAGGGTATCTATGGCCCAGAAGAGGTAGACTTCATGGGTAACTTAATTTCAGTTCTCATCATTCAAAAATTACTGAGAGTCTCAGTAAGACTTGAAAATCCTATAATGACTTTATATTTTCACTTATGATGTCAGGATGATAAAAGCCATTTTAAACAATCTTATTGTTAAAATTTTCATCATGCAGAAATAGAGAAAAATAGAAACTCAATGGGTAGATCCCTGGCTTAGATATTTATCAATGTGTGGCCACTGTTGATTCATTTATATCCCTACCCACTCCTTCCTCTAACCCCGAAGCCCATCTATTGTTTCAACTGAAATATATTAATATGCTTCCATAAAAAATAGCAACCTCTTTAAAAAAAAAAACTAAAAGAAGCCACAGTATCATTATCACATCTATAAAAGAAAGCAATAATTGCAATTAATGTCTTCATGTTTATGAATATACACCGAGTGGCCAGATTAGTATGATCCCTGAACGCATAATAAAGTGGCCACTCAGTGTATTTGTGTATCAAATGGGTACCAAAAGTATTCTAGGCTCTAGGAGATCAATCAACTATTTGCCCTGAGCTATCAGCCAGTGCAAGGGGAAAAACTGATCAGGTGCATGATTTATTGTATCTTTGATATCAAATGAATGAGGTACTCAAGAGAAGTACACTGAGTAGCCAGATTATTATGCATTCAGAGATCATAATAATCTGGCCACTCAGTGTATATGTACATATAATATTACCATTTCCTGATTTTAAATTCTCTTATACATTGTTTGAATTGGAATCCAAATGAAATCTTCCTATTATAATTGATATCTATCTCTTAAGTTCCCTTTGATTTATAAAGTCTCCACCCTATCACCCACTCCCCCCTTTATTTCCTTGGAATTTTATAGTTGAAGAAGTTAGGTTTGTACCGTACCGTGTCCCTCATCTCAGGAATGTTGCTGGCATGATCCCCATGCCATCAGTTAACATGTGCCTGTCCCTGGGATTGCCTGTGATTGGTGTTTGGGTCTAGAGAGCTGATTAGGTTTCATTGGTTTTGTTTTGGTTTGTCCTGCCAGGACTCTCTCAGTGGCAGTCCTGTACACTTCTCTCGCTTCCTATCTTCCTATCTCTTTATCATATACAAAGGCCCGGTACATGAAGATTCGTGCAAGAATGTGCCTACCTTCCCCTGGCTGCTGGCACTGCCTTTGCTCTGGCCAGAGCCACCTATTTGCCTTCCCATGCTGCCCAGAGCCCTGGAGTGGCACTTGCATATGCAAATTAACCCACCAGCTTTGTTGTGTTAATTTGGATACTCACTCCTGATTGGCTGGTGGGCGTCACAAAGGTAGGGTCAATTTGCATCTTACTCTTTTATTAGTGTAGATTCCTCATAACCACCGTGCGATTGCTATTCATTCATTTGGCATTTTGTTTCTAAAATTTTAAAAAATAATATGGGACATGCATGTTTTTCTAAGGAAAAAGCATTACATAAATTCGAGGAAAGACTCCATTTATATTTGAAATTAGTTTTCCTTGGGCATTTCTCCATGTAAATGTAAAAGCAATAGACCTTCCGAATATGGACAGTAACAGGCCTGAATTAACAGAAACATGAAGGCTCTTGATGGCAGAACTGTTCCGGAGTGTAAGCTTGTGCCCCCTGACTGTGCCACCATTTCAGCTGGATGGAGTGAGGTGCGTCTCTGAGTTCTCTTCCTGCTGGTTGATCGTTAGCACTCAGGCTGTCGTCACAGCCTCTGGGCAGCCCACCTGGCTATGACTGTCCATTTCACAGTCTAGGCGACACCTGCTAACAGGTCTGTGAAAGTTTTATAGACATAATGTCCCTTCATCTGCCCAAAAATGGTCATGGAAGAGGAGGAACTGAGAGCATTATTTTCATGAAGTTACATTTAGTAAAATGCAGAATTATGTAGGAAGAGGACGAGGGCCTGCAGAGGCGTTAAGACGCTGGCTCACGTGTACAAGCTTGGTTTTACGGGCATGTATCCTCCGGAGCCTAAAGGCATGGACCCACTGTGTTTTGTGGTTTGCTATTTCCGTAAGTAAACATTTACTTATGATAGAAATTGGAGCCTCAATTAAAATATTGACTATCATAAAAATAAGTTAATATAAAAGCCCTGCCATGCCTTGTTAAGTTTCATTCAATAACTATTTAGTAGTAATATGTGCCTGTGTCAGCCAGGTTTGTAAATACTAAGGGGAATTTACTTAAAAAGGTAAATCAGATATGGGGCCCACAGCCTTCAGGGAATGTACAGTGCAGCGAGAGTGTTAGTTCATGTATACACACAGGACTACAGATGAAGGTAGAAAACACTGTGATGTGAGTGAGAGAGAATTCTGGCAGTAGCAATCAGAGAGGGCTGCCTTGAGGAGGTGACATTTCAACCGGGTCCTAGATTCCCAATTAAACTTCACCTACCAACAATAATTTAACCTGAATTCAAGTAGCCGATATGAAATAGGGCCGCTACCTGGCATATTCCAAGTAGTAATAACTCCTCCCCTCTTTCAGAAGTTTCAGACATGCTGCCTGTGATGACAATACCCTGTGTTTATAATCTCCTCGACGTAGGGGACAAAGTAGCCATACTCAGCCTATGTACATTACAGCATCTAGAACTATGACTGTAAAATGAGTCCTCGCTCAACAGGGACACCTCCCGGAAAATCACAGCTGACCCAGCTCAGCCTGTCGCTGCCAACTCCACCCCAAAGGCCCTTATAACTCTGCTGATGAGCCGCTGATGGCCTCCAGAGCTGCCTTGGTCAAGAACCTGGTCTTGAGTCCATCTCTTTCTCTGAGCAGTAACTTTCCCACAGAAGCAGCAACAAAACCCAGAAGCAAGTCTACAGAGACCTGGGAATAGGCTTTTCCCACTGGATTCCACTATCTGTTTAGTAAATACACTGATGAACTCAGGCCGGCAGGCAGCTCCATTGTCTGTTTTCTGGAGAATTTAAAATAATCGCGAGTGGACAGATTCATTATTTATTGCAACTCCAAGCGATGCGTGCAAGGAGGTGCCATCTCCTCCCCCGCCTCCCTGTGCCCCAGGTCCCGTCCGATTGAGGTGCTCATCCCCCCAAACATGCCATGTCCCCGGCGAGCTTCAGGGTGTCTGTGCCCCTTCACCCGTGTCCTCTCACCTGGGGGCCCAGGGTCCCTCACCTGCTGGTTGGAATTATCTTTGAATACCGAGTTGAAATTTTTTCCCCACATGATCAGTAGACTTTAACCCCAGGAAATGAAAACCGTATCTTTTTTATTTCTCAATCCCGTTTTATGGCAGAGGGCACGGCATGCATTTCATTCTCAGTAGACATTTATTAAATGGAGGATAATAAACTCAGCTGAATGATGTAGTGAGGAAGAGGCAAAAAGTGATTCTTTTGAGGCAAGCATTTCTTGGCTCACCTGCAATCCCTTCATTTTTTGTGTGTGTGATTTTTTTTGGACAAGTAACAGCTTTCCCGGACTCCGGGTGTCTCAGAACCATGAGGGGTTAGGTTATTGGGAGGATTAAACAAGATAAAGGATGTGAAAATACTTAGCATCATAGTTGGTGCTCAGTGAGCTTGGATGTTCCCTGTAAGTCAGCTGATCAACTCAAAGACTTACATGGATTCAAAATAATAATAAAGTAAGAAATATATTATTTGCTGCCCTTTTCATTCCATCATTCCCTGAAGATGGTGAAAGAAAGAAACTCGCCCCCGTCCCGTTTGTTTAGTTTAAGCATAAGTTTATTCTAATTTCCTTAAAAAGGATGAAATGAATCTGGTGTTGACTTAGGAGAGATTTTTAAAAAGTACTCAAAATGAACATAATTCCCTTGGATATCTCCATTAAATGCAAGAAGATTTGTGTCTACATTTTTAAAATGGGATGTTGGTACTTGAACCTTACATAAAAAAAAAAATCAATCAGACTGTATAATCAGACATAATCCCACATTCTGGTAACAGCACTAAGAAATTCCCTAGCCTGGTATGGTTGCCATTTATAATATCTATAATTACATTAAAGATATTCCTAATATCCTTAACCCGTTTGTTCTAAGTGAACAGAACTGAACCTGAATCTTGGTTTAGAGTCACATATCAGGCGACTGGAATAAGAAATCAATTCAACAAACATTTTCAAATATTATGGCACACTGCAATGGATGACGCGGATGTGAAAATGAGTAATGCAAAGACTTCAGTCAGAAGAGTTAAGTCTCACATGCCACTGATGGAGAGACGTCCTCCAACATGGACCAAAATGGGGACAGGTTGTGTTTTTCCAAGATCTGGTTGAGGAAGCAGAAATTGAGGCATTGGGGGGGGGGGGGGGGGGAATGTCAAGTTCTGACACCAACTCATCCCACATGCACATGAGGCCCCAGAACCCACAGCTGAGCTCACACCCCAGCCTCCTTGTGTGAACAGTCTGACCATGCCTTTGATCGCCAGATCCCTTCAGCTGCCCTAACCACTTGCTGTTATTACTTCCATTGTGTGCTATTTTCTAATTCATCTCATTTTCACTTGCATTTTTGGCTACTTTCTAATTCACCAGGCTACGACTTGTATCTCTTGTTGTTGCATGCTCGTGGTAAAAATAAAATGCAGTAATAGTGAAAGGCATAGAGAGGAACATTCCCACAGAATGCCACCACACAGAAGGGCTGTGACAAGAGAGGGTAAGGCAGCATAGAGCAGGGGGCCCAGTGACGGGCCACCAGTCCCAAGTTCAGTGCCCTTCATCAAGTCAGGGTTCGTTCGGAAGGGATGGGTCATGGGCTCAGGCAGAATGGTTAAGTCCAATGGCCACAACCAGAGAGAAAAGGCCCCAGGCCTGGTCAGGGTATGACTGACAACACCAAATGCAAAGGGTTCCTCATGCACAAGAAGGGGCTTTGAGAGCAAATACCAGGAAAAACAAGGACTTGATGCCATGCTAGGATTTAAGACAGAGGACCTCTGCACAGGATGTATCTCCAGCCCCCCCACCCCCTTTCTGCCCCATGGCCCTGCAGTGACAGGGACTGGATCTCCCAGCCCCCACCCTTCCCGCTGGCCTGATGCCCCCCCGCAGTGACATAGTGGCCCTGCCTCACTTCCGTGCAGCTGGTACCCTGTCCTGGCTGATATTTTTCCAACTGACAGTGAATGTTGTTGCCAGATGCCCGGCCCCATAGTCACATCTGCTCGCCTCTCCTCTGCAGCTTGTCGAGGCTGCTTGGGAACACGTTCTATCCAGGGAGCAGCTCTAACTGAAAAGCCTCTCTTTGTAAACACCGAGACTGGAGAGACACGCTCCGATGTCTCCTCTCTAAGGCTACTGTGTCTGACACGCTGCATCCGTCCTCGGAGCCCAGGTCAGAAGCCAGGTTCCAGGCGAGGTAGTTCTCCCTGGGACTTTCTCCTTCTGCCTCTTGTTGATTAAGTCATTCTTTTTTCTGTTGGATAGCATGCCCGTTTCCCACCACCAGACTATCTAAAGCAGGGGTCTTCAAACTACGGCCCGCGGGCCACATGCAGCCCGCAGAGGAGTCTGATCCTGCCCGCCAGGTTTTTTGGGCAGTGAGCGCAGCCGAGGTGTTACAGTAGGAATTAGTAGTTCATATAGTCCGGCCCTCCAACTCTCTGAGGGACCGTGATCTGGCCCCCACTTTAAAAAGTTTGAGGACCCCTGATCTAAAGGGATGATGGGATACATGAGGGAAGTCTGTTTCAAAAGCAAAAAAAAGTGACTTCTTTGTGAGCTCTGCTTTCCTCATATTTAGTCAGAAATTTAACAATGTGTGTATGGGAAACCATGTTTCTGGTCCTAACTAAATGCCAGGGCTTCTTCCTTTATCCTCTACACTTACATACTGTGTCTGTGACCTCCAGTGTTGAAGGTGTCAGTAGATACGGAATCATCAGGCTTGGATTGGTCTGCCCTCTTCTCCATCGTAAGCCAGTCCTCTGAACAAGGACACTGATAGGGTTGACTGGTAATTTCCATATGGCACTTTACGAAAGGGTCTTAAACATTATTCTGTAGTGACTTTGGGTCTGTTGGTAGGACAAGGAGTTGTCATTTGTCAGAGCAGCACAGCCAAACAGCAATGGCCAACTCTCGCCTCCTCTCATAACCCAAGTGCTCAGCTTTGCAAAGGCAAACGACTCAGACCAAAGCAACAGGCTGTCTCTGAGACATTCATTGATTTTAAATTAAATAATAACTGCTATGTTTTACATGAAAAGTGACAACTAAATGACAGTGTAGACCTTCCTTGGAGGTGGTTGTAGCATCTCCATCGCACCGTCTTAGGGGAAGGGGGAGGGGGGGGAGGACAGCCTAAAGGAGGAATCTTTCCAATCAATAGTCTGGATCCCTCCCCACCAGAGCAGGGAGTCTGTCCCTGACAATTTCTGGACTGCAGTGGCCTGTTCTTTTTATGGCTCAGGTCTTCAGGTACTAGAAAGAATGGTTTTCCTTTGCTTTCTGTTTTCTGTAACTTGGAGTTGAGAAGAAATCTACCCATGGCTGGGAGGGTATCTTCTACAAGTATAGTCTTCCATGGAAGTACAGATTTTTTTTTTCCCCCCAACCAAAGGGGGGAGGGGGAAGGGAGAAAGGCACATTAAGTGCAACCTGTTACATAAAGACTAAAAGTAAAATCTCTGGCAATAGTTAATGATGTCGGTTGTGCCTGCCACTGCCACCACTGTCCCCAATTACTCCGACCCTGGGTCTTCGGCTCCCTGCTCAGACTTAACTCTCCCAATAGGACTTGAACATTTCATTCTCTGGTATTTTCTGTATCCTCTCTACTGCTCTCCGCATCTTCACCACCACTATGGGGTCTTAGGCTAAGTCAGGAGTAGATATTAATACTTGCTGAATCAGTGAACTCATTAATTTTGCATAAAAAGGATGTGTCTTTTCCAGTACTTTATTTCTTTTTAAAAAAATATATATTTTATTGATTTTACAGAGAGAGGAATTGAGAGGGATAGAGAGTTAGAAACATTGATGAGAGAGAAACATCGACCAGCTGCCTCTTACATACCCCTTACTGGGGATGTGCCCGCAACCAAGGTACATGCCCTTGACCGGAATCGAACCTGGGACCTTTCAGTCCGCAGGATGACGCTCTATCCACTGAGCCAAACCGGTCTCGGCTAATTGTTTATTTCTATGCTTCTTCTCTGATATTGTAATTTTATTTTAAATTTCTGTTTTTTTAATTTTAAGTATAGATATGATCATAACCATTGATTTTCCTTATCTCTGTGAGCCATAGAGAGCACCACAAAGACCAACAAAAATGTTATGCATGTTAATGAACACTTTGACATATATGTGTCATAATATATTTCTGCAAAGTTAGTCATTAACTGAGTGAACTAATTTTTCAATCTATCCATTGAGCCAAACCAGCTAGGGCTTGAAATATTTAAATAATTATAATTAGTTATTCTGTTACAGAAAAACACTATGCACTCAATATAACGGAAAGGGAAACCAGACAAATGCCCATTTGCATCTTGTACTGATAGATTTTCAGGGTGTATTTCTTTGGTTGTGTAGAGCCCCTTGAATTAGCCTGATCATTAATTGTACTTTACTTTGTACCTTACAGACAGAACTTACGTTTCATTTCATTCCATAACTCCCAAGGTTTCATAGTATTTAAATACTTGAGTGCATCTGTATAAATATATATTTGGGTTCTTAACTGAATTGATATTTTGCTTTTAAGTTTTTCTCATAAGCTGGATGTTTTCAAATTGGGTTCTATAAAACTTGAGGCTACTACTGCATATCTCTATGAATTACTAAATGAAACGCTCCCATAAATGAAACGCTTCGTTTATTTCTGCTTCATGACCACCAGACACAGTCCCAAACCATGTCAGGGACTGAGATCCAGGAAGTGGACAGGTCCCTCTGTAGCAGGGGTCTTCAAACTACGGCCCGCGGGCCACATGCAGCCCGCAGAGGAGTCTGATCCGGCCCGCCAGGTTTTTTGGGCAGTGAGCGCAGCCGAGGTGTTACAGTAGGAATTAGTAGTTCATATAGTCCGGCCCTCCAGCTCTCTGAGGGACCGTGATCTGGCCCCCACTTTAAAAAGTTTGAGGACCCCTGCAGTCTGTAGCTTAAAGAATCTGAAGACATTTCCATCCTTTCCATGTTGATATTACTTAGTCTTGGTTTCCAATGGGCGATTTCTGATTTCCCCAAATCTGTTTAATTCAGCAACCCACGATGAGGCAGAATCATCTAACTCTAACTAGTTCCAAGAATAGCAGAAGGTTCTCATATGCTGTGTCTTTCCGAATATGATCCAATACCCCATTAGCCTGCTCAGGAGCAGCAGACCGGCGTTAATACATTCCCAGGATGTTGCTTCACCTAACTGGTAATTAACTGAGGAATTCTAATCATATGAATTATAAGGGAGAGCATCGCTGTTTCCTTCTTCCTATTGAAAATGTTTTAAGAGAATTCACTGCCGCATAATATCCTCCAAGAAATTGATCATACTTTTCCTGTAATAAATGTTGTTCTGACAGTAAAGCATTAGTAACCAATTGATAACCTAGCAACAATATTGTGATCTCTTTAGATAATTAATCTTCGCTATTTTCCTGTCAGAAGCCACGGCGCTGGATTTTATGTTGAGCCAGAAAGATTGCCAGTTTTGAAAATTAAAAAGCATTCCTTTTATATTATTCATTCCAGTAACAATTTATGGAGGCGCATTTAGCTGCTGAACGCTTGTCAACAAACGTAATTATGTTTCGATATAAACAAGATTGGTGGTTTTACGATGCCGCTCCATCTTGGTTGAGAACCTTTGGATTTAGGTTCAGATTGTACAAGCTGTGTGTTTGTGTATCGTGCTTTTTCTCCTTTGTTAATAGTTTTTTGTTGTTTTTTCTGATAATTGCTCCCAGGCAAACCAGTATGCATTTAGGATCATTGTGCATGGGAGATGTCAAACGGAGAAGGAAGGCAGCACCCTTGCCTGGGCCGCCTACAACAGGTAAAAGGAAGGGGGCGGAGCACACGGGTGAGGTTCATGAGTCATCAAGAATAAAATACTGATCATTCTTTATTTTTAAATATATATATTTTTTGATTTTTTTACAGAGAGGTAGGGAGAGAGATAGAAAGTTAAAAACATCGATGAGAAAGAAACATCGATCAGCTGCCTCCTGCACACCCCCTACTGGGGATGTGCCCACAACCAAGGTAAGTGCCCTTGACCGGAATCAAACCGCAGGCTGACGCTCTATCCACTGAGCCAAACTGGTTTTGGCAAAATACTGATCATTCTTAATCACTGTGCCAAAGAAGAGGCACAGTTGCCAGCAACTGTTACATCATTTGCATTTGGTGTAGGATGGATGCACATTCCTTCTGTAGAGGTTTCAGGCAGCCCACCAATGAAGTTTTCACTATACACCTGCCCCCAATGCAGTGCTTTGTGAGAGGTATTAAAGGGCACAGAATCTTCAAAGGCTGTGTCTGTAGCCTCAAGAAATGTAGACTTGTTGTGGAACAGGGGGAAGGATGCATAAAAGGCAAATAGGCCCAGAGGAGATTAAAAGTAATAAACACAAAAGTTTAGGCTCTCCTAGCTGGCATGGCTTGGTGGTTGAGCGTTAACCTATGAACCAGAAGGTCACAATTCGATTCTTGGTCATGCACATGCCAGTGTTGCTGGCTCAATGCGCAGTGGGGAGCATGCAGGAGGCAGCTGATCAATGATACTCTCTTATCATTGATGTTTCTATCTCTCTCTCCTTCTCCTTCATCTCTGAAATAACACACACACACACACACACACACATACACACACACACAGTTTAGGCTCAGCCTCCAAGTGCAAGTAGATGGGAAGCTGGCCGTGACTGGGGCCGTCTGGTGTCTAGTCCCAGCTCGGCAGAGTCGTCATTCCTTATCAGACGACGTTCGCATCAGAATAAAACATCTGTCAGCATTTCCACCTGAAGAGCCATGTCATTGGAAGAGCATGTCATGCTAATGAGAGTGGCACAGGGAAACCACAAGTGCTGACAGAGAGAAGTCACTGGACCAGAGGGGACAGGGAGCCTTTCTAGAGGGGCAAGGACTCCAGCGTGGCTGAGGGAGAGGAGTAAGATGAGAATGTACTGCAGAAATCTCACGCAAGGGCAGTGGTAAGGGAGGCAGAGATGGGGGACCGGGGGTAGGGGGAGCTCACTGGGCATTAAGAAGTGGACGTCCACATAGGAATAAGCAGCAGTTGGCATGCATGTGATGCAGCCCGATGACCATGAGAAAACATTTTCAGGGCAGATACTCAGTCAGTTACAAAGAATAACAGCCTTGGTCTCTTGCATGGGGTCCTCAACCATCCAGATTTATAAACATTCTCTTAACTTCATCTGGGAAACCCTTGGTAGGAAAATTTACTTTTTTTCACAATTAATTATAGGTTATGAAAATAAGATTCATGTGAATAGCAGCATAAGCAGTGAGAAGAGGAAATAAATATATATAATATACATGCATATATATGTATACACACACACACAAAATCTTGATATGGGGATTTTGAGGTGGGGGGAAAGATGTGAAACTTAAATTCTCTATTTAGGGAACCTATCCGATAGTTCACTAAAAAAAAAAAGGAAGAGTAATTTAAAATTACAGCACTCATTATCCAGTTTCCTCATCCATATAAAGGACTACATTATAAAATTATGCCTGTGGTTATAATATCTGATCTTCTAGTTGTATTGAATTTTCAGAAATTGGACATTGGGAACACCTGTGTGTAGAATGTGTTTCTTTTGATGTAGAATAATATTTACCACTGACTGGGTACCTACCTTTTATCTGAAACTTCATTATTTCATTTTATTTTGCAACCACTTTATGAGCTGGTCATTATTATCACTTTATGCCACAAAATTAAAATTCACAGAGGTGTGAGGATCTTCTTCTCTATCTATGATATTGATAGCAAAGGGAGGTTTCGACCCCACACCCGCATGACCCCTAAACCCATGTTCTGTCTAGAACAACTTACTCAAGACCTTTTTGTAAGACTATATATGTGAGGTCGATCTCATTGCATATGCTTACTTGAACACACTAGTACATATCATAAGTTTCATAGAAGATTCATCTAAATATTGCTGTACAGAGATACAGAATATTAATTACAGCATTTCTAATATATATCTTTATGTGGGAACATATAGCCAATTTCAGATCAAACACATGTCATAAGTTCTTCAGTTCAAATCTATCATAGGCAGGTGCAGGCTTCTTAAAATGCCCTGTTCCATTGAATGGGCCCCTGAATTCTCTTGTCTTTCAGTGATTAGTGGCAGAGACAGAACAATTGTAGGAATGTGCATGCAACACCTTCATGCCAGCAATAAGGAGCAGACAACACCTGGGTCATGCCTCACACTCTCAGGGAGAAGGAAAATGTGCAGGGAGAAGGAAAATACAAAATGGTCGAGGAGAGTGATATAATTATTTCTGCGAGGTGGTTTTGATGTTACTATTCATAGTGCCAGAGGGAACCACTTATACGGAGTATATGTTGAAAATTGTCAGAAAATTAGGCCCTTTCACTTTATAATCCCAGACATTAAACTTTAGCCTAAAACATTTAGAAGCTCACACCAGCATGTTCCAGATGTTATACCTCTAAACTGCTATAATTTTCTTAAGATTCTAGATTTTTATTGTACTACTTACTAGATTTTTTCCCCTTCATATTTCCTTAAAGAATAAAACTCATAGAACTTTCTGTGATAATTCAAAAAGCAGGGGCATAGGAAAACTGTGTCACACATTTCCAGAATAGTCTCAATCCATGCACACCAGTTCCTTTCAAAGAGGAGGAGAGTGAGGTAATTTAAAAGAGCTAAGCTTCTAAAAGAATTTTGTCCAATATTAATGAATCAACTCCAAGGTGAAGACTATTATTCGAATTCAAGTAAGAAATGCTTTTGCATAAATACACTTTGATAATGAGGTCATGAATCCTAGATTGTCTTGTCTCTGAAATTGTCATTTTCAAATTCTGGAAATAGTCACTCACATAATAAAGAGTCAGTTATATCTGTTAGCTTCCAAAGTTGAGTTAGCAGATAGATTTAAAGATAATTTTTTCACCTTTTCATAGGCCCTTTGTAGACCTCTCAAAAAACACATTGAATTGAGACATGTTTTTCACAATTCCTGCCTTTAAATCAACATTGCATCTAAGCTGGAAAAAAGCAGGTGAAGATCACTCTCATTTATAATATGGAAGAAGAGCTAAAAGCCTGTCAGCTTGAACATTGTTTGATGATTTCCTCTGATTTACATGTGAACTATTATGCAGTCAAACAGCAGGTTAAGAAAAGATTTACTAAAAGAATTGTCAGAAAATCAGGCGCTTTCACTTTATAATTCCAAACTGGGTTAAACACAATAATTTAGGATCCTAAATATAAAGTTGTACGTTGTGTACATAGTAAGTATTATTGTTTTTAAAAAGACTTAAAGTCTTTTATGAAATTAATAACCCAAAATGCGATCATCTTTTCCTGCTTACTGTGTTGAAAATTGTGCTCATCCCATCTTACACCAGCATGAAGCTTAAGCTCATGGCTTCATAAGGCTGTGCACTAGCCAGCAGCATTATCGCTTGAATATTTATTAATTGTGACAGGAACACCAAGTTTATTTCAGTGCTTGAGCTTATTTACTGCTCCTTCACCTTTGTAGTCTGTATTGACAAAGCAAAATGAATATTGATAAGGCTGGGTATTGATTTTTTTAAATGTATGGCTTGTTCCCTGTCTCATTCAAAGTCACACAGGCAGAGACACGGTGGGTGTCGCTGGGGCGAGGATGTTAGAGTTACTATTCTAAAATTGAGAACTGTTGAAGCAGGAAGGCTTGCCAGCAGAATGCATTTTATTGTTTGAAAAATGTCATCTGTAAAGGTGAAGAAAAGCAGTGAACAAAATAGGACGAATACTCTTAATGCATTTTTTAAAAGGCAGACAGCAGTTCTGGTTACCGTCTGTGTTTGTGGTAGAAGTCACAGCTTATTGAGGGTTTGAAAATTAAAAGATGTAAATATGCTTATTGCTATTATGGCTATTATCTTTTTTTTAAATGTTTTGTCCACTATACATTACTGAACTCATTGTTATCAAAATGCTGTTATTATTTTGATTTCTAGTGAAATAATATCATAGGGAAAATAGTCACCAGAGGAATCAGTCTTTTTTCTGTACATTTCAAATTATACAAAAAGATACCTACTCAAGTTTAATACTCAGTCTAGAGATTGCTCCAATGTAACAGTGTTTTGTTTGTTTTAAATTTATTCTTATTGTTGAAAGTATTACAGATGTCCCCTTTTCCCCCCATTTGCCCCCTTGCACCTCACTCCAGGCCCCTCCCCAGGCCCATGGGTTATGCATATGTGCATACAAGTTCCCTGTTTAATCTCTTTCCACTTCCTGGTGTGTGAGATCATGTGATACTGGCTTATTTCTCTCAGCATAAACAGTGTTTTTATGAACATGCAAGTTCTTGGCAAGAGGCTGCATTATAGCTTTTGTGACTTTTCAACTATTTCCTTTCATTCTACTGAAAGTTTAATCCTATATAATAAAAGACCAATATGCAAATTGACCAAACAGGGGAACAAACAGTCACTATGATTGACCACCAGGAGGCATAGGCTCAACACAGGAGCTGCCACTGGTGGTCAGTGCTCTCGCTAAGGAGCAGCAAGCAGGCAGGCGGTAAGAGGTGAGGGATCCTGGACTTCCAGAGGGCACAGGCCAGGCTGAGGGACCCTCCTAATACACAAAATTTCGTGCACCAGACCTCTAGTAACAAAATAACCTTCCTGAATACTTAAGGCACGAAAGGCAGGTTGTAAATTATAGTAATGGCTGAAGATTTTTAAACATTGCACTTTTTATTAAAAGTCTCCCTGAACATGCCGAAGCCGGTTTGGCTCAGTGGTAGAGCGTTGGTCTGCGGACTGAAAGGTCCCAGGTTCAATTTCGGTCAAGGGCATGTACCTTGGTTGCGGGCACATCCCCAGTAAGGGGTGTGCAAGAGGCAGCTGGTCGATGTTTCTCTCTCATCGATGTTTCTAGCTCTCTATCTCTCCCTTTCTCTCTGTTAAAAATCAATAAAATATATATTTAAAAAAAAAAAAAAAAAGTCTCCCTGAACAGTGTGGGTCAGTGGTTGAGCATCCAATTGTTAACCAGGTTTATAATTTTTTAAAACGAAATTATAAAAATATTCGACAGAGTAGTAACACCTACCACTTTCTGTACTTAATGCTGCTGCTTTTCTTTTTTTTTTTTTAACAGTCATCAAAACCTCTGATCCTAAGTGAGTTACTGAAAACTACAGGGCAGTTTAATAACTTAGTGGTTTAATAGCATCACTAGTAATAACAATAGCCCTGGCCCTCGGCTGGCTAGTCAAGTGCGGGGGAAGGATGGGGAGACAGGGGGTGTGGACCACTGAATGCTTGCCAAGCTCAGGACAGGGATGGAAAGGGGCACACGAGACTATGTGGGAAGCAGCACGTGGCCTCCCCTTTCCACCGGCTGCTTATCCAACATCAATACAACACTTTAGGAGCCAAATTACTAAACAAGCTGCCAATTAGGCTTGCAGTCAGCTGGACAGATTAGCAGCGAGGAGAGGCCGGTACAAGATTTTCATCTCTTGAGCCAATTACGCAAGTGAATTACCAGCCGCCGCAGTAGTTTTTGGAAGATGCGAGGGGAGAGGACCAAACGGGCTGTAATAGATACCAGGGCTCCAGCATCAGGCGGGCTTGGGAGGGGAGTGCGCGGAAGGTTATTGCTGAAATTGCCCTAGCGGGAGGAGCGCCTTCCAGGGAAGGACTTAAAGGATTTAGCGCTGCCAGGAGCAAAAGACAAGGAAATTGTGGTGATGGTGGTGTGCTGAGCGGAGACTGAGCTGTGCCCTCCCACGCCTTAATCTCAA
The DNA here is from genome assembly GCF_964339955.1 of Pipistrellus hanaki. Taxonomy (NCBI): domain Eukaryota; kingdom Metazoa; phylum Chordata; class Mammalia; order Chiroptera; family Vespertilionidae; genus Pipistrellus; species Pipistrellus hanaki. Next base: position 6,792,641 of record NC_140522.1, read on the forward strand.
AAAAAAAAAAAAAAAAAAAAAAAAGGATGAGAAACCAACAGTATATTTTATTCTAGAATCAAAATATCTATTGTTTGGGTGGGGTTTTTGTTTTTTTTTAAATGTTGTATGGAAAAGCCATTGCTTTTTTTGTTTTGTTTTTGCTTTTTTTATGAATCTTTGTTTCTCCATGGAAAAATTTAGCATTGGAGATATTTAATGTTTCTTTTTTGTTTGTTTTTCTTCAAAGCACAAGATAATGCTTTGCTTTGTTTTATTTTCATTAAGGATTGCAACTACCGTTTTTAAAAAGAGAGGGAATGGATTCCTCTTCACCTACATGAAAGCACAGCACTCCTGGGCCCCTATCCTGGAAATACCAATGTTTTAAAATCATGATAGTGAATCAGTTTTCCTTTGCTCTTCACTTGAGAACAGAAATGTATCACACTTCAGCAGTTTTTGCAGGGACATTTTGAATTGGCCTTATTTATCTGAGATTTTGCAACCTCCTGTATTAAAAATATGATTAGCTGAAACCAGTTTGGCTCAGTGGTAGAGCGTCGGTCTGCTGACTAAAAGGTCCCAGGTTCGATTCCAGTCAAGGGCATGTACATTGGTTACGGGCACATCCCCGGTAGGGGGTGTGCAAGAGGCAGCTGGTCGATGTTTCTCTCTCATCGACGTTTCTAGCTCTCTATCCCTCTCTCCTCCTCTCTGTAAAAAATCAATAAAATATATTAAAAATAAAAATAAAAATATGATTAAACAAATCTGCAGCCTAGAGCAGCATGAGACCTCAGATCTGATTATTAGCTTATACATTGAAATAAATTAATTCATAACTATCACTAAAAAACATCAAGGCTATGGGAGAGAATACTTATGTACTGTTTAACTGAAAATTCTGGTCAGTAGCTGTTCAGTAAAAAATTAAAGAGACCTTGGAGATCTGTCTTGGTTACCACCATAATCATAATTTCAAAATAAAATTGTAGTGTCTTTTTAAATGTTTTTTTTTTCTTTTTCATTGAACATATTGGGGTGGCATCTGTATGTATAAAAGGCTAATATGCTAAGTGTCCATCCATCCGGTCACTATGACACACACTGACCATCAGAGGGCAGACGCTCAAATGCAGGATCTGCGATGATGTGCACTGGCCATTTATAGAGAAACCGCACTGTAGACCTGGTTCCTGCAAAGCAACACTCAAACTTCCCCCAAGTGGGATGACAGAGGCCCCACCACCACCCTGGAGCAGGCACCAAATCACAGCCCACACTGCCCAGACCCCATGGTGCAAAATGAGGCCCACAGCCTACCCCAACCCAGAAATGGTGGCTGTGGGTGCCAGGTAATAAGGTCACATAGCAACGCCTGGCTTCCTCTCCCTAGTGACTTGCCTCCTTAGAGTTTCTTCAGCCCAGAAACACAACTTGTTTAATAGCCAGGTGGAAACATTTTACGCTTTGACCAAATGTCTGTGAAGCATTTTCCAGTGCCTCATCTTATTTGATCCTCACAGAAGTCCTGGAGTAGGTAGATAGGAGACTTGGTGGAATCCTATTTTCTTTTCATTAGCCAAAAAAACAGAGATTTAGAAACTTTATAGAAACTTGACCTGACTGAAAAGTAGTAAGATATGGTGGACCTTGAAAATGACTTCAGGTTTTCTCATGGTGCAGAATATGGTCAAACAACTGCCACAGTTAAATATTTTACCCTCTGTTCTCCCTGAGTGATCTACAATAATAATCTGCTTCATGTGGATATTTACTGCTGTGTTTCTGACAATTACCTGAAAGAGAAGTTGGGATGCTTCACTGGGCTGGAGAAAATTTGGCTAAATCAGAAAGCAGGTATAACTAAGGAAGTTATATCTATATATATAAAGCTCTTGCTGGTGCCAATCACACGCATGTGTTTCGATCTGTCATTGTGGATCATGAATTTGGTTGACACTTCTATTATAGAGAAAGGGCAAATAGTGATATTAAAATACTTCTAATTAATTTGCTTTCAATGTGCATGAATCCATGCACTGGGCCACTAGTTAGTTATTAAAATTACGTAGGTTTCGGATGTATTAGATAAGTATTTTGACACAAGGCTTTTTTTTTTTTTTTTTTTTTTTTTTTTGTAAGTAAGAGATTCCCTCCCAGGTGCCTCTATGAAAGAAAAACTAAAGAGAACATGGTTTTCTTGGCCTGAGAGGACCTTTGCCTGTGTCAGAACTAACAGCCTTTGTCATTTTACCTTTTCAGGATTCGTTGGAGAAAACGCCCAGCCCATCTCAGAAAACAACATAGGGAACCGCATGCTCCAGAATATGGGCTGGACACCTGGCTCGGGCCTCGGACGTGATGGCAAGGGACTGGCCGAGCCCATTCAAGCCATGCAGAGGCCAAAGGGATTGGGGCTTGGATTTCCGCTACCAAATAGCACTCCTGCAGCCCCCAGCACCCCGATCCCCGCCTCGGGGACATCTGCCTGAGAAGAAACCCTTCACAGTTTTGCTTCGCTTGCCCTGTGTCCCATTGTTCTGAGATTACAGCACAGCTTCTGTTCATGGAGCACAAACCGGCAAGGCCTCAGACCTGTCACACCAGCTTCCTCACCGCATCCAGTCCTACCGCGGCGACAGTTGCGCTTTCATCACAGCTCATGGTGCTCAAGTTCAAACCATCCCTTTAATGTTGCCAGCAACTTTCGGCTGTTTTTAGGTATAAAGAACAAATCATTGCTCTTATTTATTTTGATCGCAAATGTCAGTAATGGCTGATGCTTTTAAGCTTGATTCATTCACGTGTGTGTGTGTGTGTGTGTGTGTATGTGTGAAGTCCAGGCAAATGTGAGTGCATCCAAGGGTTCTAAAATGGGATAGGCCAGGGAGGCTGTGTCTCATGTCACCCTGATTGAGGGTGACTCAGAAGACCCATCAGTGTGAGGTTCTAAGCGAATCTGTGATTGGAAGATGTGTCAGTTCCATAGTTGTTGAGTTTGGCATTTGTGAGTAAGTCCGTGTGTGTGTGAGGATTCTCTAATGGAGATACCCATTTGTCTTCTAACCTTGGACAGTGTAGTGTGAAGTTCACAGTTGACCAACTGCAATGAACTTTATCCCTCTGATGTTTTGACAAAAATAAACCTCATCCCTATTATCACCAGAGTGCCCTCAACATCACTTTAGTGCGTGTTTATAAATTTTACCTCATTTAGAACATAAAGTAATTATTGAAAGAAAAATGTATTTTTTAAATTCATCCTGATTCAACTATAAATTCTATTAATCTAGACTGACTTCTACCTCTCTCTTCCCAAAGGTTGATTTTTTTTTTTAAAAGATCAACTCAAGTGTAGTAAACTAATTTTAAAATGTAACCATTGCTGCAAGTTAGAATATTGAACCCATTTATTTGAAGATATAAATGGCTCTCCCAAGAATTCAAATTTCAGGCAATGAGCCAACCCATTTACAAGGTGAACAAAAATGAATGGAACTGACTTGCCCTTTTCACATCTTAGCAGTTTCTTTAAAACCAAGCAAAGCAAGTCATTTTTATTATGTGCCTGGTAGTCTTATGTCTAAATCACCTGCTTCATAATGCTAGAGATTCAAACTGCTCCTTAGTTTAGAAGATACCGATTTGTTATCTCCTGCATTGGTAATAACCAATAATAATATTCTATTTGTAATGGTCTTCATTCGTTAAGTAAAGACCACCACATGTGAATCACCTTGCTAGAGGTTTTGTTTTTGTTTGTTTTTAAGGTCTTGGTGTTTTGGAGCAGTTTTAGGTTCACTGCCAAATGAAGGTGAAGGTACAGAAATTTCTCATAGATCCCCTACCCCCACATATGCCCAGTTTTGCCCGTTATCAACATCCCTGACCAGAGTGGTACCTTTGTTACAGCAGAGGAACCTACCCTGATACATCACCATCGCCCAGTTCACATTACAGTTCACTCTTGGTGCTGCACATTCTATGGACTTGGACAAATGTATAATGACATTATAGCACCATACAGAGTAGTTTTACTGTCCTAAAAGTTCTCTGCGCTCTACTCTAATAGGTTGTTGAAAATCTGTAAATCCCCAAGAGATTTTTAAAGGAGGGAGAAGGTTTTGTGTGTGTCATAGACCTTACGGGAGTGGTACCCAAAGAAAACACCGCCAATTAGGGAGAGGAAGTCCAGCCTGCCCTTGGAAAGCCTGATGATTTGCCAAATGTACATATTTTGTAAGCATCATCTTCTCTCTTAGGGGTACTGTGGTAAGAGGACAGTTTGACTTGAGGAACTATGAGCTGCCAGGGGAGTTGATCTTTAGAAGCATTCTTATTGGGTGAAGTAACTGCTATTTTATACAAGCTTGGTACTTAGAAAACTGTCATTTTTAAAGAGTGCTTTTTGTGAAATACTCCTCTTGGATGTAAAGGGGGAAAGCTGGGAAAGATTGTCCAGAAGTGGCCTAAAAACTTCTTTAAGTCCCAGTATTTTCTGAAGATCTTAAGCTCTTCTAAAATCCTGGCACTTTGAAAATCCAAATTGGGAGCCACTGATGCACACACAGTAAGGTTATCAGGCGACTGGCCCCAGACACCTGTGAATGTGGCGGGTCCTTTCACTTCATCTGCTCTAACTCCTAAGGGAAGAGCGGACCATTCACAAGTGGCCTGAGAGCCCCTGAGGTAAAGACTGCAGCCTTCGTGCATGCTTCTTACTGTCTTTTCTACTGCCCCAGTCTTCTAGATGCTCCCTTAACCTGGGTGTGGTCCTCTAACACACACACACACACACACACACACACACACACACACCCAACCATAAAAATCCATCTTTATTGGTTCCGCTGATAGGAGAAAGGGCTTACTCTTGGCTTCTAGTGCCCTCCATGTGGCTCGCTGAGGACTCAAAATAGTTCCTCTTCCATGGAAGTGCTTATCTACATGGAATCCATGAATCCACACCCAGAGTAGACAAGTGGTGATGTCCAGGAGCCTTCCCCTACTAAATCCGCCCTTCCCCGCCCCCCCTTCTGCTCTCACAGTCATTCACCAGAAGCGCACACGACCCTGCGCCATTGGGTCCTTAAGGAATAGCAATGCAAACACATGACATCCTGCCTGTACCTGATCCTAATGGGAGAAGTACGCACAACTTAAAAATGGGACTTTTCATGTAAATCCGGTATCTTTGAAGATATAAAGTCCACTAATTTATTTATGTTTTATATATAGTTATAGTTCACTTTTTACCAGTTACTATGCCTATGGAACCCAAAGCGCCCAAAGCAATTTACAATGAAGAACGTGTCATCCATATCTCCTTACAAAGGTGGTGAGATTTTTCGCTGCTCCTCCTTAAAGCTGCTCTTCTCCAGTAGCCAAAGCTTCCCATCACACTAATTGGTTGTGCTAAAAATTTTAGGGAGCGCATCGGTCTCTCCCATTACTGTCCAAATTGTCCATTCCCCAGCAGTAGCCAAGAGAGGCTGAGCATGAATTAGCAATTCAACTTTTTGTCTTTATGTACTTACTAGTAGCCCTGCGCACAAATCTGTGCGCCAGTAGCTCGCTGCTGTCCTCCTATAGCTCCTTCCGCCTGCCTCCCCTCAGCTTGCTGCCCTGCTCCTTCCTGTAGCTCTCATCCCATCCTGCTGATCCGTGTTCCAGTTGTTACGCAGTTGGTCATTATTTCAAGGTGAAATGACCATTTGCATATTACATCTTTATTATACAGGATTATACTTGATACTGGCCAGCCTGCGTGCTGGGGCCATTCCCTCCCTACCTTCCTTTTTCCCCTTTCTTCCCTCCTCTTCCTTTCTACCTCCCTTCTCTCCCTCCTTCCTTCTTTCTTTCCTTCCCTCTTTCCCTTTCCTCAAATTTACTTGTTAAGGCTATATTCCCCTTAAGTTTGTTGGTTTTCATTATTAAATTATATGGTACCCTTTTAAAAGAAATTCCACTGCTAACTAGAATTTAACCAATTAATTGGGCTCAGCTTTTGAATACACATATTTTTATAATTTGTATTGTGGCTATTAAAGAGAAGACAATAGGGTTAAAAATAAACATAATGTATACATATGTGTGTGTTGACAGAGCACGCGTATGCAAAATACAGACATAATTGCAAAACATTGCATCTTATTAATGTCTGTTTTAACATTGTGAATTGATACTCTTGTAATTAATTGAACTGACAATTGCTTCTCTTCAATATATTTTCATTTTGAGCAGATGTCTCATAAAAGAGAAAAATAATTGTTGACATGCTTTTAAAAACCATTGCTTCCTGTACATTTTCTTTTTTAAAAAAAGATTATGTAAATTGGTATTGTAAAATGGAGTTGTTTAGCAAGGAATATTTTGGATTTTTATTTTATTTTATTTTGGTAGAAAGCTATATTAATAGTACAACAAAGAACCGAAGAATAAACTTAATGTTTAAGAATGTTATTTATAAGAAGTCATTGTCTTTGTGCTTTGTTTCCCTCTGAAAGTAATAAAAAATAAAGTTGAAAATACTTTAAATTGCTTTTTAAATTGCTACCCATTTACCATTAACGTCCAACGATGCATTTAAATTCATTGTTCATCTTTAAGCCCTGGAAAATGTCTGTTTTTTAAAAAAGTTTTAGATAAAAACATGGCTAAACAAATGTTTGACTTCCATTTCTTCTCAGCATTTTAGGACCTGTTTCTACCACATATTTGTCCTGTTTTTGTTTGTTTTCTCTGAAGCTGGGCTAGACTGACCAGCTGGCTTAGGTCTCCATCCACTCAAAGATTCTAGGATTTCAAATGGCAAGCACGGGTTCTCTCTCTGGCCACTTGAAACATCACAAGCCACTCCATCTCCTTCTGGAAAATTACGTTTCTCATAAACATGCTTGGATATTTTAAATATTTTATAACACTCACCACAGCGTTGAGTTCTGTTTGCTGTAGGAAGCATCTCACTTGTGACGATAACATTTTATCTTTTCTCCCTAAAAAAAACCAAGTAGATCTTGTTAAGAGTAAGTGGGTTTCTTTGTAATCCAATAGGTATTAAATACTCATTTATTTAACAGGCTTGCAGTAATATATACTCAACTGCCAAGCGGACCATGAAGGCTCCTTCTGCTGGGGCCTACTTAGCGAAGACTCATTACTTGGCTCACCTGACATTTTAAGTAGATCCAGATTTGTCTCCAGCGAGTCAGTGCCACTGACTGCCAGCGGCATGATGGACTATTTTCACTTTGGGTTTTATCTGTACATTAGGGCTGTCTTCCATCTCTGAATTGTCAGACAGTTTAAATCTTTCTCACATTCACAGACCCCACTCCTGGAGCGTCACCCACATGTCCTGTGCTTCCTCCTTAGTCCTTAGTCTCTCAAGGATGGAATTAGGGAGCAAGTGAAGGCTTGTTTAGTCTGTAGGGGTTTTTTTTGTGTGTGTTTTAGTTTGGATTCGCAGAATAAGTTGCTGGCGTTGTAAATATGTGTATAAAAACTTGATTTTTCAGCTATATGATAATGGAGTCAGGACAGCATTCTAAGTGAAAAGAACTCCCCAAATTATTTCCCACCTGTTTTCATCTTCTACTACCTTTCAAAGAAATGTCCATTTCTTTCTGAGGACAGCATTCTATCCTATATAATAAAAGACTAATATGCAAATTGTCCTCTCAACTGGGAGTTCGATGGGGGGGGGGGGGCGGGGAAGGGCAGATCTCACCTGTGCACAAATTCATGCACTGGGTTTCTAGTTCTTTAATAAAAGCAGAAAGGATGAGAAATATCATAGTATACTAACAACATATATACTTAAAATATGCCTTCCAAACACAATCACATTATTACGTCCCTTATTGAGGTGAATTTCTTCAAATGAGCTGGTAAATTTAGTGGGGAAATGATATAAGATTCTGTTAGGAGGCTGCCTGGCTAACCTGTGGTTCTTCCTTGATGGCTATCATTCACTATGGAAACAGTGGATAACCTGAATATTCCTAATACAGTGGCTGTGGTGTCTACAGGTCCCTGGCAGGAAGTACAGTGTTCTGCATCCTGTAAGGCTTGGCTCTTGATCCCTCCTGATTCTTTATACACCTGTCCTTTTCCTGGACCACTTTGACTTCCTCCCCACACATCTTCATCTGCATCACATGTTTTTTTTTATTTTAGAGAGAAAGCAAATGTGAGAGAGAGAAACATCAATGATTAGAGAATCATTGATTTGCTGCCTCCTGCCGCCCCCTACTGGGGATAGAGCCTGCAACCTGGGTATGTGCCCTGACCAGGAATTGAGCTGTCATAAGTCAATGCTCAACCACTGAGTCATAAGTCAATGCTCAACCACTGAGGTACGCCAACTGGGCTACATCAGATCTATCTATATAGTAGAGTAGGGGTGTCGAACTCAATCAGAGAAGGGGCCAAAATCTAAAATCCAGCCTAAATCGCGGGCCGAATGGTTTACTGAACAGTCATAAACTGACAATGTCATAAACTGACAGCGGAGTGCAGTGATGACAGCGCGGTGCGGGCCACATTGCAAGGCCTGGCGGGCTGGATATGGCCCGCGGGCCTTGTGTTTGACACTTGTGTAGTAGAGGAATATGCAAATTAGCCATGGCACTGTAACATCCCGACCCAACAGCAGGTACTGAGGCTGCATGGCACCTGACCAAGGTCCCACCCCTCATCCAGCAGGGCTTGACGGGGGACCTCAGGCCACCCCCCCCCCCCCCCCCCCCCCCCCCCCCCCGCCACCAGGATGGGGGACCTGAGGCTTTGCCTCCTCGCCTAGAGGAACTTGATAGGGGTGGGGCTGGCTGGGTCTGGATCTCCTGGATTTTCAAATCGAGTGGGGGTGATGGGCGGGGACTTGACTCTAGGTCCCCTGGTGCACCCCAGATTCCAACAGGAGGGAGATTTTCATATGCATTTTACTACTTTTCTTTTATCTCTGACACTTCTATTATAGATGAAGGGCACATAGAAACATTGAAATATTTCCTCTAATTTCCTTTTAATGTGCACGAATTTCGTGCACCAGGGCACTAATATTTTTAATACCACGTGACAGTCTTTCCCAACGAGAAGAGCATCGCTGAGCCCCTGGGGACACCAGCCTTTGCTGACTACCCTGCCACCGGGCTCTGCACGTGGCCCCCTACCCAGGCAGCTAGCAGCAGATTTCCCCACTTGGGGAGTAATTGTCGCGTCTCAGTGACAGATGTGCCATAGAGAGCAGCTTCTTCGGGAAAAAATTAACAGTTTGTGCAGTGTGTCAGCTCGCTCTTTTTAGTGCTGGGAGGTCTTGGCCCCATTATGGGTGATTTAGAAACGAGCCAGGCCCCGGTGCCCACACTGAAAGCCTTAGTTCGGGGCCCTCATCTGCATTCCGGGCTGGCTCCCCTGGAGAAACTGGTGGGCCAGGAGATGAGTGTGGGCTGACAATGCCTTGATTTGTTGAGAGAGAGAATAAATGGGTTTTTCAGGAGATGAGGAAATATCACCATTACTGGCCAATTTACAGCATTTTATCTGTGCTTCAAACATGTCACTTTTGTTATTGTTGCCTGGTAATTACATAGTGAAACGGAAAGAAAACAAATTCTGGTTACGTATGCCGGCGGATTGCAAAATCATATCCTGATAAATGCCCATTTATGATACACACGGATGAAAGGTTCATTTTAATTTTGAATGGCCAGCTCAGCCATAAATAGGATAGAGGATTAAATTGCAGAGAATCTGATTACACAAAAGCAAACAGTCTTTCTCTCCACTTTTTTTTCCAGATCCCGGAAATTCAGGGAGGTTCGTTCCATAAGGCATTTTCACAAACAGGATTTTCCTTGAGACAAGACCAAAAGCGATTTCAGAATTGCATTCTGAAAAGGAGAACTTTGAGGGAAGCCAGAGAGCTGTCTGGTTTTGAGATTTGTCCATCTTACATGCTCCTCAAAAAGCAAGTGGGCTTGTGGTGGGTAAAATATTTCCCACAAGTTGGAATAGCTCTATGTTTTGAAGTTTATGTCCCGGGTTACTTCCCCAACGTCGCCAAACCTTTGGATGCTAGAAAACAAATGCTTTTTTTTGCATCTGCTCTTCTTTCAAAGATGATTCTCTCTCCCCCCCCCCCCCCCTATTTCCCATTATTGTAAGTGAATGCTGCCTGAGGAGTTTAGCTGAGCACGTAGATATCAAATAGCATATTTTTTCATGGGTCTCTTGTTGCTTATCCCTTAATCCCTTCTTTCTGCCCATACTGGTTTCCCTGTTTCCATTCCTTTGTCTATGGCCTTCCCCTCGCCTGGCTACAAAGATTCCCCAGTAACCGGTGTCATTTAGAATCAGGTTAAATCTCACCTCCTTCTACAAGCTTTTAACTTGTTTGTACCTTTCTAAGCATCAATTAGCAGAATAATAATAATATTAAACCAGCACAAAAGCAATGTATCCACGTTTAGTTACAGCCTGCACAGTGACCACTGACCCGCAATGGAAATTTGACTGGCTGAAGAAATGAGTGAATAATAATAATAGAAAGAAATTCTAGCCAAAACCAGTTTGGCTCAGTGGATAGAGTGTCAGCCTGCAGACTGAGGGGTCCTGGATTTGATTCCGGTCATAGGCATGTACATTGGTTGCGGGCACATCCCCAGTGGTGGGTGTGTAGGAGGCAGCTGGTTGATGTTTCTCTCTCATCGATGTTTCTAGCTTTCTGTCCCTCTCCCCTTCCTCTCTGTAAAAAATCAATGAAATATATTTAAAAAAAATAAAAAAGAAGAAGAAGAAGAAGAAATTCTATAGGACCAAAGCTATAACCCCAAAATTAGGAATGTTTAAACTTGCCTCAAATGTTTGAGAATGCCCCAATCAGAATAGCTGCCTGACCGCGCTTCATTTAAGGAAAATACTAAAATGCAGCTGGAAGGCGTGGAAAGACTGCACACAGGCTGCCTCTGGCCCATTTTCTTAACTAAGAGGGTGAGTTTGCAGAGACCCGTGAGCAAACTATCTGCAGGAGGTGCCAGGAGAGCAGGGGAACACACTCCCTCCGGAGGGCGCAATTTCTCCGCCAGGCCAGCTGGCATTTCACGCGTGTACCTGGGGTCACACCCGCTGGCAGCCGTGTTGTCCCGACTTAAGAAATAAAGGATCGACCGGAGGTGTCTCTCCCGTCACCGGCAGGATAATAAAATCCCAACTTTAACACCAAAATAAGCAGTGAACCATGAGCTCCGGCTACTGCTTGGACTCGTGTTTAACTCAATCTCCAGGTTGTCAGGGTGGCCGGGGGAGGTCTCTGGGCAGGCTCAGGATGGGCTTAAGCAACACAAGGCTTTACTGCTGCCCGCCCGCCCGCCGGGATGCCCCCATCCCAGGCCCTAAGTCCCCAAAGTGGTTTTTGAAATCTGAATAAGCGCTCAGCTAGCGTCTGCAAAATTGTGGCTCGTTGTGCAGGAATTAGGAAGAGTGTTTCACTTTGTGCTATTGGCGAGCATCCTCGGAGACACGGACTCTCGGTAATAAGCTCTCATCGGAGGCAATTGCTCTGGAATAAGGTCTCCGTGTCTGATTGCAGGGTCTGCAGGCTCCAGACAGTAGGGACGCGACGCTTAAGCCTCCTCACTTATTGCCTGCTGGCGTGCAAATATAGGATTTGGCTGTTTAGTCTCTCTTGTAAGGTACACACATTCTGAAAGGTGACGGGGCTGTGGCTCTCTGCAGGCCCCGAGACGAGAGGGGGCCTGGAAAGCCGAAATCACAGCCAGGGTATGGGTCGGCCGCATGCATAATCAACCCGCAAAATACTGGCCGATGGACCCCTTGCAAGAGTTGAAGTCTGGACTCCCCGCCACGGAAATAAAACAAATACATGAAAACGAACAGCCAAATCCTCATAAATGCAGCAAAGAAGCAGCTGGTCACCGAACGACCACGTTAATAATAGGAATAAAAACAGAACCAAAGCTGGCACAAAAAGGCTTATAGCTGTTAAGAAAAGAAAAAAAAAATTAGTGTACAGAAAGGGATCAAAGCCACGCTGGTGATATGCCAGCCTGCAGCGGAGGAAGGCAGGAGAGAAGAAGAGATTTCAAAGTCAGAAAGCATCCTGACACTCCCCCGAGAGCAGCCCACTGAGTGAACACACTCTCCCAGACTAGGTTTTGAGTTTCACATTCCTCCTGCAGGGGGAGAATCTCTGTATTTGCAAAAATATTGATGAACAGGGTTCTTTGTGCAGGGACATCCCTGCTGACCTCATGCTTGGCCGCTGAGTCCTCATTGAGTTTTGTCAACCAGCATGCTTTGCCGTTAACTACATTCCCATGACATTCCCATGTTCCTTTGTGATGTAGTGACCTGTCTGTGTAATGAGCCCCAGGTCCCTTTGACAGAATATTGATGAATCATGACAGGATTTGCATGCATGTGTCATGTAAACAATGATGGCTACAACTTAGGGTGTTTATAACGCTGTGTGGGCAGCATAGGGGGCTCTATGTCAGTGTCAAACCTGCCCATCTCTGGGAATTTGGAGCGCAGCCTGTTAACTTTGGTTCCATCCTGCCCTCGTGGGAAATTCATCCTCCTACGGAGGGAGGAAAGGAGACCCTCAGAGGCTGCGTGGTCTGCTAGGAAACGCAACGCTTCAGGATTGGAGTCCCGGTTGTTGTGGGCGGCCTGAAACTTTTAAGCCTCCGTTGTCTCTCTTCTCCTGGTTCCCACTTTCCCAAATGGTTATAATGAAGATCAAATGAAATAACATCACATGAAAACATTTTTAAAAAATATATTATCATTGATTTCAGAGAGAAAGGGAGAGGGAGAGAGAGATAGAAACATCAATGATGAGAGTCATTGATCAGCTGCCTCCTGCACACCCCACACTGTCTTGGGATCAAGCCCACAACCCAGGCATGTGCCCTGACCCGGTATTGAACCACGACCTCCTGGTGCATGGGTCAATGCTCAGCCACTGAACCAAGACAGCTGTGCCTCCTTAACATTTTGAAATGTTAAGGAACTGTACAGAAGAGTTAATGCCAAGGACCCAAATAATTTTTATGTGAAGCTATCAGTATTCAAATATTAAAGATACCTGCTTACAGAGGTGATTAAATCAGGAGAGTGTTTCTTCTAATCTTTAACGAAAAGCAAGCCTTCTCGAACCACAGGTAGAGGCAGACCTTGTTGTCAGAGGGGAGAGAGTCTAAAAAATGTACACATGGTCTGTCCAAAATCTAGAAGGTAGTCTCATTTGTTGAGTGCATGGGGCATCTAGTATTGAGAAAATTGTCCATATTTCAAATGGCAACATTTTTCATTCCTTTCAAATGGAAGTTACAGCAAGCAATATCAACAACTCATATGCCACATGCCACATCCAAATGGGTAAATATTCACAGCTCAAGCTGTGTTTTAGCTTTTTTGTTTGTTTGTTTACACAATAGTCCCTGCTGTAGATAGTGTTAACATTAACTATAAAAAAACAACAACTAGTTTCCCAATTTCCTTTGCTGTTCTTTGCTGTTCTTTGCTACCATGGCTGATTTTTTATATTAACATCTCTGTTGTTTTAATATTCCTGCTTTCCTAATCTACATTCTAAGAGACTGCTGTGAGTGCCAACTCGTTTGATTTATGGAGAGAAAGCACTTCTTCAAAAAGTCGGCTCTGGATCTGACAATGATCGCCTGCAACGAATCCCCTCTCTACATCTGCGAGAAAACGCTCTCTTTTCTTCCTCCACTTAACTCCAAGTGAGAGATCTTAAATACACTCAGCGAAGCTTCACTCAGCTTACAGAGTATCCTCATAAAAGCTAGGATGTCAAAAACAGTCAAGTTTCTAATGCTTGTCTTTCCTGGTTGAAGTAACACACACACACAAAGGTACCAGCGTAACATTCAAGAACATATCACTCCCTGAAATCCTAGCTAATCTTGTATCATTAAAATATTTCTTTCTTTTCATAATATTTTGTTATATATTTATAGAGAGCTTTATAATTTACCCACTGCTCTTAGTTTCAAAAAAAAAAAAAAATTCTTCTTAATCATTGAATCATGAAAATACAGGAAGGTAAGGGTGGGGTTGTTATTTTAAAATAAAATTTTTAATGCCCTGGTTGGTGTGGCTCAGTTGGTTGGAGCATCTGGGCGCATGCCCAGGTTGTGTATTCGATCCAGCATCAGGGAGGGTGCAGAGGCAGCTGATAGATGTTTCTCAGTTTCTCTCTCTCTTTCCCCTTTCCCCACCCCCATCTGCCTCTCTGAAACCAATTTAAAAAAAATATTTAAAATAAAGAGATATTTGAGCTATTGAGTTTTAGCATAAAAAAAAGTACACACAGCACTCCTATGCAAATGTTTGCCACTGCTTTCTAACAGCATTGTTGCTATTTTTTCACTTTTTCTTTTCTTTTTTAGGCGAACAAATTTTCTTAGTCGATGAAAGACTTTGCTTGGTAAGGTGTCTCAAACTTACAAGGGTGCTGGCATCTCTTGAGTTTGACACCTGGCAGAACAGATGCATATAGACGGTGTGGGGTGCCTGGGTCTCCAGGAATGCCAAAGGGCCACGTCATTGGGGCCTTCTCAGACCTACCCCTCGCCTTGGGACCAGGACAAAAATGCTAGGAGACCCCATAGACAGTACTCTATTTTGCAGTGGACTTGAATGAAATGATAATAATTATTGATCCAACAAACTAGAATAGCTTTGCCTAAGTCCTTGGGGACTATTGTGCCAATGTGTACTCAGGGACCCTTAAGTACTGCTTATTAATGTTTGACAGCCTAACAGCTCCAGAGGAGCGATTAGAGACCACGGTGTAAATCTTTCTGGGTTCTCACTTTCCAGGCCCCACCCGTCGGAGACGGCCACAGGAGACTGAGTCAGACAGTGCAGAGCATGCAACGGTGCTCGCACTTCAGAACAACACGGACACACTATCCAGGGCCAACAGGCGGTGTTTTCCTGAAATTTGTTGCTTCTCCTGCTTTTCTTTTTTATTTAAAAAATATATTTTTTATTGATATTTTAGAGAGAAAGAGGAAGGGAGAGGGAGCGAGAGATAGAAACATCAGTGATGAGAGAAAAATCATGGATCCTCTGCCTCCTACATCTCCCCTGCCCCTACTGAGGATCGAGCCCACAACCAGTGCATGTGCCCTGACCATTGGGTATCTAACTGGTGACCTCTTGGTTCCTGGGTCAGTGCTCAACCACTGAACCACACCAGCCGGGCTGCTTTCCTCTAACATCATGCATGTAATTCATTCTCTTAGACATTTCAAGATAACATGTACAGTTTCTTACTAGCTTTATCTCTACTTTTTGTAATCTATGTCTATAGATTCCAGAACTAGAGTAAAAAGAATTGGCTATGTGGTAGTCTTTACAAGGACAACAATAAAGTCTGAAAAAATATATCCCTACAATTTTTTAAAAAATATTTCATTGATGATGGCCAGCTATATCCACAGAGCCCAACTGGAAAAAAATGGGAACTTTTTTAGTCCTCGTCGCTAACTCTGGAGGCTTTATGAGCTATGGCATATTTCATGGACACATTTTCAGCTGTGCAAATGTTTGGAGTAACATTGCAATGGCAGGAACGCCGAGCATACTTTCCCGGGCGTCTCACTCACTCCCGTGCTCACGTCAGGCATGTTTTTCCTTTCATGACCGAGGTCCGCCGAGATGCTGATGGAGGAGAAGCCTCAGCGTTTGGCCAGCGCAGGCAGATCTCATTCTGAGTCATCCCCTTTGGTTTGCAAACCTAATCTGGAGGACTGAACTTCCGAGGCCCGGGCTGCATGGCCGCAGGAGCCCGGGAGGGCTTACGCTGCGTCTTCCCAATGCATCCTGGCATTGCCGCCTGCAGCCAATAACTTGTTTTTAACTGGCAGCCTGCCTCTCCCGGACGGAGGCAGCAGATTGCCTCTTTGCTGAGCACTTAGACGAGGTACTGATCTAACGACAGTGGACAAGCAGCTGGGAGCGGGGCTGTCAGCCTGTCACGCGCTGACAAATCTGTTGTTCATATGCAGGCGGGACGTGTGCGCTCGCTTGCCAGCCGCACCATCCATCTCCGCGGGCCGCTCCCCCGAACGCCCGTGGACCCCGCGCTATCATCACATCCCTCGGAAGGTGCTCATTTGCTTTTTTGTGATGGGGCCTGGCAAAGGAGACGAGTATGATGGCCAGCCTCCTGTTTCTTTCTCTTTCTTCCTGCAACACACCGCGATGGCCTATGGCATTGTCAGGTAGTGTCACCTGCATAAAATCAGAACTCTAACTGGCTCCAGAGGGCTCGTCGGAAAATCCACAAGGCAGAAGGAAGGGTGCATATGAGACATAGACATGGTGTGTGCAAGGGAAAAATTTAACAAAATGTCAAGTTTTTTGTGTTTTTGTTTTCTGTGTTGTTAGTTTTTTTTTTGTTTGTTTGTTTGTTTGGGGGGAGTGTTTTTATTTTCCAGGCAAGGCCAACTTTCAGATGATCTTTAGCAGATTTCCCCCAGAGCCACTGAATTTGGCACAGATTCTCTCTCTTACCGTTTGTTGGTCCTCACCTAGAAAATCTTAAAACAAAATTCTGGCTATAGATTCATGAGTTGCATCAGTTAAAAAAAAAAAAAAAAAAAAAAAAAAAATATATATATATATATATATATATATATATATATATATATATATATATATATATTCATTCTTGTTGTCTTTTTCCTTTTCTATCCACAGCTCACTTTATTTCTCTGGAGGGGAAAAAAGAGACTAAGCTCATCAGAATGAAGACTACAGTGTGGAGTATTTAGTGGTGTTTGGTTTTTTAGAATGTATTTTTATTGATTTCGGAAAGGGAGAGGGGAAGATAGAAACATCAATGATGAGAGAATCATTGATCAGCTGCCTCCTGTTTGCCCCCACTGGGCACTGAGCCTGCAACACCAAGCAATATCATAGTAAATCTTTTAGTTAATTAAATTTTATGTGTGTGTGTGTGTGTGTATAAAAATTATCTCTCTCTGTATATATTATAGAAATATTATAATAAATATATAATGAAACTATATATATATAAATGGTCTGACATTTAGGAAATTCATTTTATGGGTCTTTTTTAAAAGTAGCATAATGTGAATGTACTCTTAACTGAGGAAGCATCTTTGATTCCTTGAAATATTATTATCCCCCTCATTTTACATTGCTTTAAGCTATAACACAGCTTTAAGCAAGTATTTTACTTTATTACAATATGTTTCCCACATTTTTATAGCTCTGGATGAGAAGGAAAGTGAAAATGCTCTATGTTTAAATCAGTAGTGCAGAAAAACAGGAAAAAATTGATTCATCTTTTGGAAATGAAGTTGTCCTAATAGAAAATAAAGCATAAATATCCAAGAGGTGCTAAAGAACTCTTGTCGACTTTATTAATATCCACGTTAACTCCTTTATGTACTCTCCCATTTTAAGACTGTGCCTATGTTTATATATAATGATGTGAATTCCACCCCCCATTATAAAATTTCTGGGTGCTCTTTATTTTGTCCGGAGACTGGTGATTTCTGCTTCCCAGAAAGACTACCCAATAAACCTTCACTGCAAATGAATGACTCTCTGAATGCAATATTAAATGGGCAGGCACATGAAAGCCAACGCAATGGGTGTGGAAGACCATTGTGGCATGACCTTTGTGCAAAGCCAGGTACAGAGGTCATTCCTCTTGCCTTCTTCTGGCACAGGACTGGTTCTGATGTACACATGCCCCACCTGGCCCTCGCATTCCCCCATCCCTATGCCTGCCTGCCACTCCCTAACTAACATTTACTGAATAAAACTGAACCAAGAACCCACCATTCTTTCTGGAGCTCTGGAATAAGAACACAACAGTGATGCCTGGGCAGTGTTGCTCAGTGGTTGGGCACCAACTTATGAGCCAGGTAACAGTCTGATTCTCAATCAAGGCACATTCCTGGGTTATGGGCCCGATCCCTAGTAGGGGCCATGCAGAAGGCAGCCAATTAATGATTCTTATCATTTATGTTTCTATCTCTCTCTCCCTCTCCCTTCCTTTCTGAAATCAGTAAAAATATATTTTTTAAAAAAGAACATAATGGAGTTGCCAGTGGCAATACAGAATGTCAACTTCTCTTGTTTCCTCCTAAACCTCCCACCTGTCTCAGCTTCTCACACTCTCATTGTCCACATGACTACAACAGCATCATAGCTTGTTATATGTCTGTGGGTTCCTTACAGGGTCATCTTTTATTCATGTCTGTGTCCTCCACACGTGGCATAATAGCTGTCACTCAAGACGTGCGTAATAAATGGGTACCATCTAGAACAAAAGACAGTGGTTTTCAGTCATCCTTTCCACTTGAAATGATGATTTCAAGTCAAAAGGTATACTGTCAATTTTGGCTGGAAAGACAATGTTCCTTCATAGAATCCAGATCCCTTGTCCACTGTTTAAAAAAAAAAATAGAAAGAAAGAAAGAAGAGAAGAAAAGAAGAAAGAAATATCTTGATCATCGTCCTAACCATTAAAACCAATTTAACGCAACCCCCAGGATCCAACAAGTTGGCTGATGTTTGAGATATTACACACTAATCCTGTCCGTTTCATCTGTCGATTTGGTGACATAGTCTGGTCTTGGGATTTTCCTTACCTATATATGCATCACTCCCAAAGTCTTTCAGCACTTTGAAATCTTACCAATCTCTGGGGTTAAGAGCTCTCTTAAAGGGGAAAAGCTTTTCCATACATAGCAGAGGTTCCTTAAATCCATTCAAGGCATATATTTGGCCAAGTCCCTGGTCCATTTTCCTTTGCTGTTTGCCTCCAGAGGATGGGTCTCAGGACATCTACCTGTCCGCCACCATCCTCCCCTTCCCGCTCACTAGGACCCAAAGCAGCCACCTTTTGTGTTATACGTGTCATCTGATCCAAGTCCTGAGGTCATGGGGAACAAGAAAGCATTTTCTAGAGGCTCTCTGTGTGCTAGTGCAACAAGTAGCCTCTCAAGGTTTATCTGACATTCATCCTCTAACCTCAGCCTAGAAATAAGTGAAGACAAAAATAAACACGGGGCCGTCTAAAGACACACCGCACCAGCAAGGTGGGACTTGGGCAGGACTCTATCTGACTCGGCCTCTCCCCAGCTGCCTCCCGGCATTCCCCACGGTAGCTTTTGTCTGCTGTCCTTGTTCATGGCTGGCTGCCTCTCCCTCCTGGATGACTGGGTCCCGGGATCTGTCTGTGGAGCTCCAAACACAGACATCCTTCCACAAGACAGGCTGTGGCTTCCTGGGATACTAATGAGCCCTGGGCTATTTATTGGGTCTCTCTTTGCCCATCCCCCTGCTCTGCTCCTTGAGTCCTCTCCCGCCCCCAGCGCCCACCCCCAGCCAGAGGGCTACTTCTGCTCCCTCTCCTCCCTGCCTTTATCCAGAGACGGAGAGGGAGAGGGGAATTATTTATTGTGCGTCTGCTTAAAATGAAAGGCTTTTACATTTTAATGAGCACTAAATAGGTGCGAGGAAATATTGTTCATTAGCCATAATCTGCGGAATTGCTTGAGTGAACTTCCTTTGGAGGCTGCTTTAAACGGTTCACTCAAGTAAAGCCGTTTGTATGGTAATTAAGGGAGCATTTTTCTGTCAACATCTGTGCTACTATTTATAACAAGGGAGGTAGCTCGCAGCAACTGGGGCGAGCGGGAAGGGGTAGGTCCTGGAGGTGCAGGTGGTGGCGTGGGGTCCCTATTTGGACCGGTGGTGGCACCACTTTTTCTTCCTGGCACCTTTACAATCAGGACAAGCCTCCTTTTTCTCCTTTTCTTTCCACTCAACCTCTAATAATCTGAAACCAAACAAACAAAAAAAAAACGTTTGCCACTCTTCCTGGCTGGGAAGAATTATCTCCCTGACATCTCTTCATTAATCACAGCCTTCACTTGGCAGCCCAGGCAGGGAGATGCAAGCTGCTCTGGAGAAGAGAGTGGTCTTCAGCGTCGTCAGATGCTTTCTCTCTGACTGTCATCCTTTATCCTCCCCTTCGCCTTTACACACACACACACACACACACACACACACACACACACACACACACAGGAGCGGCGAGATCTCTGGATGAGAACTGTGGGATTCGGGGCAGGCAAAGATCGCGGGATTTGGATGCCTCAGATTCCTGCTCTTGTAGGGAATCAGCCATCTCTCCCTAAAACGTGATGTAGAGTCAGCTCATCTGGTGGGCAGCCTGTGATTTGTAGGACCATTTGCATTCTTCTTAATGAAAGGAAGGCCTGGGCCTGCATACCCCGGACCAGAGAAACTCAGGACAGGATGCTGATCTAGAAAATTCCAGAGACAGAGAGTCAGGGAAAGAGGGGTTGGTTCAGTGGGCGGCCCGGATATGCTGAAGCCAGGATCAGTAGACACAAGAGCAGGCAATCCTGGAGGAGGCTGGCAAGGGGGGCTGGTGATCCCTGTAGTCAGGGCTGGGGCTGGGCAGGGCTCCAACACTAGGAGGGACTGCAGAGCAGCAAGTCAGGCCACAGGTGAAGAAGCTACCCTTGAACACCTGGTGGTCTTTCCAAATCTTTTCTAAGGGCAGAGCTATTCCGAAATTCTCAAGAAGAGCCATGGATTTCCCTGTCTGTGAAGGTTACAGCAATACAGGGACAAGGGGTCAAGCAGATTCTAACTACTGAAGGAAGACTTGATCACTGACCAACTAGACAGGGATTCTTAAAGCCAAGGAAAAATGTTCTCTTCATCCCATCCCTTCCCTTTTCTTCCCTTCCCTCCCTCCCTTCTTCCCTCCCTTCCTTCTTTCCTTCCTTCCTTGAGTAGTTACTCAAATATCTTTTAAATGAAAAAAATACACAATTGAGGGTCTGTCAATCATGAGAATAAAAAATAATGGAATAACAGAACAGAAGGGAGAGCGATAATTTTCAACTTTTCTCCTCTTGGGGAACTTACAGTTAATCAGTGATTAGTAAAGAATCAACATCCTTAACGTCATCGGATACTCTTGTTCATCTCACTCAAAATCTTGAATGGAAAATACACTGAGAAGCTCACATCAAGTGTCTGCTGAGAGAGACTACGTGCACACTCAAGCTCTACATACTTCTGACCAAGGTTATCACACTCTATGAGAACCTCCCCTCTTTATTAAATGTCATCTTCAGTGACAGCACTTGTTATTTCGCACAGTATTTTATTCCTAGGCTAGTTTTTGCCTCGACTATATTTCTATTTGTTTATTAATGAATGTTTGGATTCTGTATCTTGTACCACGGCAATGTCACTAAATGACTAATTTAAAAAAGTGAAATAGACACGAACAAATGCAGAAAACTTCAAATGAGTAAAGAAAACTCACACCTGGAGGTACTGTGAATAACTCAAATCTGCACATGCCCCCCAAATTGCTATCCGATTAAAATAACTGCCTGGCCATATTTGATTGGTATAATTGGGCTGGAAAACCCCTCTTATGTAAATGTTGTGTGTATCCCTTACCCCAAGATCCAGTTCCAAATGTGGTCTATAAAACAGTATATGCGATATCCTTACAGGATGTGACACAAGAGCTAAACCACTGAGTGAGTGGAACTGGAGTGCCATCTCTAAGTGTTCTGAGATTTACTTTTTCCCAGGACCCACTGCCAGCATGTAGATCCATGTTATGCCTTATCCTGGACCTCAGTGAGGTTTTCAGTGTAGCCAGGGAGACAGATTTTAAGTCAATAAGTATGATAAAGTCTTCTGGATTCCATCACAAATGTGTGCATTGGACGGAGTAGTAGCATGAGGAGACAAATGTCAACCTGGGAGAAAAAGGCACCAGCACAATATACGGCGAATGAAGACCTTGGGGGTGAAGGTACAATGAGCTATGAGGGTCAAGGGTAGGAATCATGTAAACACTCTGAGGAATTTCCCTCTCAGTATAACTTGTAGGCAATAGAGAATCACTGAAAATTTTAAGGAAAAAACACACACCCATCTTATTGGGCAATGGCAGAGATGGGACTAGGTAGAAGGCTCCAGCTAAGAAAAACCAATGGTGAGTCTCATTTTAATAGAATTATTTTAAATTTCTTAATATTACAAATTTGGAGAAAAGCACATAGAGAAGACTAGCATAGTAACCAAGGGAGAGAGGATGAGATTCAGAACTAAGGCAACGGCACTGACCATGGTAGAGATGAGAATGTGGATGGCCTATAGGCATGGCGGCTGTAGGACTTGGCAATGCCTTCCCAGATCACCTACAAACCATAGGTCAGCACTACAGGGCGATATGGAGCAGACACCCAGAGATCTAGCCAAAGAGATACTGACTAAAGGGCGACAAGGGGACTCAAGCAAAGAGTCTGGCCAGCAAGTAGAGGGCACTAGGTGCAAAGCAAAGATTTTCTGGCCAAAGACATTCTGAATCGTGGTTATAACTGCTCTCTGCTGGGGAAGGAGGAACATAAGAATTCCTGAGGTGGGGGTGGAGAGGGGGAGAGAGAAACCCAACACCTTTCTATTAGGAAAGACTTAATCTTGCTTAGATCCTGGCAGAAATCCTGCAGGGAAAGCTAGGCATATAATAACCTGCCCTCTACGATCCACAGACTGTTCCACATGACACAATTGAAATATTTAAGAGACAACATATAGAGCAATAAATGGTGTATAATCATTATCTCTGACCATTATCTGTCTTTTTTTTTTTTTAATTTTATTGATTTTCCACAGAGAGGAAGGGAGAGAGATAGAGAGCTAGAAATGTAGATGAGAGAGAAACATCGACCAGCTGCTTCCTGCACACCCCTTACCAGGGATGTGCCCGCAACCAATGTACATGCCCTTGACCAGAATCGAACCTGGGACCTTTCAGTTCACAGACCGATGCTCTATCCATTGAGCCAAACTGGTTTCGGCCCATTATCTGTCTTATGGCACCCACTTTGGGAAACATCTTGCTCATTGGAGGGAAGCTATGTGAAAGCATGTTAAAATTAACATGTGAATATTCTTTATTCACGCAGACATTTGACTAACTTGCTTAAAAATACCTCTCGCCACACTCTGCTAGTAAGACATATTTCATGCTCTCAAAAAAGATTACTACTTGAGAAATTCATCTGAGTTTGCTTAATATTTAATGATTACATACAGTTTTACTTAATTGTGAAAGTCAAGACAAATTTAGGATTTTAATTTTGGGGACAATATTCTCTGGAGAAGAATAATCCTTAATATTTACCAAGTCATGTACTATATAGCATTAACTAGATCAGATAAATGCCCACATTTAAACATGTTAAATGGCATGTCCTATAATATTGATATAAATAACTACATTAATATAAAATACTTCGATAATCAACATATGACATGTTTTTGTACAGTAACGTTCAGACAATGTTTATATTATTTGGGCCATAAAAAAGATAGTTCCTCAGGACCAAGTTTTTTTGTTTTTGTGTTTTTTATAATGTTAACTACACCATTATAGAATGAATACATCCTCATTAACAAGAGCCATAAACAAAGTCTTTATTTTGCTTATGTATAGGACCATTTGGATTTAAAATATTCAAAGCACCTTAACTGGGTGATGAAATATCTTTGTTTCACAGAAATGTAATTAATTTCCTACCTCAAACCTCCCTTCATGCTTATAATCCTATCTTGCAACAGAATTTCATCTCATTAAAGAAGTGAGAGGGAAAAAAAATGATTTTAGGCTATGGAATAAAAAAGAAACTATCAGAATGTAATATGGTGTTTACTGAACAATAAAAATAAACTATGTGCTTTTTCCAATGGCACGCTCCGAGCCGGAGAGAGGATGACACGGAACAGGTATGAGAGGCATAAAACCTGAAGGCAGCAGTCTCCGTGCCCTTTACAAAGCTCTTTTCAAACACGGGTGCATCAAGGATCATAGTGTTCGCATTAACTACTCTGCTAACTGTAATTCAGAGCAGCTTGGCTATGCTGGGACCCATAATGTTCCAGCAGATGTTAACAGTGAGGGAATTGGAAGATTACGGAGGTCCATGGGTGCAATAAAGCTGCAGTGGGAACGGAAATATTGCCGCGGCTGTTATGTTCTGAGTGCATCACATTTACTGACAAGGAATACATGAGTGATAGTGGGGGCCCAGGGAATGGAACTTCATACTTACTGGTCAGCAGCATATAAATTCCATAAATTAAGCAAAGTTTTATGTATTCTTCATTTCTTTGCAGACTGATCTTTCTCAGAGGGCCTTTGTTTCATGTTAATTCCGCCATCAAAGCTTTGTTCGACCACGCTCTCCTCTTTAGGAGAATATATCCTCACCCGGGGTTTTCTGCCTTATACGCAGCCCCATTTTTTTAAAATCTTGGCGTGATCTCCATGTGGACCTTCAGGCAACCTCACCATTTATTTATTTTTAATCATGGGCTCTATCCATCTTCCACCCCTTACAGAAACTCCATCTTTGTCTATTTAAAAAAGATCGTGTTCAGCTTATTTCTCCCCTTCATGATCTAACAGGAACAAGGCGATGGAGAAAATTTGGTTAAGGGCATTATCTTCCCTATGGGAAGGTCTGCTCCACTTATGGGGGACCAATGCAGAAGGGGCATAGTGGTTCATATATGCCTTGGTGTGACCTCCAGCTTTTTAAAAGAGGCTAGACAACAACCTCACTGGACTTCAGGACAAAGTTAGAATGTGAGAGGCAAGAGTGAAGTTATCCTATATAATAAAAGCCTAATATGCTAAGTGTCTGGTCATCCGTTTAACCCAGTGGTCCGCAAACTCATTAGTCAACAAAGAGGCAAACCATGGCTCACGAGCCGCATGTGGCTCAAGAGCCCAAGTTTGCTGACCACTGGTTTAACCAATCAAAGCGTAATATGCTAATGATATGCTAAGGCCATTCAACTGCTCGCTATTATGTGCACTGACCACCAGGGGGCAGTTGGCCTGTTGACAGTCGCTATGATGTGCACTGACCACAAGGGGCAGACACTATGACTGGTAGGTTAGCTTGCTGCTGGAGTCTGGCCAATCAGGACTGAGGAAGAAAGGCCAGACATGCCCTGGTGCCTGCCCCCCATCCCTCTTCAGCTGGCCAACTTCCCATTTCCCTCCTCAGCCCCAACTGTGCACCAGTGGGGTCCCTCGATCTGGCCTGTGCCCTCTCACAATCTGGGCCCCCTCAAGGAATGTCGGAGAGCCAGTTTCAGCCCACTGGTGCACCCGGCCTCTAGTACTTTTATAATACAACCAAGTCAGCAACCGTTTTCATGTTGGAAGTTGTAAGAGTTAAACAAATAGTTCTGGGCTGCAGGCGCGAGGTAAGATGGCACCAGAGTTCTCTGCATCTAGTCACTCCTGTGTAGACTCTTAGTCCAGATCTTCTTTCAAACAAATTCTTCGTCCATCACAGGATGTGTCAAGGCTAGAAGTTATGCACTCTTGAAATGTAAGTGGTGAGAGCAGTTTTCATTGTCTCGCTGGCACTATTATCTTTTAAGTCCTGATGATCTCTTGTGTGCACAGGCCTTGAGCCTATAAATCAGTAGAAGTTCATTTGGCAATGTGGTAGGAGCTCTTAACAGCGCGAGGCACTGATAAAGCAAACAATGCCACGCTGGTGAGCTACTTATGAAGAGGGGAGACGCCCACGCAGCCCACGCAGCCCACGCAGTACACGCAACGAGGGACGGAAAGCTTTTCTAGGCTGATAGTCCTATTTCACTGCCTATCATAAACTTAGCCATGCAGGCTTTCCCTCTCCTGCTCCCCTTTTATCAAATGTAAATCAGCCCTGACAGGAAGTTTTATGCCTAAGTCCGTTTACTGTCCTTGTTGGTAGTACCTAAATTAATATTTATAAGCTGGAAGAGGCCGAAAAGGATGCAGCAGTAAAACAGCTAAATGCTCCAGCTGGGCTTGAACTGAGTCCCGCCTCCTTGACCGTTGACATTGTTTAATTACTCCAGGCCTGGCATCCATCGCCAATGTCATCCTTGCACCTGCAAATCACTAGATATTAACCACGGAATTTTCAAGACATATTGTCACATGTTTTACAGTGTTTTATCAGTTCTCTGTCCTGCCTCTCTCTTCCCCATTTTCCTTGTTGTTAATCTCTTTCTCGGTAAACGTTCTTCATGTGCCAGGTGATCTATGTCAGAATGAGTCACTGGAAGCCTGGTGGGCTTGTTGACTGACAGCTTGACCATAAGGTGAAGTGGGGACTAGCCCATTTCTCTGGGGATCCGCCATGACAGAATCTTATTTTATCCTTGTCTTTTCCATTGGATTACTCACATTCCTCAAGTCTCCCGCCTGACAGACCTAAGTCTGCATTTTTGTCAGTAATTGAAAAGGAGTTGGGGGTCTCCATGGTCAGCATCCTTTCACTTAATGGCCTCCTATTTATTTATTTATATTTAAAAATATTTTTTATTGATTTCAGAGAGGGAGGGAGAAGGAGAGAGAGATAAGAACATCAATGATGGGAGAGAATCAATGATTGGCTGCTTCCTGCATGCCCTACAGTGGGGATCCAGCCTGCAACTGGGCATGTGCCTTAACCTGAAATTCAACGGTGAGCTCCTGGTTCATAGGTCAACTCTCAACCACTGAGCCACGCTGGCCAGGCCTTAATGAGCCACCGAGTAAGGATTTCCATCCTTGCCTTGCAGACTTGTAGTCTAGAATGCAGTCTCTCTAGATGGGGATCTCATAAAGTGACCCTCACGTCTTCCATTTTAGAAAAGAGCTGTAGTCTGGCAGAGCAGAGGGATCTGAGGGTTTAATTGCTCCTTAAAGACATTTTCAAAAAAATCCTCTTTCTATCACCCCCACCGACACCCCTGACGCTTAGGTGCTTGTTGCCCCTCCTTCCTGAGACAGGCTCTCAGGTAAAACCAGTCTCTCTCCTTGCTTCCCTCAAGACAGGCCCAGGTTTCAGCTTCCTTGGGTCGGCCAAGTTCAAGGCCACGTCCCCACCCACTTTCCAGTTTGCAAAGGATTGATGCCTGTTTGGGTCCTGCACCTCCTCTCCCACTTTCTTCTCCTTGGCAGATTTATGCCAGTTTCCTGTCGTCATTGTCACTGCAGTGCCGCTTCCAAAGGAGGCTGACATAGACAGGTGTGTTTATGTAATAGATCTTCTTTTATTACGTATTTGACTTGGAAAACATAGGAACTAAATCTGCGAAGTAATATGCATCATCCTTCTGGGTAATGCTGTGTTTTGTCAAATGCAAACTGTGATGTGAAATAATGAGATTGGCTTTCTGATGTGGCTCATAATCCACCTCCAAAGGCAATTTGAAACGATCAGTGTCAGAATGTTGTGGGCAACAGCTGCCTGCTTAAGATAAGTGGCTCACCTCCAAGGGGCGCTTCCTTCGTCGGGGACAACACTCCTCTCGCTTTCTTAGTTCTGGTTTTGTGTAAAAGTCCATTTTTCACTTCGCTCAGATAATGATTGAAAACTGCTCTCTGGGGCATGTTGTCAGTGAAATCATCGACTCCACCAAGGAGCTCCGGGATGCCGGGAGAGGTGGCCATTGAACCACTCCATCCAAAGAAAGACTTTGGGACTTGAGTAAAAAAGGCACTTCTTGAGCCCTAACTCAGACCAAACGAACCTAAATATCTGGAAAGTTTGGGCCTGGAATTAGATTTTTAACAAGCAAATGGGTTGCTTTTTTTAAAGTATATTTTATTGATTTTTCACAGAGAGGAAGGGAGAGAGATAGAGATCTAGAAACATCGATGAGAGAAATACATCGACCAGCTGCCTCCTGCACACCCCCCACTGGGGATGTGCCCACAACCAATGTACATGCCCTTTCAGTCCACAGGCCGATGCTCTATCCACTGAGCCAAACCGGTTTTGGCAGATGGGTGGCTTTTATGCACAAAAAGTCTGAGAAGCTGGTTGTGCCAGGAGTAAGAATACAAACGGAAGCTCACAATCCCTCTTTAAAAACCAATCAGTAAAAGCTTACAAATCAATCTAGAAATTTTTAAAAATAATTCATTGCATTCTCTTACTTTTACGGGTATCCCTTCGCAACAAAGTGGAAGAACGATATCAAGCGTAGCATTCCCAGGCTCCTGAAGTTCCAGGTAAAAGATGGATGCAGGAAGAGAGCCTGCCCAGCACCGGCCCCCCCAGCCTGGGGCCTGCCCATTCTCCTCCCACCCCAGCTCCTCTCGTTTGGAGCAGCCCAGGAACACGTGCAGGCACAGTCCTCCACCCGAGATCTGGGTGCAGCTCCTTCACAAGCAGCATCCCTGGGCCCAGGGGTGAGCACATCATGGCTGGACTCTAGGGAGAAGCCTGGGCAGGTCCAGGAAGGTCCTGAAAGTCGACTCAGGACTATGTGGGTGGACAATGCTGGATTCTTCTGCTTGAAACCATCTAGAGCAGTGGTCAGCAAACTCCTTAGTCCACAGAGCCAAATATCCACAGTATAATGATCGAAATTTCTTTGGAGAGCCACATTTTTTAAACTTAAACTTCTAATGCCACTTCTTCAAAATAGACTTGTCAGACCGTGGTATTTTGTGGAAGAGCCACACTCAAGGGGCCAAAGAGCCGCATGTGGCTCGCGAGCCGCAGTGTGCTGACCAAGGGTCTAGAGAGAGGAGCATGGTGTCTGGGGACCTCCTGGGCTACTCACCCAGGTGGGTGTGGCCAAGCAGGAGTCTGGTACCTAAACCATCTGGCCTGGTGCAGTGGGTATGCAGTACTAAGTATGCAGTAAAAAGAAGATACAATCTGAATTTGTTTATCTTTTGAGAACTCAGAAGCTTTTTCAGACTTCATTCAGGGTATTTACATTTCTGCAGCATATGGATTTCAGTAGTGAGCAAGCTGGCCTCCTGAGGTGCAAGAGGATTCGAAGAGTCTGCTTAGCCCAGGGTATCCCCCTGAAGGACTACCCGGCTTCTGAGTGAGAACAGACACGTTTCTGCCCGTTGGTGGCCTGGAGTGGCCACTGGACTGTCCCTGGGGCTCTAGCTCCTTTGTTGTCCATCTGGGTGGTGACAGAGCCCCAGAGGAGGGGGTGGGTGGGAAGAAGGGCCTTTTGTTACTGTCCAACTCAGCTCACAGAGGGGAAATTCTCTAACCAGCAACCACAAAACGCTTACTCAGAGCAACAAGGAGACAGGGTGGCGGGGACAAGGCCAAGTCTCTGGACCCACTATGTCCTCATGACTGAGCGCCCACTCATTCCAAGGCCAAGCAGCGAGAGGTCGGGGTCTTGGGTGGAAGCAACTTGGGTACATGAGTCAAGGTGCTTTAGTTCCCTGGTCCAAAATTGTTATTTTCCCCCCTCATTTAAGAAATTTGGAAATGGGGGGCGGGGGGGGGGAGTGGGGAGGACAGGGAGGATGAATTAGTTGCCATGAGTCCTATGGTGTTTAAATGCTGACTTTAAATTTATTTTGCGAAGGCTCTATTGCCTCACATTGAGAACCAACTAAGAGAGTCCCTACTGGGTATAGTCTGAAGAGCAGTAAATATAAATAAATTCTGTACCCTTAGCCTTCCTGTTTTCTCTTTGAAGTAGAAGCTCTGATTTCTGTACCTGAGTTACGCAGGACCAGAATCCTGTCACTGGCTAGATTTTCCTGCAAATCTCTGCCATGACTCTGAATGAGGTCATTCTGTCTTATCTTCTTCCTCGGCCCCCATTTTCTCCCCCAAGTTTCCCAATTTTTGGTAAACACAACTTGGAATGTTTTCTATGATAAATGCTGTTGAGCAATGTAATCTATTTCTTGTATGAACCCATTTCTATCCTGTCCTTCCTTTCTTTTAAGGGACATGCAAACTGGATTGCTTATAATGCTCTCTATTCCGGTACGAGTTTGATAATGATATTTTATTTTCATTTCTGTGTTGTACTTGGCGACGCCAAAAATACACAAAGACGGAGGCCAGTCTGTAACACCCATTAGCATTAATACTAACACTGAGCCAATAGAGGAGTCAGTAAATGAATGTCAGGGAGCGATAAAATGCATGATGGAGAAACGCTATTTCAGCCACCTCTCATAGACAGAAGCTGGCCTCCAGAAGATGTATGGGCCTAATAAATCAATGGGAAGGAATTCCAAAATGGATAAATCAATACTCAAGCAGTCCCAGAATCCTACAGGTATGTGACAATGACCCATCGGGGCCTTTAAAACTCAGTCAGGAGGTGTAGCCAGGATCGTCTACAATGACAGATGAGCTGAAATGATGAATATCTCTGTGAGGGATGCTGGCATTGTTTGCATTTTTCTCCCCACCAGCCCTTGCACAATGGCAACTGAAACTGACTTTAAATACTAAAGAACAGTTTCCTATGGAGGTTCCATTGCACAGCCATACACCAGGGAAGATTCCCCAAGGAATTAATTCGGGTTCATAAGAAATGTTAATATGCATAAAGGAAAGATGTATTGATAAATATAAGTAATGATATGCAAAAATATTTATAATATAGATTTAAAAATAGGCTAAAACTATATTTATACATACAATCTGAGTAGGATTATGGTTTAAGTAAATTTAAGAACTATTAAATCAAAAGATGCAAACTTCCAATTATAAAATAAGTAATTCTTGGGGGGGTAATAGAAAGTATGGTGATTACAGTTAATAATACTGTATTGAGTATTTGAAATAAATATTAGGAAATATACCAATTAAAATATATCTTGGTGTCTCTTTGCATATTTTTCTATATTTTCCACATTTTCTAAAAGCACCTGAATTATTTTTATAATAATCTGGAAAAAACTCTTATTTTAGTTGTTTTCCATTGACCTCTTAATTTCGCTTTAGAGAATCTATCTTAAAGATATAGTCCAAAATATATTTTTAAAATATTCACAATGGCTAAGGTGAAAAAATAGAAACTTGCTAAATGTCTGACACTAGATTGAGTAAGGAAATTATAATACATAATAAAATATTTAGGAAGCCATTAAAATTACAATTTTGTGAACTTTTAACAATATGAACAATATATATTAATGTTAAGTAAACAATTACTGTGTGATATTGTGCATAAGGTATAAATATTCATAACTATAATAACAAATGCTCTAAAATGCTAACTATGGTTTAACCTTTTTGATGGTAAGTCATTCAGTGAACATTTATTCTTATTACTTTTATTTTTCTAATATTCTATCTCAAACACAATTCACATGTATAACTGGGTACTAACAAGTGTGAACTTGCCATTTTGAAACCTTTCTTTGGATGTCAGTCCACTATTCAGCAGTGCTTTTTCCTGCACAAATCACACCCAGAATGTCCTCCCCAAGACTATGTCTCATTAAAATGCTACAAAAACTTAGAGACACGAGTGATACAATCTGAGTGCAGGAAACTTCTCCATGTTTGTCATGTCACCCAGTCTTTTTATGTTATCTTCCCTCCCTTTCATTTTACCACATGTTGAGTGACTTGTCTTAAGTTTTCCAAAGAATAAATTGATTTTTCTTAGAAAGAGCTCTTTGCCTCACAAATATTTAGTTCGTTTTCATAATATTGAAGAAACTTATTTTGAACTTGGTTTGGGAGTAGACACAGCTAACTATGGATATGCCTTGGACTCAGCTGGGTGGGTCAAGGACCCTATGGCATAAGTAGGCCACACCTTTAGGAGATCATGTATAGTGGGCAACAGTCAGCGTGTTTATAGGGAAATGAAGAGCACCAAGTACTTTGGCCACTGAAGTGGTGGTGAGATCACCCAATGTTTAGCCCCCTTGCTAGATGCTAGGGACATAAAGATGGGGAAGACTCATGAGCTGTTTGGTTAGCATTCCCACGACACATGAGACCTGGCTCATGTCCCTTCATCTGCTCACTCCGATGACTGAGCAACATCTACTCCAGCCGCCTCTGAGAACATTTTACATTGAATTTTCTGTAAGCTGCCCATGCCTGTCGTTAGACTAAGTTTTATTGAGTTCTTTGTTTATTTCTTCATAAGAATTCTTCACATATTTTGGATATTATTGCTCTTTGCTCTGCATATGTTGTAGATAATGTTTCCCCAGGTTTGGGCTTTTGCTATGATTTCTTTTGACACAGTGGTTATGCATTTTGATTTGGTCAAATTTATCCAGTTCCATTCTATGCCTTGCTTACGAAAGTTATCTGTATATTCTGCTCCTTAAATACTTCCAACATTTGTATTTTTAACTGTCAGTGCTTTAATTTGTCTATAATTTATTTTTGTAAATTGTGTCAGTCAGTCATCTAACTTTTTATGTTTACAATGGATAGTTAATCTCCCAACACAATTTGTCGACCCATTCTTTCCACATGATCTAACTTTCCACAGTTATTTTATAAGTAATTTCCATGCATACACTAGTCTGTTTCTCAATTCTCTCCACTCTTTCACTGACCCATTCTTTCCTGAAACAATCCCATGGAGTTTTAATTACTAAGATTTTTAAAAAATATTCTGACATCTGGTAGCAGAAGCTGCTGTCCTTACTCCCAAAATCTTCTACTTAAAAGAAATATATTGGTTTTTCTTTTATATCTTCTTTCTTTCAGATGAATTATAGAGTTAGCTTATTGAATATCATTTTACAAAACCTATTAACATGTTAATTAGTTTTGCCTTCAATTTAAGAAAAATTTGGAGAGTACTGTCAGCATTTAAACAGCAAATTATTCCATGTAATCATAATTTTTAAGAGTATAGGTAAACAATTTCCATATTAAAGACTACCAGTACATATGATCAGGTATATATTAGTATTCTTCTACAGTGGTGCCTCACACAACGAACTTAATTCGTTCCAGGAGCAAGTTTGTTATGCGAAAAGTTCGTTATGTGAAACGCGTTTTCCCATAACAATACATGTTAAAAAAAATAATTCGTTCTGTAGCATAAAATATGCTAAGATGACATAAAAAAAGATAAATTTTTTGTTATTATTTTTATTTAGATACATCTAAAAACATAATTTTTTTTAAAAAAAAACACATTTTTTTTAATTTTAAGACAGACTAAGTAGAGTCTACCGAATCTTGCACATCTTCATCCATTTTCTGCTTTTTGGCCGATGGTTTCATGAAAAACCTGTCCAAAGTCGTTTGTTTTTCTCTTTTCTCCAACATCTGCTGGAAATAACGGACAAGAGTATCGGAGTAAAGATCGTTGATCCTGTTTGCTTCAGCTGAATCCGGATAGTGGGCATTGGTAAACTCCTGAACTGCTTTCCATTTGACCAGGATGTTCTTGATGTCAGCAGTTGGGATTGGTTGATTGTTTGATTGTTGCTCCTCGTTATCAGATGACGCTTCCCTTTGAGCATTGTCCTGTTGCTGGACCAGAAGTGCTTGGAGCTCTTCAGTTGTCAGCTCTTCTTCGTGTTCCTCAATAAGCTCCTCTACATCCTCTTCCTCTACCTCTAATTCCAACCTTTGGGCCATTGTGATGATGTCCTTCACCACTTCTGTGTCATCAACTACTGCTTCTTCCTGGGTCCACGAAGGCACAAGCATCTTCCAAGCAGAAATGAGGGTCCTTTGTGACACTTCTTCCCAGGCCTTCTGTATAAGTCGTATTGCCATAAGGACATCAAATTTCTCCTTCCAAAACTTTCGGACAGTCATATTGTCTCCACCAAACTCGCATTCTTCAAACACCTTATTAAAGAGGGCTCTAGTGTAGAGTTTTTTAAAGTTCGCAATAACTTGCTGATCCATTGGCTGAAGAATGGATGTGGTGTTTGGTGGCAAATACTGCACCTTGATAAAAGGATAATTTTCCTGCAATATTTCCTCTAGGTCTTTTGGGTGAGAAGGGGCATTGTCAAGTATCAGAAGGGCTTTGAGCGGCAGTTCTTTTTCCAGCAAGAATTTCTTCACGGCAGGAGCAAAGGTTTCCAGAATCCATTCGTTGAAGATAACTTGGGTCACCCAGGCTTTTTGATTGGACTTTCAATGGACGGGCAGTTTGGACTTAATAACGTTATTTTTCTTGAAAATTCTTGGATTTTCAGAGTGATAAACCAATAGAGGTTTGATCTTGAGGTCTCCGCTGGCATTAGACGAAAACATAAGGGTAAGTCTGTCCTTCATGGCTTTGTGTCCTGGCAATTTCTTCTCCTCTTTTGTAATGAAGGTTCTGCTCGGCATTCTTTTCCAGAAAAGACCCGTTTCATCGGCATTGAACACTTGTTGTGGGCAGTATCCTTCATCCTTAATACATTTTTGAAAGTTAATAGAGAACTTTTCTGCTTCTTTCTTGTCAGCACTGCCAGCCTCACCATGCATAGTAACGCTGTGGATTCCACACCTTTTCTTAAATCTAAAAAACCACCCCCTGCTGGCTTTGAATTCTTCTTCATTATCTTGATTGCTGCTACTTCCAGGGACGTTTTTCTTTAGATCGTCATAAATTCTCTTGGCTTTGTGACAGATAATATGTATCTTGGGTTGTTACGTCACCTTTCACCTGCCTGTCCTTAATCCAAATCGCTAATAGCCTCTCCATTTCCTCGTGGATTGAAGACCTATGTTTTTCATGAAATAGTTTTGATACTCCTTTGGCTACTTTGGCTGATTTGATTGCATCCTTATTTGTCAAAATGGTGAAAATGGTGGTCTTGCTGAGGCCAAACTCTTTGACGAGGTCACACTGTTTTACCCCACATTCACTCCTTCTAATAATTTCCTGTTTCATTTCAACAGAAATCACCTTCCTGCTTTTTTTAGAAGCCATGATATAAAAAAAATATTGAGTTTAACTTAAAAGGACGACTGCCGTGATACGTGCGTGATTTAATTCGTAATGAAGAACGATTGCCGCGATACGTGCTTAAGTTAAGCGCAGTGACTAACGACTGCCTGCAGTGCCTGCGCGGAAGGATGCAATACATTGGCAGCGATCGTGGAAGCTCGGGCGAAGCAGTCGTGGAAGCTCGGGCGACTTCGTTGTGTGAAATGAAGTTCGTTGTATGAATCATGAAATGAAGTTCGTTGTGTGCAGCGTTCGCTGTGCGAGGCGTTCTTTATGCGAGGCACCACTGTACTTTGTACTCCACCTTTCGGTACATTTTTCAACACAGTTCTACCAGCTTTATCACCCATAAAATCTACACTAATAAAAGAGTAATACGCAAATTTATTGTACATTTGTAATGCCCACCAGCCAATCAGGAGTGAGCATGCAAATTAAACCAACAAAGATGGTGGGTTAATTTGCATACACAGGCGCTGAGCAGCTGGGGGCTGGACAGGATGCCTGCGTCATCACCATGGCATTAGCATGATGCAGGCATTCCACACCACCTCAGCTGCTCCGGGCCTCTGGGCAGTGTGGGAAGGTGGAAAGGCAGCTTTGGGCAGAACGAAGGTGGTGCTGGCAGCCAGGGGACGGAAGGCCCATTCTTGCATGAATCTTAATGCATCGGGCCTCTAGTCAATCATAATGAAACTTTACTGATAAAGGGAAGGCTAAATCAGCTTCAAAACTCATCCATTTTCTGTTGTTGGCCCAATGCTTAATGAACTATCTGTATTCTCAGCTTACTAGGTGCTAACCTCATAGACTTATGTTTACCAGCCTGTATTGGCAAAACATATTCACCTAGACTTCACTCTCTTAGGATTTTGTGATGCTGGGCTAATGATTCACCTTTGCCTTCCTTCCTTAAAAATAAAGGTTTAGTTAGCAAATTTATGATGTAAATAGGCAGTGAGTACCTTTAAGCTCCTTTGAACACCTTTTTAAAGGGGTTTTAGCAAATTAATCTAATGCAAATGGTGGTGCTGATGCTTGTGCTGCTAATCCGTTCAGTAAAGTGAGAGGGAGCAAACTTTATTCTGGCAATTAGTTGGAGTGACTCTGTGTATTAAAAAATATATTTTTATTGATTTTTCACAGAGAGGAAGAGAGAGGGATAGAGAGCTAGAAACATCGATGAGAGAGAAACATCGACCAGCTGCTTCTTGCACATCCCCTATGGGGATGTGCCCGCCACCAACGTACATGCCCTTGACCGGAATCGAACCAGGGACCTTTCAGTCTGCAGACCGACGCTCTACCGCTAAGCCAAACCGGTTTCGGCGTGACTTTGTGTATTAAAATGCACTAAACTGCATTTCTTGTAAAGTGTGCTACCACTATAAACCTCGACTTTTCCCCAATTCAGGCTTTCCCCCATTCTTATAGTATGAGGTCACGACTTTCCACTTTTGCCTTCAGTAGTTGAGGGGAGGTTGCGTGGCTGGGAACCACTGGTTCTTTGACCTCAGGGACTATATATAACCTGAATATGTACGTGGTCAGCTGAGACCTCACCTGGGAGGAAGAGCACTGTAGCCTTCTGACCCAGGGGCACAGGGAGACTGTACCGGTCGGTCTTTCAAAGACAGAGAAGAATTGCCGTTACTTAACAGGACGATGATGTGCCCTGATCTGTTATGGAATGTCAGGCTGCCATTGCACTCAACTTCCTCCCCTGCTCTAGAAATGCCACATTGTCTGATAGTGTTTGCAACCAGGCATAGCAGGTGGCAACTATCGATGTGCCCTTTCAGGTTATCTCCAGGACACTGAGTGCATTTAGAGGGATCAAGTTGACATTTGTGGTTATGATCATTCATATTCTCGTCATCTGCCCATTGATCTAAGACACTGGTCACATCAATATCCAGAAGCCCAGTGACAAATGTGACATCTGAATGATAGGCAAAAGCGCAAGTGAATTTGCCATTTATTATTATAATTATTGTTGAGTCAATTTTCCTTTTCCCAATTATGGGGGCGGTGTTAGGCTAGAGAACTGTCAAAGGAAAAGATAGGGCTGCCTAATGTCACGGCAAGCTGGAGGAAATATTTTGATGTAGAAAAAGGTTGTCTTTCAGCATCCATATCTGCCTCCCTCTCTACTGTTTCCTCCATAACCTAATTTTTTAAATGACTAAACTTATATTTTTGGAGGTGTTGGTCACATTGGACCAGATACTTCATATACTTCATTCCTTTTTATGCCCAGATGTATTTGTCATCTATTGCTGTGTAACAAATGATCCCCAATGAAATGGCTTTAACCAACACACCTTCATTATTAATCAGCATCTGGGGTCAGAAATCCTGATACAACTGACTTCCCAGGATTTCTCAAAAGTTTATAGTCAAGATGTCAGCCCAGGGTCTTTCCCAAGGCTACACTCAAGAAAACAACTTGGGACAGATTTCTCCCGAGAAGACTCACATGGATGTTGGCTGGTCTCAGATCCCTACTGGCTGTTGGCTGGAGACTTCAGTTCCTCTCTCCATGGGACTCTCCACAGGGCAGCTCACAGCTTGACCCTTGGTTTCCCTTAGAATAGTGAGCTAGCAAGAGAATGAAGAGAGAGCTCTTGAGATGGAAGCAATACACACACACACACACACACACACACACACACACACATACACACACATAGTACACACACACACACACACACTCATAGTATATATGGGGATGGGGGTTAGGATGTGTGTGTGTGTGTGTGTATATATATATATATCCTTTACTCATAGAGACTTAAGAGCTAGGACACCAGTTGAGGAGAGAGTGGAAGACTATGGTAGGATCAATTGGGTTGGTACCTGAGGATGATAAAGGTGCTTGGATGGGAAATTAATTTTAATATCAGATTGTTTCTGTCTCTCTCTCTTCTATTTATACCTCTGAATTGAATAGCATGGCTTGAACACTACTGTAATTAAGACAGAAACACGTCTTATCCCACCATACTCTCCCCATGTCTTCCCCAGACTCCTATTATTTTGAATTCACTTCCTTACTGAATCCATAAAACCCAGTTCTTTGTGGTGCAGTTTTGCTGTCCCCAATGTGATAACTCACCCCAGAAGCCAGACTCACAAGACACCGAAAGGGGTGGAAGTGAATGGATGCAGAGGACAATTTCTGTTTCCTCTCTCTAGAAAGTTTTTGTAGGCATAGACATTTCTTGGAGATAGTCTGTTACAGAAAAATCTCAGCCAAACTTTTGATAAAATGTGTTTTGTTCCGCAGCTTATCTAAAAATGTGAATGTTGTTGGTATTGGATGGTTTCACACGCTGAAGGGTTAAGAGATTCGCTGCCATGTATCCTTGGGCAGATTATGATCATTGATTTTTTCCCCTTAAGCTGGTTTTTCAAGAGGAATGGTGGCAGGCTCCATTGCTCCCACAGACTTATGGACAAAAGACACCTGTGTGTGATTGAATAGAACTTGAGTACTAACTTGTGTCTTTAAACTCTCATGAATACAACACTAATTAGATTAGATTGTCTGAACTTTATAAAGCAACCACTATGTGAAAGAACTTAGGTAAATATTTCCATCTCTATTATTTAATACCTTACCACTGCAAATCATTATGAATCGTTATCATTTGCTCAATTCAGTGGATAAACTTAAGAAGACTAAATGCTTTCCCCAAGGTTATATAGATAGTAATTCAAAGAGCCAAGATTAGCACTCATATCTTCTCACTCCAAGTAAAAAGCTCTTTTGGTTCTATGTCAAACATGGATAGAAAGTGTGGCCACATGTTTTAATGTCTGCCATTAATTACATAGGATAATTAGAGTTCTGATGACATTGGTTCTTCATTCATATTCCAAGGAAGTACTTTCACGGGTCTTACTGTTCTGCAGGAGAGCAACAGGAACTTCTATTTTAACCACTTGTATACTGTAAGCTTCTATAAACGCAGGTGCCAGGGCGGACCTTTCAAAATTACATTCAAAATAGCATGGCAGTTAACTGGTTAAATTTCAAATACTCTGCCGATTTCCTTACCCAAATTGCCTGCCATTAGTACCACAAGATTAGCATTTGAGGATGAGGTGTTCTCTAGCATTGAAACCAGTCATGGCTGAGCAAAAGAAAACACAGGCAACTCTTGACTAACTAAGGTAATAGGGGACAGAAAATGTGTGCACACCTGAGGTCTGCAGTGAATCCTTGTTCTGAATTCTAGCCTGTAGTTTCAAACTTTTTCTAAAAAAAAAAAATAAATAAAAAATAAATCTAATATTTCCTGAGTTTCATTAGGAAGAAACAAAATTTAAAAAAAAGCTCAATCTGGAGAAACCAACCTAGAAACTTGGTGGTGGGTAAACCCACATTCAGATATTTGAGAATGTCATTTTGTCTACCACCTTTTTTTTTTTTTAAGATTTTAAAAAATTGATTTGAGAGAGAGAGAGGATGGGAGACAGATAGAAACATCAAATGGCTGCCTTCTGCATGCTTCCTTCTGGGGATCGAGCATGCATGTATCATTGACCTCTTGGTGCATGGGTCCATGCTCAACTTCTGAGCCATACTAGCCATGCTGTCTATCATTTTTCATCAAAAAGGACTTGCAGCCATTTACAAAAGTACATATGACACCATGTAATTTAGCATTTGTCACATTTGTTCCATCAAAGCCTCATGCCAGGGTAGCTCACACATTCAGTTAGGGGTGTTTGTCTTTGGAAAGTTTGTGGCTATCCTATATAATAAAAGCCTAATATGCTATGACATGCACTGATCACCAGGGGGCAGGAGCTGCCCCCAGTCTGCAGGCCCCAGGCCAGCCCCCTCAGAGGGAGACAACTGGTGGCGGGGGGCGGGGCTGGCAAATGGGCATCACCAGGCTGGCCAAGGCAGGTGCCAGCAGGGCCCTCCCACCCTCAATTGCTCTGCTAGTCGCCCCACAAATTGGCCTGATCACTGGTCAGGTCTAAGGACCCTACCTGTGCATAATTTTGTGCACTGGGCCTCTTGTTCAAGATAAGCTCCTAGTATGTGTAAAACTTTTACAAATAAAGAAAATAAGACCTTCCCCATGTTATCCATAAAAAAACCACAGT
The DNA here is from genome assembly GCF_964339955.1 of Pipistrellus hanaki. Lineage (NCBI taxonomy): Eukaryota > Metazoa > Chordata > Mammalia > Chiroptera > Vespertilionidae > Pipistrellus > Pipistrellus hanaki. Next base: position 6,832,577 of record NC_140522.1, read on the forward strand.
TCTTGTGAAAGAGACTGACAGCAGCTGTCAGAACACAATTTCTTTGAAAATACCATCAAAAGAGCTACAATAGATGTTCTTTAACAGCCTTGTTATCCTAATGAAATCACTCAGCTTCCTACTCTCTGCTCCAAACACCCCCAAAGTTGGGCAAAGGAAGTCCCATCTCCCCAAATGACTCTAAACACCAAGTGTGGATGACAGATTAATGATTGGATCTGCCTCCCCATTAATTTATTTGCAGGAGACACCTGTGCCAATAACCTCGTTAGGGTTTGGAGCTTGTCCCTAGAAAGGCATGCCTTTCCTCTCTCTGAATCTGCTTCCCATAATTCTTAATTACTTTCCCTTGCCTGGTGGGGAAAAGGCACATGACATGGAAAATTTTATAGGGTCTAATCATTAACCAACTCTGTTCTTGAGTGGAGTTAGAGTATCAGAGAAAACGGCCTGTCCCAATCCCCCTAGCTACTTTCTAAACCCATTGGCCAAAGGAATTTTCCATGGGCATTTTCTGCTTGAGAGTCATTCCCTAGAAGATAGCAGCAAACACTTTCAGAACATTTAGCTTGTGTCAGGCACTGCTCTTGGCCCTTTATGCAGAATTCAAAACTACATATGACACCATGTAAGTTAGCATTTGATAGAAATGCTACTCCCTTAGCAACTCCGTGAGGAAAATTATCATCATTCTTGTAGTTTTACAGATGAGAATACTGAGTCATGGAGAAATGTTACTTGCCCTAATGGTGAAGCCAGGATTCAAATCAAAGGTGTCCAGCTCTTACAGCCATGCCCTCCCTCCTCTAGAAAAGGTACATCGTGGAAGAGAAACACAACTTTTGAACTTAACCTTTTTGGCTTTTGAACATTTATCCAAACTGTATTGGAGTTAGAGGGAGTCTGAGCTATCCCTTCAGCATCACAAAACCAAATTGATCAGTGGTAGAGTAAATATTCCAATATCATTCCAGCAGCTGACAGTCTGTGCATTTAGCTCTCACCTTCTATTCTTTGAGTCTCAATCTTGGCTGCACATTGCAATTACCTGGAAAGTGTTATAGAATCCTGATGCGATATTTTCTCTCTCTCTCTCTCTCTCTCTCTCCCTCCCATTATCTCTATCTATTCTAAATCTCTATCTATTCATCCATCCACTCACCCATTCACCCCTCTACCCACCTTATAATATACTATCTCTATCCCTATTATTTATCTCTATGTATCCTATCCATCTGTCTGACTGTGAGTCATTCTATCTATCTATCTATCTATCTATCTATCTATCTATCTACCTACCTATCTATTTATCTATCTATCTATAACCATGATATAATGCCAGATAATGCTATGCTATGAAGAATGCTAAAAGCAGGAACAAGAGTCAGGGTTGTTGGAGAGAACATTATTTTAAAGAGGATGTCACTTCTCTGGAGATGACATTTGAGCAGAACCTTGACTGAAGCGAGGGAGCAAGCCTTGCTGATATCTGAAAAAGTGTTTCAAGCAGAAGAAACTGCAAGTGCAAAGGCCCGGAGATGGGGCAAGGCCCGCTCACTTTGAAGAACCAGGAGCTCAGGGCCAGAGTGCCTTTGTGAGGTGGAGCAGGGGAGGTTGTAGAGGTGGTCTGACACCAGATGGTGTGAGGCCTTGCAGATCATGGGAAGGAGTTTGCACTTTGTTCTGAGTATATAGAAAGGCCCTTGGACTATACTGAGCATTGGAGTGATGTGAACGTACTTATATTTTTAGAAGGTCACCCTGTCCATATGGGGAAAGTGGTGTGGAAGGAACAAGTACAGAAAATTGGGGACTAGTCAGGAGCCGTATGTAGTCTTCTGTGACAAAGAGGCCATTGGCTTAGGTTGCGGAGTGAGCTGGGGAGAAAGGAGAAAAGATATAGGACTTGTTGATAGACTAGATTTGGAGCAAGAGGGAAAATGACAGGTCACGAATGATTCCCAGATTTCATGCCAGAAAAATTGGATAATGTCATTTATAGAGGTTAAAAAAATAAAGAAGGCCAAAACCAGTTTGGCTCAGTGGATAGAGCATCAGCCTGCAAAGTGAAAGGTCCCAGGTTCCATTCCGGTACCTTGATTGTGGGCACATCCCCATTAGGGCGCATACAGGAGGCAGCTGATTGATGTTTCTTTCTAATGGATGTTTCTAACTCACTCTCTCTCTCTCTCTCTCTCTCTCTCTCTCTCTCTCTCTCTCTCTGTGTGTAAAAAATCAATAAAAATATTTTTTTAAAAATACAGAACACTGAAGAGCAGGATGATTCTGGAATTGGAACAGAAATCAAGAACTCTGTTTAAGATAGTAACTTTGATTTTTCTTTTCCACATTCATATGGGACTGTCAAGTGGAGAGTTTAAAAATCAATGGGGTGTGTGTGGTTTTTTTTCTTTCTTTCTTTTCTGTGTGTGTACATTTGAAACAGAGTCAATAAAAGTATCTCCTTGGAAAAAAATTAAGCCTATAGCTCATGAAAGATGTCAAGCATAGAGATATAAATCTGGAATTCACCAGCGTACAAATAAGTGATTTCTGAATTCTTTACAAACCACTCATAATATTTTCAAAAAATACATTAACTGCTTAACTATTTTGCTTATGTGCCTTAATCAAACTTAAATGTGACCAAAAACATTGTGAACCATTTGCAGGCACCTAGATTCTCCTTGGCGCATACCAACATTGAAGTAAATAGATTTATTTTCCTCTCAAATCTCTGCCCATTTTTCCCCATTTCAAAATCAAATTATTTTCTCATCTCCTCTTAGCTTTACTAGGTGATTCCCACTCCCCACAACCCAAATAATTTCAGAAGGGGATTGTCTTTTACAAAGACACTAAAATCCTTCAGTGTGAGTTGAGCTATGAATGTCTAGGGATCCGGGTGGTTCAGTGAGCTAATGACTGCCTCCTCACCTCTGGGATCCATGTTCTAATATAGCCTTTGATTAAAGTGGCTCTAAATCTTCCTGATGATCCTTGCCCTTATTATAAAGTGTGCGCCATGCTAATTTGTGTGCAGATACTTGAAGAAGTTTTTTTTTAATCTTTCATGCAACTGCCTGCCCATGGAACTCTCCTTAGACCCACTTTCTTACAGCTTCTACATGTGAGTACATATGTGAGAATGGCTGGATGAGAAACAGAGATCTGGCACTGGTGTTTAATGTTAAGGCTTGTGGGTGGGAATGTACTTGATTCTCAAAGTTTTCAAGGACCATCTTGGCTTCACTCTACCTTCTCCTCCTCCTCTATCTTCAAATGACTGTATACATTTAAAAAAATATATTTTATTGATTTTTTACAAAGAGGAAGAAAGAAGAATAGAGAGTTAGAAACATCAATGAGAGAGAATCATTTATCAGCTGCCTCTTGCACACCCCCTACTAGGAAATGCCCCCAACCAAGGAACATGACCTTGACCGGAATCAAACCTGGGACCTTTCAGTCCGCAGACTGACACTCTATCCACTGAGCCAAACCGGTTTCGGCAATTGTATACATTAAAAAAAAAAACACACATTTTTATTGATTTCAGAGAGGATGGGAGAGGGAGAGAAATAGAAACATCAACGACAAGAGAGATCACTGATTGGCTGCCTCCTGCATGCTCCCTACTGGGGATGGAGTCTGCAACCCAGGCATAGGTCAATATTCAACCACTGAGCCATACTGGCCGAGACTAGGGCTTTAAATTTTTTTAACCTTTAGACTGATTCTAACCAAAAAAAATTATCAGATTCTTTAGTCATTTTTCTGTCAGCTCAGAACCAAAAGGATTTCCTCACGTTTATTTTCCCTTCTCTGATTTGTTAAAAATTCTCCCCGTTTCCCATAAATACAAATCCCACCCAATTTTTAAGATTCAACTCAATGAATCTTTCCTCATGGAATTTTTCTGGAAAACTCCAGAATTTGCTAATCTTTTCTCTGAACTCCTGAACTATTGATATTTATATTCTAATCCCACCAAATGTTGTCAAACAGTGCTAGCCTCTGAGAATATGGTGTATGTTACATTGCTTGGTATTCTCTGGTGTTCTGACCTGGAGTGCACACAGAAAACGCATACTTGTGGATTTCATGTAAGACTAAGTGCATCAATCTGGTTATACTGAAAAAGCACCTGACAGTGGAATTTCTTTGATAATTTCTACACAAAGAAAACTAAAATCCAACTTTCTGAGTTACATAAAGCTTTAAAGAGGGGTGTGTGTGTGTGTGTGTGTGTGCATCTATCCTGTAGTTATGCCCAGATGACCCTGCCTTCCAGAAAATTCCATGTCCAATTGTGACTCATCTCCATCCCACCAAAGGCCCCACTCTCACCCAAGGCGTAGAGGACGATGAAGTCCAACTTGTCAGGAGTTGTTACTTGCTAGCAATAGATTTACACCTTTGACAGAGCTGTCAGATTTTTGTCCCCAAACCAAATGAGCACACAGACTGATTTTCCTCCTTCCAGACTGGAGGGCAGTGCTTGCATCAACTCTCAGAAACAGTTCACGTTAGTGGCTCTGCACCAGCATAAGCTAAAAGAGAGGGTTCCTCCTCATCCAAGGTTCATCACACTCCTAACAAAGGTGTGGTCACACCACACACACAGACACACACACACACACACACACACACACACACACACACACACTAAGAGTGATTCCCTAGAGGGGACCATGGAGGTGGTAAAAAGAGGTTGGAAGCCAGACCATGTACATGTGTAAACCCTTAATAAACAACACTGAAGCATCCGAGTCTGTGTTTCTACAATGAATGAAGCAGCTAGATTAGTAAATTTGCTAAAAAAAACAAAACAAAACAAAAAAAAAACCACACACACACACACACACACACACACACACAAAACACAAAAAAACACCCTCTGAGACTTGCAGGGACCAGCTTTGTAAAAGACCAAGTAAGAAGAGATTAGTCATTTTATTAGGTTAGTGATTAATCACTTATAATGTCAATAGATGCCCTTAATGAGACAAGATGAGTTGAAAATAATAAATAGTAAAAGGTGCACAAAAGTAAGGGATCAAGAGGTGAGGAAAGTGATTCCCAAGGGGAGTCAGGCTCAGCTCAGGGCTTCCCACTTTTAAAACATCAAAGAAAATATTACTTGTCCTTTTTTTTTTTTTTATTACTAATAGCTACGGGGTAAACAATATCAGGTAAATCTCCTTTGAATTAAGAAAAATTTTAAGGGAGTAATTCTGGGAATAGAGAGTATCTTTGATACATCCACCCTTCGCAGTCATCTTTTTTTTTTTTTTTAAAGGAGATTTTTAAAAATATATGTATTTTATTAATTTTGTACAGAGAGGAAGGGAGAGAGATAGAGAGTCAGAAACATCTATGAGAGAGAGTCATTGATCAGCTGCCTCTTGCACACCCCCCACTGGGGATATGCCGGCAACCAAGGCACATGCCCCTGACCGGAATCGAACCCGGGACCCTTCAGTCCGCACACCGACACTCTACCACTGAGCCAAACCGGTTTCGGCCTTCCCAGTCATCTTCATACCAAGCATTCTTCCCCCTCCCCCTCGATAGTAACACCCCCTCCCCCCATTTTTGAGTAACAATGGACATACATCACTGTATAAGTTAAAGGGGTACAGCATAATGTGATTTACATATATTGTGAAATGATTACCACAATGTTTAGTTAACATGCATCATCTCATATGGATATAATTTTTAAAAAAAAGAAAAAAATGCTCCTTGTGATGAGAATTCTTAGGATTTACTCTCAACAATTTTCCCATATAGCACATAACAGTCTGGTTATTTCTCATGATCCTGTGTATTTGGATGGTATAAACTGTAATGTTTCCTCCTTCATTTTGTTTTATTTTACTGAATCTTCTCTCTTCCTTCTTCAGGCTAATGGTTTGTCTATTTTATCTTTTTTTTTTTTTTTAAATAGCTCTTATATTGATTTTTTTTTGTCTTTATTTCGTTTATTTCTGCTCTGATCTTCATTTCCTCATTTTTTCTGCTAACTTTGAGCTTGGTTTGTTCTTCTTTTTCTACTTCACTGATGTGTTAAGTTATATTGTTCATTTGAGATCTTCCTTTTTTTTTTTTAAATGCAGGCATTTATCACTATGAATTTCCCTCTTGCCACATCCCATAAGTTTTGGTATGTTGCATTTTCATTTTCATTTGTTTCAAGTTGGGTTTTTTAAATTTCCCTTTTGAGGGCTTCCTTACCCCCCATCCCCTCCACCATCCCTAATAGGTTTTTCAGGAGCATCCTGTTTAACCTCCAAATACTTGTGGATTTTCCAGTCTTCTTGTCAATGATTTCTAGTTTCATAGCATTGTTGGGGGGAAAAAAGATACTTGGTATGCCTTCAATCGTCTTAAATTTGCTACAACTTGTTTTGTGACATATTTGCACTGGAGACTGTTACTGTGTGCCCTTGAGCAGAATGAGTCTCCTGCTGCTGTGGGATGCCATGCCCTGTTCCTGCCTTCTAGGTTCATTTGGTAGAACATGATAGTTCAAGTCCAGGAGTCCAGTGTTTCCTCATTGATTTTCTGTCTGGATGATCTATCCATTTTCTTTTTTAGAAATCTTTATTGTTGAAAGTATTACATACGGTATACTCCCTTTTTTCCTCCATTGACCCTATATAGCCTGCCCCCACCCCTGCCCCAGGCCTCACCACCCTGTTGTCTGTGGGTTAGACATAGATGTATACAAGTTCTTTGGTTGATTTCTTCCCACCTGCCCACCCTCCCCCACTGTCCCTCTGAGCGATCTATCCATTGCTGAAAGTGGAGTACGGGAGTCCCTTACTGTCAATGTCTTGTTGTGTATTTCTCTCATTAGATCTGTTCATATTTGTTGAATAATGTCCTTTATGCTTCAAGTCTAGTTTCAATTTCCCTACCCAGCCTCAAGCATGTGCTCAAACACAATCCACCAAACAGGACAGCTGCCTGCTGCCAGCTTCCAGACCTTAGGACACAGATGTCCTACCCATGTGCCTGGTGTGTCCTACTTTTGTTTGCCTCCCAAGGAAAACAAGTATGCCGCAGACTCGGGGAAAGGAAGTCAGGGATTCATGCTGGTTGTGTTTCTACTGAAGACCTCTGTCCGGCTGTGGGTGATTTGAGCACAAACTGCTGTGTGTCCATGAGGCGTGCCTTAGCCCACCCCACCCCCACTGTGGCTCTGACCCCCTCCCCGGGACCATGTTCATCACCTGGAGTGAAAGCCGACAGGAATGAGCAGCGGACACGCACGCATTGTCATGCATGACCGGCCAGCAGCCATCAACGGCAATTAAACATGGAGAGCCGGGGATCTCTTTGGACAGGTTCAAGTTCCCTGGCACTGCTGTGATTAGATGTTTTGCGCTGTTTCCCTGTAGTCAGGCTGTGACATACTCCCTTCCTCTTGCTCTTTTCTCCTCCCTTGGGTTCCATCCTGGCGCTGCCTGACCACGCAGCGCAGACGTTTAGATAACTTCGTTTCAATGAGAGAGGGGTCCAAGCGGATGCAAGAGGAACCAAGCCAGAAGAGGCCCGACCTCAAGGGAAATCGGGTTTCAAAAATATGACATTATTTCCCGGATCCACGAATTTACCTTAGTAGGTAGAATAATCTTCCTTCCAAGAGAGAATTCCTGCTGCTACTCCCTTTTTCTGTAACTTAACGTCCTGAAGTGGGTTTACGATTTGGCTTCTTTAGAATGCTGTTTCCAGGGGGACGCAGAGAACACTCAATTGGGCTCTTTAAGTAATGAGGGTCCTGTGATCTGAAGTTTGTGACAGTGTATGACTGCGAGGGTTGGCTCAGCCCGTCCCCAGGAGCACCTGCTCACAGGGCCGGTGCTATCAGGACCCCCTGAAGATAAACATCTTAATAGAATAGGCATGTCAGATCTCCACTATCTCACCACAGGAAAACACTCCTGGGTAATCCGAAATGTTCGGCTCATCTCCCCAAATCCCTCTCTAAAACATAACACTATCCCCGGACAGTGAGATAAGTCTGGAAGGGGGAAAATGTTCCATTGCAGATGGGAAATGGAGAAGAGGCGGACCTTTCTTATTATTTTGATAGTTATTTCTTAAACAAACAACTCACAGGCGTAGAAAATGAGTTATTTATTTTTGCCTCCGGTGCCCCCATCTCAGAACAAAAGCAAATGTACTATTAATTCTCATTTGCAACACGAGTTTCATTTCCATCTCAATTTACTTGGTGGTGGTGTGGATATGTGTTTAGGATCTATGGATGTTACCATGGAAAGATTGGATTTTCTTAAAACAAAATGTTTATGGGATTTTTTTTGGTTTGTTTTGTTTTTAGAGTTCACCTGCCTTGTGGTAAGCTTTCCCCCTTAACCTGCAAGATAATAAATTTAGTGATACCTATTCTTTTGAAAAGTGACTCTCTCTCTCTCTCTCTCTCTCTCTCTCTCTCTCTCTCTCTCTCTCTTTCTTTTTTTAAGAACATCTGAGTATTCCATTAACTGCTAGATTGGTTCCACAATGTCTTTGTAATGGCTTTTTGCCTCCTGGGGGATTTCTCTCTATCTTATATCCTTAATTAATAAGTTCTTTACCAATTGCCACACAATAATAGAGTGTTCTCTAAAGCTTGGGACGTGTGTTGGTGCTTGTTAACTCATTCCAGGTCCCTGTCCCAGAAAACCTGTGCTGAGGCCTTGGATGGGGTTTCTGTGATCATAACTGCAGGTGGTCTAATCCTAAGACAAAGAATGGCACCGATGATTCTCCAGCTTTCAAATGAGTGTGGGCAGGTGACTACTTGTGAGGGGAAAGGCCGAGCAGCAAATACCAGCAGGAGCTGTAGGAGAACAAAGGTTCAGAAAACCATTTAGATTCTTAAGGATCCTCAGGAAAGAAAAACCAAAATATGATGCTGCCAGTAGTCATAATGCATCAGACTACTTCCGGTAAGAGGTAAGCCAAGGGATGGATGTCTCCTCATCTCCTCATTTACTCATTCATTCATTCCTCATATCTTCATTGATTTTTACATGCCAGGCTTATACTGACAAAGAGGAATAAGACACTTTCCTTATTTGAGTAATTCTTACTCAAAAGAAAAAAGGCTATGTCAGGTGTCTCCTTAGAAGACCAAATGATGAAGAGAAATATGCAGAGAGGAAATGACTGGTTAACTACTATGCAGTAAGACAAGACTCCTCTACCTAGTGCCCTAAGGCATAAGTTATAATTTTTTAAAATATATATTTTATTGATTTTTTACAGAAAGGAATTGAGAGGGATAGAGAGCCAGAAACATCGATGAGAGAGAAACATCGACCAGCCGCCTCCTGCACACCCCCTACGGGGGATGTGCCAGCAACCAATGTACATGCCCTTGACCGGAATCGAACCTGGGACCCTTCAGTCCACATACCGATGCTCTATCCACTGAGCCAAACTGGTTTCTGCATAAGTTATAATTGAATGAAATGTCCACCTGAATTTTTTCAAAGGATTAAGGGAGTCCAAAGTAAGCTGAAATGCCACCACCAACTGAGGTGGAAGAGGGCGTGGTGGGGTTGAGGAGGGGAGACCTTGCTGATTTATTAGGAGTTTGATACGATTAGAAAATTCTAGAAAACTAGAGATGAATGGCACTGAAGGAATAGCTTAAGTTTCTCATTCCATAGATGACAAAGTAGGCAGAGAGAGGTTAAATGCACTGTCTAAAGTAAAATAGCCAATTAGTGATAATATGACTCTTGCTTTGCCATTTATTACTCAATCCCATGATGTCCTACAGATATTTCTGAACTCACTCGATGTCAAAATTCATCTCCTTCATTCATGTTCCCTCTGCCTACTTCAGTCATTGTCTGGTATTCAGACAATATAAACAGCCACCCACCGAATTTTCTTCTCTTGATATTTTTCACTCCATCCATTGCACAGCCCCATACAGAATTCTTTTCCTTATTCAGAGCTCCCTTTTCCAAAATCTGTGCCAAAGCCAATGCTCTAACGAAGAAAGGCCAGTTGGATTCAGCATTCAAAAGCCTCCTGGATCTGCCACAACCCTCTCTCTCTAGACTCTTTCTACATTTTCTTATGACTTCCATGTGCCATTGGCCCCAATCATGCCTGTTAGAGGCCAGCTCTGTGTTTGCCCGTGTTTCCCCCTCTGATCCCATTCAACCAAAATGTGCTAAGTACTGCATTAGGTGTTGAAAATACAAAGTGGATCAAGATGGACGTGGCTTCTGTCCTCTAGGGGGTGATGTTCTAGTGGAGAACCTGTGGCTAGAGCCCTTTCTAAATATTATCATTTGCTTTGCGTGCTACGGTCCAGAAAAGATTGGGAAACCTTGTTCCAGCAATTGATTTAAATGCCTTCCACTTCCTCCCCTGTCTATCAAAGTCATATTCATCCTTCCAAGATTCAGATCAAACACGAGCTTCTTTTTGGAGCTGTCCTAAATTCCTCCCCATTGGTGATGTCCCTTCTGCATATTCATGCCCTTTATACATTCATTGGGTCAATAGATATTTATTAACCTCCCACTACCAATGCCAGGTGTGGAGGTAGGTGTTATAGTTACAGCAATACAGAATATGGGACTCCTTCATCAGACCACAGTATATGGAGGGCAGGGACCTTGCTAAGTTATCTCGATAGCCTCATATGGTTTAAAATAATTTTTTTTTAGTATTTCACAATCTTTTAGTTTAATTCCATAATACACTAGCTTAATGTAATGTTTTATAATAATGGCTTTTCATGCACTCTTATTTAATCATCACAGCAATCAACAATCCTATGAAGTAGTTATTCTTGCCACCCTCCATTTACAAATGAGAAAACCGAAGCACCGAGCTGTGAGTGAACTTCCTCAAGGTCAGCTGGGTGGGAGGTGGCACAGGGGTATCCAATAAATGCTTCATGAGCTGAAGGGTGTCCTGTGATGGATCACATCTTGAGGGGTAGGTGTTATTTAAATTTTAATTCCTGAGAAATCACTGGCATGTTTTATATAAAAAAAAAATAAAAATAAAAAAATCCCAGTAACCAAAAATGTCTAGAACCTCCTTTATTCCAAAGGAAAATCTAGATATTAACTTGGGGAACTGAGCAATCAACCATTTGCCCATCAAGCACGAGAAGCATAAGGGTGCATCAGCAACACTCAAGCAGGAGGAGTTTCACTGGGGGATAACTTAGAATCCCTTGCCAAGGAGTGATGGACTTGGCTCTGGCTGCGGATGGTTAAATTATCCACCCACATGAGGGAGGGGGCTGGACCAGGGGACCTCCTTAAGCCTCTCATTCTTTAGGGCTCTGCTCTGACACCTCTGGTTGAACCTCCCATTCTTCTGCAGACAATCCACAGTGCCAATGAGCCTGCCTGGCTCTGCCCTCTCACTGAAAGGCAACATCTCTCGGGAAAAATGATGCGACAAGAGCAAATATGCCACAAAAACAAAAAAAAAATAAAACAAAACATCGCAAGAAGATACGAAAGGACTAAACCTGCCGGGGGCATTTGGGGTGAGGAAGAATGCAATGACCTGAGCTGAACGGTGGCCAGCAAACAAGGATTAATGTGCAAACAGGAAGGCTTGCATCCGGGAGGAGTTGAGAGCAAGCCTGGAGGACCCAGCTGGCCAGGGTCTGCTTGTTATGTTTCACTCGATTCCTGCCATCCCTGGGAACGGAGTGGCCCCTTGCCGAAATGTCAGCTCCAAACTGAGTTGAAGAACAGCATTGCTTATGAAGGCATCGGCATTATCAATTACTCTGGACAGTCTAGGAAGCAAAAGGGATTTAAGTGTTGGCAGGATTATGAAACGCAGTCCAGTGTGGGCGAGGGAGGGAGGGAGGGAGGGAGGGAAGAGAGGAGTGAGTGCTATTTTAGGAACCCAGACAGGTTGTACTTAGACACTCCCTAGTGGCTCTCAAATCTTGTCCCTTCCTTCTCTCGCCACATCCACCAACTGTTCAAGGTTTTCGGGCCTGGTCTCTTTGTCTGGATTGTTGCAATGGGGACACTGACCCCTAGGGGGAGCTCAAGCTACCCTGGTGGGTTCTATGCTCCTAGGAGAAACTCTTGATGTTGCTTCAAAATGCACAGTTAATGAGCCTTGTGGCAAGAACCAAAATGTCGATGGCTGTTCCCCTGTCAGGAGCTGCCTGCTCTCTTGGTTAATTCTATTTATCTCGTGCTGTGGCAAAGCAGCCTAGGACTTCTTATGAAAGGCAAAAAGAGTTCAATGACTAAAAACATAGGATAGCCTGGCCAGTGTGGCTCAATGGTTGAAAGTCGACTTATGAACTAGGAGGTCACCTGTCAGGGTGCATGCCTTGGTTTTGCCCTCAGTCCCCAGTGGGGGGCGTGCAGGAAGCTGCAGATCGATGATTCTCTCTTATCACTGATGTTTCTCTCTCTTCCTCTCCCTCTCTGAAACTGATAAAAATATATTAAAAAATAAAATAAAAACAAAGAGCAGGTTACCAGGGTCAGGGAGGGGTTGGGTTCAGAGTGTCACTAGTGGATAGTGGTGGTGGTTGCACAGCCATATGGTTTAACTCAGGGGTCCTCAAACTTTTTAAAGTGGGGGCCAGATCACGGTCCCTCAGAGAGCTGGAGGGCCGGACTATATGAACTACTAATTCCTACTGTAACACCTCGGCTGCGCTCACTGCCCAAAAAACCTGGCGGGCCGGATCACACTCCTCTGCGGGCCGCATGTGGCCCGCGGGCCGTAGTTTGAAGACCCCTGGTAATTAATGCCACTCATTGTACATTTAACAATGGTTTACATGCTAAATTTTGTTTTGCATGTTACAATTTTAAAAAAAATATTTTATCCTGGTGAGGAAAAACACACACAAACACACACACACACACGACAATCTTTCTAGAGAATGCTGGGAAAATGCAGAGTGTAAAACCTGGCTGGCATTATTCACCGTTCCGAAGGTGATCAGTAACCTACAACTCCGGGAATTCACAACCATAAATATGCAGGGAGCTGAAATCTCCAACGCGCTTTCCCTCGCTCCTCTTTTACCCCGCAGCAGTCATCAAAGTGCCATCTGACGGAGGACGAAGCACTTAGCTGCGTTAAGCCTGGATTTAAACAATTGCTCACAGTGCAACCTGGCTCTCCCTGGTGAGCCATTCAATTGCCAGAGCCCATTGGCCAGGAAGAAGTGCTCTGGGGAGCACTCTCTATGCTCGAGGAGCCCTGGTCCCCTCTCTGCTGGCTGCTTGCAGCCTGAGCAGCACACACGGCCCGGTTCCCAGTTATCTCCAGGTGTCTTGGTCCAAATCAGATCTGGCTGCCACGGAGCTGTGATTCCTGTTCAGTCCCCGCTTTGTTTCCCTTCACTGCTCTTTCCTAATGAGTCACTTGTTTAGCTCTCAGAAGGCCCTGAGGGGCATCTAAAGAGCATGGTGACAAAACGCTCAGGGGCTCAGCCAGCCCTCCTTTGTCTCCAGTGCCTGTCCCTGCCTGTGGCTGCTGCTGACACCCAGACAGATGTCACCCAGACTGTGTTCAACCAGCAAGACACACACACACGATCAAAAGAGCAGATCAGTTCAAGCTACATAAGGGCATGTGTCTTGAAATCGTTTCCGTCGAAGCACTTAGCACGGGTAATACGTAGTAGTTATGCGTTTTGTGTGTTTAAAATGATTTCCCACATGTGGGTGAATTCCACGAGAGCGGCAGCCATGAATAGTTTGTCCTCATTGAACCCCAGGTCCAGGCTCCTGGTGGTACTGACTCACCAGGATCACGGCATTTGCTGAAAACTGCCAACCTCTTCAGAAATCTTTATTTTCCTAGATGACTAAGGAGTTCACGCTGACTGAAGAACTCCACTGACTCCTTTCTTCAATTTCCCTTCCTTACAGGTCAAGGAATTGAGTCCGAGAGCGACATGACTGACCTAAGGTTACATATATTGGAAGCAGCATGAACTTCCAGAAGTTCATTCGTATCAATTCTATTGTTTTCCCTCTGTGTCCCCAGAGCTCAAGAGGTTCCTGGTACATGGTAGCTGCCAAGATATAGTGCCAGGGAGCGCAACTGGAGATGCATTGATTAACAGCACCAACATGCTGGCACTTAGCTGCGACATCAGATACTTAAACCAAAACATCTGTGGCTTGCTTTGCTGACACCCTCCACGCCTCAATGCTACTCAGTGTACCCACATCTGCTACAGTTCTTACTATATTAGATACCTTTTTAATATATATGTGTGTGTGTGTGTGTGTGTGTGTGTGTGTGTTGATTTCAGAGAAGAATGGAGAGAGAGATAAAACATCAGTGAGAGCCGAGACTGGTTTGGCTCAATGGATAGAGCGTCGGCTTGGGGACTGAGGGGTCCCGGGTTTGATTCCTGTCAAGGGCATGTACCTTGGCTGCGGGCATATCCCCAGTAGGGGGTGTGCAAGAGGCAGCTAATCAATGACTCCCTCTCATCCATGTTTCTAACTCTCTCTCTCTCTCTTTACCTCTCTGTACAAAATCAATAAAATATATTTTTAAAAAAACCCCCAAAAAACCAAAAAAAAAAAAAAAATCAATGAGAGAGAGAGAGAGAGAGGGGATAAAGCCTGCACGTAACCTGGGTATATGCCCTAACTGGGAATCGAACTGTGACCTCCTGGTTCATAGGTTGCCGGGCAGTATTTACTATCCTATATATCCTATATAATAAGAGAGGAATATGCTAATTATCCGTTGTGCTCTGAGGCATAATGACCAACTGCATAAAGACCTGATCACAGATCTGCAGGAGGGTGGGACAGTGAACTACAATATAAGCAGGCAGTGGAGAGCTACTGGCCCGGGCAGGGCAGCAAGCTATGGGGGGGGGGGGGGGTGTTTGGTGGGAGGAGCTACAGGAGAGCAGGGGGGGTGGGTAGAGCTACAGCAGGACAGCAGAGACCTACTGGCACCTGGATTCGTGGGAAGGGCTACTAGAATTAGAATTAAACTTGTTTTGCAGCCACCATACAACTGCCAGCTCCCAAGGAAAGGAGTCCTACTCCTCCTAACTTCACTGTTAGCCTATCACAGGTGCCTGGCACGTGACAAGAGCTTCATACACATGTATGGTCGGGAGAACTGAAAGCAATGGTGAACATGTACTGCCCACATTCCTGCAAACAGGAGTGCCAAAGGTGGTGTTCTTTCCACACCCTGGTCTCCCAAACTCAGCAGAGAACAGTTAAGGATAATTAAGATGGTGGAGAATGTTTGTGAGAGCACTCTTATGTACCATTCATTAGGCCCTAACCACAATCACCTGTGTTCAATGAGGGAAGGGACAGCGCGTGAACATGCCCAATACCCGTGGTCGGCAAACTGCGGCTCTCAAACCACATGCGGCTCTTTGGCCCCTTGAGTGTGGCTCTTCCACAAAATACCACGGCCTGGAAGAGTCTATTTTGAAGAAGTGGCGTTAGAAGAAGTTTAAGTTTATATTTTACATATATTTTATTAATTTTTTACAGAGAGGAAGAGAGAGGGACAGAGAGCTAAAAACATCGATGAGAGAGAATCATTGATCAGCTGCCTCCTGCACACCCCCCACCGGGGATGTGCCCACAACCAAGGTACCTGCCCTTGAGCGGAATGGAACCAGGACCCTTTGGTCCACAGGCCCATCCTCTATCCCCCCAGCTAAACCAGCTAAGGACAGTGGTTGGCAAACTCAAACGTCCACAGAGCCAAAAGTACAACGATTGACATTTCTTTGGAGAGCCACATTTTTTTTAAACTTAAACTTCTTCTAACGCCACTTCCTCAACATAGACTCGCCCAGGCCGTGGTATCTTGTGGAAGAGCCACACTCAAGGGGCCAATGAGCCACAGTTTGCCAACCACTGAGCTAGCTCATAGCTTACTATTTTATTTATTTATTTTAAAAAAAAACATATATTTTATTGATTTTGTACAGAGAGGAAGAGAGAGGGATAGAGAGTTAGAAACATCAATGAGAGAGAGTCATCGATCAGCTGCTTCCTGCACACCCCCTATTGGGGATATACCCGCAACCAAGGTACATGCCCTTGACCGGAATCGAACCCGGGACCCTTCAGTCCCCAAGCCGACGCTCTATCCATTGAGCCAAACCGGTTTCGGCAATATAGCTTACTATTTTAAATAAAAAACTTGGACCTCGAGCAAATGATCAAAACACTTCGACCTTCCCACGGCAGGCACATGCCCCTCGCTGGTGGAGGAACATTCTAGATTCTAGAACCCAGAACCTTTATTAGGATGCCGTTATCTTTTTTTTTTTTCCAGGAGGGGAGTGAAACCTGCCATTCGGAATAAACCCACTGTGCACGTGGCCATGGAAAACAGCAGTTGTTATTTATTGTATTATTGATTCTCACGACGGAGCAGCTAACATGGACCGGAAGTCGTGCTCTGAGCTGCAGGAAGCGCACTTCCTCCTCCCGGGGACCCAGGGAGGGACTTACCCTCCTGCTGCCACAGCTTCTTCGAAGCAGGTGCTCTTGGTACTGCCGTCCCTACGTCCGCAGTTTTGCTTTTCCCCGCTGCTTTCTATTAGTGTGGCCCGGAAATATGAACAGAAAACTTCCAGACACGACCCATTCCTAGAGGGAAAACTGCAGAAATGAACAATTCATACGGTCTGTGCTGAGGAGGGGGACGAAATCTCGCACTGTCAGTGTCACCGAGGCTGAAGGGCCTGATGAACTCTCGCGATGTCTTGCTCCTGCAACGTGGCTCCTCCCTTTGCCCGGCGTGTACGCCCTGGACACGCTGGACGCGCTGGACACGCTGGACGCGCTGGACACGTGACCTCACGCAGGTCACGTCTGTGACGTCGCTTGCGTTCCAAGTCGCCCCCCCTTAGACTTCCTAATGGCCCCGAAGGGCCGGTGCGGCGGGGCTGGTCCTCCGGCTGCGCCCCAGGGACGCCATAAAGCGCTTCTTTTAAGGGAGAAGGTGAAAGTGCTCCACTTAGGAAGGCGTCTGGTCACCTCGCGTCATCCCAGCGAGAAGGGTGAGTCCAGGACACTGCGAGATGGAGAGAGAGGCCGCATTCGCATAACTGTTATTACAGCAGAGTGTTATAACGGTTCTCTCTCATTATTAGTTATTGTCGTTACCCTCTTGCTGTGCCTAATGTATAAATTAAACTTTATCAAGATACGCCTGTAGGCTGAAACTGGTTTGGCTCAGTGGATAGAGCGTCGGTCTGTGGACTGAAAGGTCCCAGGTTCGATTCCGGGCAAGGGCATGGACCTTGGTTGCGGGCACATCCCCAGTGGGGGGTGTGCAAGAGGCAGCTGATCGATGATTCTCTCTCATCGATGTTTCTAACTCTCTATCCCTCTCCCTTCCTCTCTGTAAAAAATCAATTATATATATATATACACACACACACACACACACACACACACACATATATATATATTTAAAAAAAGGGTACGTCTGTATGGGAAAAGCAGTACGGCATTTGGTACAGTCTGCAGTTTCAGGCATCCACTGGGGATATTGGGGGGGGGGGGGGTTGTCACTGTATTCTGTATGGTAGGTACTATTATCATCCCCATTTTAGAGATGGGAAAACTGAGGCTTGCAGACAAAGCAGCTCAGGGATAAGCCCGGAGGTACACACACACACAAAGCAAAAACAACTCAGCCAGGTCACACCACACAGGGCCCAGGCCAGGGCTCAAACCCCCTCTTCCCCCAACCCCCCGCCACACACACACCTTTGTGGCTCCCCATACATACAGTAGGGAATAACCCCATCACACTTGCCGTCCTGAGTCGCGGAGTCTCAAATCCCTAAACACTGCTGTGCTTACTGACCCATTGAAGGATGGTTCTACGTTCCAAGCTCTGTGCCAGCCACAGCGGGGGATTTAGAAATACGCAAAAAACCTGGGTTTTGTCTTCAGAGCAATTTACAGACAGCAGACAGACAGTAGCGAAAGCAATCACTTTTGGGTTCAAAGTTAGACGCTTTGGGCAAGGAGCAGACATGCTGAGTCAGGACGCAGGCAGCCTCCCGCTTGCACATTAGAACTTGTGGGCTCCAGCGTGGGCCTCTTTTAGCCGCCGTCTGAGTGGCTCTTAACTGGGGCCTGGGGCAGACTCGCTGGGAGGACTGCTTTTACATCCACAGACTCCCCGCGTCTACCCATCAATCCAGGGTGCTGTCTCCTCCCCAGACATCTCGGACGCAGCTGTCTTGGCAAGTTGCATATCTTAGCTGAAATCATAGGTTCATCTAGGCTGCTATCCTCCGGGTAGGCAGGCCTCTCATCTTCCCCGCTACCCGCCTCTCTGTCCTTTAAAAATGTCAGCTTCTCATTTTATTTTATTTTAAATATATTTTATTGATTTTTTTTTTACAGAGACGAAGAGAGAGGGATAGAGAGTTAGAAACATCGATGAGAGAGAATCATCGATCAGCTGCCTCTTGCACACCCCGTACTGGGGATGTGCCTGCAACCAAGGTACATGCCTTTGATCGGAATCGAACCCGGGACCTTTCAGTCCGCAGGCCGACGCTCTATCCATTGAGCCAAAACGGTTTTGGCTCAGCTTCTCATGTTAGCTATTAACAGAATATCTTAGGAAAATCTCTTCCCACATGTCTCCACTCCCTCCCTCAGGGTTTCTGATTTCAGGATGTCCCTGGGGCTCAGGCCGGCTGGTTAGAGTGAGGGTGGGTCCGATGAATTTGCAGTTTCTTACAATGCGGTTTAAACCTGACCGCTATGTTCGTGAGAAGTGAACCCAAGAATTCTATGTTGTTGCTTTTAGAGATTAGTATATAATTGACGTTCTGTGTGCCTTATTTTTACCCAAACACTTCATTTCAGAACCCAGCTGGTGTTGCTCAGTGGTTGAGCATTGACCAGTGAACCAGGCAGTCAAGGTTGGATTCCCAGTCAGGGCACATGCCCGGTTGCAGGCTCCATCCCAAGTAGGGGGTGTGCAGGAGGCAGTCCATAGATCAGGGGTCCTCAAACTTTTTAAAGTGGGGGCCAGAACACGGTCCTTCAGAGAGCTGGAGGGCCGGACTATATGAACTACTAATTCCTACTGTAACACCTTGGCTGCGCTCACTGCCCAAAAAACCTGGTGGGCCGGATCAGACTCCTCTGCGGGCCGCATGTGGCCCGCGGGCCGTAGTTTGAAGACCCCTGCCATAGATGATTATTTCTCATCGATGTTTCTATCTCTCTATCCCTCTCCCTCTCTCTAAAATCAATAAAAAACATTTTAAAAAAACAAAGTAGCATAATACCAGGAATAACTGCACTCATTGAGCTATAACTCTCTTGTGATGCCTTCCAGTGGGATATCTGCCACTCATTTCTGATGGATGGGAAAGTTCATGCATAAAACGAGTCAGGTGA
Source organism: Pipistrellus hanaki (assembly GCF_964339955.1). Taxonomy (NCBI): domain Eukaryota; kingdom Metazoa; phylum Chordata; class Mammalia; order Chiroptera; family Vespertilionidae; genus Pipistrellus; species Pipistrellus hanaki. The sequence goes on from NC_140522.1 coordinate 6,852,007, forward strand.
CCCTGGCCCTGGCCCTTAGCATGTAAAAAGCCACGTTATGTAAGAGCAACCTGTTCTCCCATCTCGTGGAACTTTCTGAATTTTCCTGTTTTCATTTGATTGCTCTCCATCCCCTTAATCTGAGTGAGAACGTGTATTTTCTCCTCCCTCAGAGATCTCCAGCCCAAGTGTGCCCATCCATCGGCTCAGAGTGTGGGGTCAGGGTAGAAGAATGGGAGTTTAAAAGTCGGAGTGGAGTGCAGGGTGGGCCAGTGCTGTTGACATTTGTATGGTACACTCTCTCCTCATCGGTCTGCAGATCAACTCAGAGACTGGGAAGGCCTCAGCTTTGGAGAGAGAGAGCTCGATCCTGGCCTCGCCCACCCTCCCTCTCTGAGTGATGGGTTGATACTATTGTCCTCTGTCAGCGTTATTGTTTCTGGAAACCAAAGCAGCACAAACACTAAAAACAAAGCAAGAACAAAAAACACGCCACTGTGAACTCAAAAACAAACGAGTTCCCTCTCAAGGTTCTGTAAGTGGATTCTCCCCCCAAATGGGGCTCATTTCCCTTTGGTCTCAGAGCACAAGGTGGGGCAGCCCTGCCTGATTGTCTCTGGAGAATATTATCTAGTTTTGAACATGCTTTATACTCCAAAACCTATCTTTTCATCATGGTAGAAACGTTTCGCTTCACTCTACTTAGGTTTCTCCCAAATATAAAATATACACCACACCGCGGGAAGGACCCCTCCATACATCCCTGCTTCTGATTTTCTGTCTTTTCCCCCTTTTCTGGTGCTACTTTATGAGCATATCCATGAGGATTTCCACAATGTTATTAATATTTTATATTTATTGTCAGTCTCCTGAGCCACCCTAGAAACATATATTACCTCTTTGCAAGATTTAATCTCACCCTTTAGTGATTCATATTCTCAATGGTATGCTTCTTACTTGGGGAGAAAAAGAAACACACATAGCAAAAAAAAAAAAAAAAAAAAAAAAAATTCTTCTCCAAATTAAAGCATTCTGTACCCAGCTGAAGTTCCAGGACTTGGCCAGCAGTGGATCGTGGACAGTGAGGTTATTTATACTTTGTCCTCCAGGGATCCAGAGTTTTTCAAAGAAACTTTGGGAATTATTTAGCTCACCTGTATTTATACTCCTTTTTGAAGTGCCTTAAAATATAGACTTTAATTAAATTAAAAACGTAAGCCAGACTGATTTAACTTTGCACAGCCTCATAGGCAAAGTTTGCTGGGCTAGCAGATATGATAAACTCAATATCATGGGATCGATCGGCCTGTCAATGAGAACAAATTATGCTTTAATATTTCAGCAGTGTCTAGCCACATACCAACTGTTCATGTGCTAATCGAAAGTGATTGTTATCTGTTCAAAAATGCAATCAACAGAGCTCATTTGAAATAACGTTGGCTAACTCTGAGTAACAAACCAAAAACCTGAGCTTGATTGATTGATCACCTAAAGATATGTTATTTTTATTGATTTGAGGAAGAGAGAGAGAGAGAGAGAGAGAGAGAGAGAGAGAGAGAGAGAGAGAGAGAGAGAAACATCAATGTGAGAGAAAAACATCTATCAGTTACCTCCTATACATGCCCTGACCGGGGATGGAACCCGGAACCTTTTGGTGTACTGAACGACACTCCAACCAACCAGGGAGTCACCAGGCCAGGGTAAGCCTGATTTATTTTTAAAAAGTATTTTCCTGTGCTGGTTCTGTAATATTATAAATTAGTCCTTCACCTAGCTAGAGCTTTTGGCTCCAAGCCCACAATAGCTATCTTAGTTTGCTCTATAGCATATGCAGTTCAAAGCATCGAGGTCTGGATGGCAGACAGGCCCCATTCGGATATTAGCTCTTGTCTTTTCCTTGCTGTGTAACCTATGGAACAAACATTCAATCTCTTTAATACTGTTACTTAGCCTCATACCAGGAAATAATAACTGTGCTTACTGAGCTATAGCTCTATTTTAGTAACTTTCCATGGGACATCTGCCAGTCATTTCTGATGAGGGTGGGCAAGTTCATGCATAAAAGGTGTCAGGGGACCCTGGCCCTGGTCCTTAGCTCTGAGCAGAGCCTCATAACCTCCTGGAGACCAGGTGCAAAGCGTGGTGAGTTTAATAGAAGATCAGGTGTCCCTTGTGGTCCAAGGCCAGTGCTTTGTTGCTTTAAATAGGGATGTCATCATCATTGCTTTTCAAGAAGCATCTTATCACCGAAACCGGTGTGGCTCAGTGGATAAGAGCATTGGTCTGAGGACTGAAAGGTCCCAGGTTCGATTCCGGTCAAGGGCATGTACATTGGTTGCAGGCACATCCCCGGTAGGGGGTGTGCAGGAGGCAGCTGGTGGATGTTTCTCTCTCATGGATGTTTCTAGCTCTCTATCCCTCTCCCTACCTCTCTGTAAAAAAAAAAAAAATCAATAAAAAAAAAAAAATATATATATATATATATATAATTTTTTTAAAGCATCTTATCTTCCTGCAGTTGAATCTTAACAGTGTTTCACCTAGAAATATTCAGACTGTGATTTAGGAGCCCTTCTTATATAATAAAAGGGTAATATGCAAATCAACTGAACAGTGGAACTAACAGTCGCTATGATGCCTGCTGATCATCAGGGGGCAGACGCTCAATGCGGGAGCTGCCTGGTGGTCAGTGTGCTCCCACAGGGAGAGCGCGGCTCAGCCAGAAGCTGGGCTCATGGCTGGCGAGTGCACGAGTGCAGTGGTGGTGGCAAGCCTTTCTTGCCTCCACAGCAGCACTAAGGATCACTGCTGGCTTAGGCCCCCTTTCTGTCAGTTAGACATCACTCGAGGGCTCTCAGACTGTGAGAGGGAACAGGCCAAGCTGAGGGGACCATCCCCACCACCCCAGTGCATGAATTTCGTGCACCAGGCCACTAGTATCTCTATAATGTCTTTCTTTTTATGTCCTTAGTACCCACTTTCATATGGTGGAGGTGGTGGTTGCATTTGCTCTGCCTTTGAAGATCTTTAAGATAAACTGCCAGAACCCCAGGAATTAGACAGAGATGTCAATTAGTCTGGAGTTTAAACTTTAAAAAAGTAGGGAGCATAAGAGAACGATTGGCTCTCCTGGATCTTCTCTTTGTTTTCATAAGTAATGCTTATCCAGTGCTCACTGATATTATGATTTCCATTTCACAGATGAAGAAACTGAGCCCCCCTGGGTTGAATGTCTTGTGCAGCTCACACAGCTGGTGAGGGACAGAGCCAAGACTCACACAGGGCACGTTGCCTCCGGAGCTGGACTTTGTGAGCTTTGGCCTGTCTTGCTTCCTTCTGTAACAAAAACAAACACTCCAACCCCATGTTTTATTTCCTCATTTGGGATTCCTTCCGTCTCTTCAATGAACCCGAATTAATAGGTTCCTGCCAACCTGACCCACCTCTCTCCAATCAGCAGCTCAGTTAGGTGAACTCACTGTAGGTTGCCCAGGAATTCCTGAGAGCTTCCCCTCCTGCAAACTCCTTCCTAAAATTATTCCATCAGGGTTCTTTGTTTGCCGGGAGGGTTGTATAAACAACACACATTTCTTACTTTTCCAAGTTAATAACCGATTGTCATATGGATACAGGATATAAATATAGGGTGTAATTAGATGGTTTGTTTTTTTCATTGTTGAGTTTTAAGCGAACTTTATAATTCTGGATCCAAGTCAGTTAGCAGATACATGTTTATAAATGTTTTCTCCCCATCTGTGGCTTCTCACTTTTTCAGCAGTGTCAGGGCAGAAGTTTTTCATTTTCATGAAGTCTGATTTATCAGTTTTTTTTTATGGATTATGCTTTTGATGTGTCTAAAAAGGCATTGCTCAGACCAAGGTCACCCAGATTTTCTCCTATTTTAGCTTCTCGGAGTGTTATAATTTTATATTTTACATTTGGGTATATGATCATTTTTAAATTAATTTTTGTGAGAGTGAAAATATATATATATATATTTGCCTGTGGATTTTCAGTTGTTCCAGCACCATTGGTTGGAAAGACTGTTTTTGCTCCATTGTTTTGCCTTTGGTCCTTTGTCAAAGATCAGTTGACTATGTTTATGTGGGTCTATTTCTGGCTCTCTATTCTGTTCCATTAATCAAATTGTCTATTCTTTCTCCAATACCCCATTGTCTTGATTACTGTAGCTTTATTCTAAGTCTTAAAGTCAGGTAGCGTCAGTTATCTGACTTTGTTCTTCTCCTTCAATACTGTGTTGGCTATTCTGGGCCTTTTGCCTTTCCATATAGATGTTAAAATCAGTTTGTCAATATCCACAAAATAACTTGCTGAGATTTTGATGAGGACTGTGGCGAATCTATAGATCAAGTTGGGAAGAAATGACATCTGGACAATGTTGCATCTTCTTCACATACATGGCACATCTCCCCACTTATTTAGATGGTCTTTTGGTTTCTTATCAGAATTTTATTGTTTTCTCCATACAGACTTTGTACGTAATTTTTTTTTTAAAGATTTACACCTAAGTATTTCTTTTTGTTTTTGGTACTAATGCAAATAGTATTGCGTTTTTAATTTCAAATTCTAATTCATTGCAGTATCTCATAAGGAAGTTATTTCTGTACAACAGGTATAGATGTTGAAGATCATATGTATTATGGAGTACAGCTGGATTTGAGGCTATGGGTACGACCGTAGTTTCTCATGCTTTAGAGTGGATTTGACCCATGGTCGGTAAACTGCGGCTCCTGAGCCACATGCGGCTCTTTGGCCCCTTGAGTGTGGCTCTTCCACAAAATACCATGGCCTGGGCGAGTCTATTTTGAAGAAGTGGCATTAGAAGAAGTTTAAGTTTAAAAAATTTGGCTCTCAAAAGAAATTTCAGTTGTTGTACTGTTGATATTTAGCTCTGTTGACTAATGAGTTTGCCGACCACTGCATTAGACCGTCTTGCCTACCCATGTGGGCATGGCTATGCAGCTGCAGTCAACTACCAAACCCCCCCAGAAACATCGCCACAGAGAGGGGTTGAGCATGTGTTCTGAGGACAGGCCCTGCTACACGGGGAGAGAGAGAGAAGGCAAGAGAGGCAGAGCCAGCCTCCCCATCAGATTAAGTTGCCTCCTTTCTCATGGTGGGAGCAAGTCTAGGGCCTGAGAGACGCAAAGGTCAGGAGTAGAGAGAGAAGGAAACAACCCAAGCAGAAGCTGCCCATTGGAGAAGCAGGAGACTACAGAATAGAAATTTTCTCCAAAATTCCACACTAGGCCCTCAAGTTTGAAAATATATATTTAAAAAAATCAAGACAAAAGCTAAAAGTGGCCTCAAAATGTAATTTGCTCTCTCTCTCTCTCTCTCTCTCTGTGTGTGTGTGTGTGTGTGTGTGTGTGTGTGTGTTTATAGATCCCTTATATCATGTATATCAACCTTTCATGAAATCAATCCTGTTTAAGATATTATATTGTCTCCTAAGGACTGGGACTTTTAGATACATAGTGTTTCACTAGGAATTCTGCTTTTTTTCAAGTGCTACTTACTAATAAATTATTAGTCACTTAATATGGACCAAAAAATCACAAATAAGAAGTTGAAAGGTACTTATTATGTCATTACCAGAGTTCAGGATATATATATATATATATATATATATATATATATATATATATATATACATACACACATACACACACTAATACACTATACACTATATATATATATATATATATAGTAATATTGTGTACATATATATTTGAAAAGAGGATTGATTATAACATACATATTTTTTATAATCTGCTTTTAAATTCTATATATCTTGAAACTTTCTACATCATTAAATCATCTTATAAGATACTATTAATGCCTGAGTAGTATTCCATTTTATATGTGTGTGTGTGTGTGTGTGTGTGTGTGTGTGTGTGTATCCACCTCTTATTGCTTGACTCTTGGGCTGTTTGTATATTTTGCTTCAAGTTAGACAACCCTGTAATAAACATCTATGTTCATAAATCTTTTCACAATTGTCTACTTACTTCCTTAAGTTACAACCCTAAAATAAACTCCATGCATCTGTAGGTACGTCCATTGTGTAATCTTTTGAAAGAACATTTTGTCAATCTATGTTCTCACAACTATTAATGAATTGATTCTCCTAGTTTCTCAGTTACTCACTGCAACTAGATTTGCCACTTTTTCAAAATTTTTACAGCCATTTTGGTCGTGCTTAGACCATGCACACAGGATTTATTGAAATCATCCTGGGAAAACAATGGAGTTCATGTAGAGTCAGTGTTAGGCAGCTGCTGAAATACAGAGCTGACCTGCCACACAGCATGGTGCTGGCGGTGTTTTTCTCCAACTTCCTAAACTCCCTGGAGGAGCTGGGACTGCTTCTTTGGCTAACTGCCGTATGGAGAGAAACTCCTTAAGCTCTGAAATACCTTTTGCCCAGATCCTGATAGACAGCAAAGTCGGTGGTGTGACAAATGGCATCTGACATCCAGGAAGGAACACATCCTGAAAAATAAATCCATATCTCTGATCCATCTCTAATTTCAGGGGACAGGCTCTTGTGCAAGATCCATATCTGCCTGTGCCTCCCACAAACACCAAGCCTTAGTTCTCTGGCCCTGTAATCGGCTCGGCTGAAGCCCAGCTACAGCCCAGCCTGAGTGAAACTTTGTTCCCATAAAGAGCCTGACATACCGCTCGTTTAAAACTGATTTCTAAGGAGAAAAATGTCAGTACATAAGCCATCATTTTAAAAACACATATTTTCGCTGGTTTTTAAAAGTGGATTTAAAAAAATATATTTTTGCAATTACATATGTATTATAGTTATCATGTAACAAAATATGTGTTTTATATGTGTATATAAAATTTCCAATGTGTTTGGGCTATTTGAAAAGAATATTTATAATAGACATTTAGGTTCTTAGGACCTTTCTTATGAGTAATTCAAAAAAGCAAAGTACTATTAAAAATTGCATATGTGTTCATTCCTTTTATAGACTTTACTAGAGGCCCGATGCATGAAATTCATGCAAGAATAGATCTTCCTTTCCCCAGCTGCCAGGACCAGCTGCCCTCTGGCACCTGGGATCTGGGTTTCCTTCACAGCCCCAGCTTTGTCTGGAAGGATGTCCGAAAGGATATCCAGTCTAATAAGAATATTATGCTTTTATTATAGACTAGAGGCAGTGCACGAATTTGTGCATCAGTGGGGTCTCTTGGCCTGGCCTGTGGTATTGGGCCGAAATCAGCTCTCCGACATCCCCTAAGGGGTCTCGGATTGTGAGAGGGTGCAGGCCAGGCCAAGGGACCCCATTGGCAGGCTAACATGCCCAATAGCAAAAATAGCCTGCAATTACTAGCAGATGGTGGTTATCAGTGGACAACTTCATGATTGCGTGAAACACCATTGAATTGTGCTCTTTAAAAGGATGAAATTTATGATAGGGGAATTATATCTCAATAAAAATCTCCATCAAAAAAGAAACTCCCAGGAAAATATAATTCACTCCACCAGTAGGAGAGTAGGTTTAAAACAAGGTCAATTGTGATTTAAAACAAGGTGGGGAAGGGTTTCATGAAGATACTAATATCTGCTTTAAATATTCAAGAATGAGGAGGAGTCAAGTTCATTGAAGGGAGCAGGAAAGAACATCTAGGTAAAGGGAGTGATACAAGCGTTAACAGTAGGCATGAAATAAATATTTTTGAAGGAATATATTTGGAGAATTATATTCTTTGAATATGTCATGAGAACTCCCTCTCCAGGTCCTAAGATAATTGGGGACACAACTAAGCAATATGACCAAATGGGGTTGGGAACCACTGTCTTTGGTAGATTGCACAATGACAAAATTATTGTCTTGTTTCCTCAGACATAAAACTCCTGGACGTTTCTGTCCATCTGACTGGACCAATCTCTGATGAGCTCTTAGAATGGAGCCCTGTTATTCTTTTTACTCTATTACATGTCTACACTGTAGACTTATGTCTATAAACTCTACACATTTTCTAAATTATGTGTAATGTTTACAGAATCCACAGAAGAGATTTCAACAACTTTTAAACAAGCTAAATGTGCCAAATATATTAAAAATAAATGCAAAAAACTACAACCACCACCAGACCCTCGCATTTTGAATATCAGTAAGTTTTCATCTAGGGAAAAATTTAGTTGAACCCAAGAATGTAGTAGATGGCAATTAAATGGTATTAGGTACTACACAATTTAGCCTAAAAAAATAATTAACTTGCATACCATTCCATACAACTGATTCTTTTAAAGAAGATTTGGCTCTGGCATGATAACAAGAACCAGCCTGATTAAAAGACATTGCACCTCGGAGAAACTGTCAGTGGTTTGCAAACATGAAGGGAAGAGAATAGATGTCTGAGAGGTGGGTTAGAAGGTAATAGGATTTTGCCCTACTATGGAAAACTTAAGCTACAGATCAGAAAGCTTTTATGTGATATGGCCTTTTGAGTGACAGATGTCGATAGGAGTTGAACGGTGGTGAGGTCAGTATGGATTTTTTTCCCAGGTCTCTTTGCTGCCTTTCCCTGTCATGAGAGTTGTCAGTTTCAAGTCACTTACATACATTCAGCTAATATTTTACTGCATCTGTAGGTTTAAGAAGAGCAATGCGGTTATAATAATTATTTGTGTTAAAAGTTCTTCATCTCTATGCATGCCAGGTTGTGAAATGCTTTCAGCACCATTGAAAGCTTCTTGCTGTAAAAATTGGTTAATAACCTGCAAGAAATGTTTCCCAGACATTTGGATAATTCCATCTTATCATGTGTTTTATGCTTCCCTTAATGAACAGCAAATTATTTTTGTTTAAAAGATTTTCATTTACTCTATTGTACATTTTTTCATCTGACTTAGAGAAAAATCAATTATTTAAGAAGTACGTTATTCCTAGTAGTTCATTTAAGTAAATCATACTAAGTTAAATGGCTGTGAGAGTTTTCTCCTTATTTATCAACTCTTAAGAAAAGAGCTGTAATGTCCAGAAGTGGAATATAATTTGCTGTTGAGGAAATGGCATTGATTTTTCTGTCGGTTAAAGACTGCTACTTGGAATGCAAGAATTATATGCTAACTTCTACTTGATAAAATTTACTTGATATGAATTACTCTAGAATAGGAGAAAAAGGTGGTTATTCCCATATTCAATATAACCAGTTTATACCTGATATAACATATTCAAGTGGGTATAGAGAAAAGGTGCTAAATTTGGAATAATAATAACCAAAATAATAGCCTACAATTCACCTGCATATAATGCTTTGAAATATATAAAAACACTTTTACATACATGTCTTAATTTAATTACTAATGCATCAATTTCACATAGTGAGTCACTTGGATGGCTGAAAGAGAAAGACTGCTTCCATAATGTAAATTAAATTATAGTATACATTTTAGTGCTTGTCTGTATTTGATCCAAATTCCTAATGCACCTTTATCTACTTCATTTCACGAGGCACTAACATTTGATTAGGGGTCCACAAAACTGTCAATTTATGTACACTTCCAAAGTATAAAAACTAGCAAAATATATGAACTTCTCAAGGGTAAGGAGCATATCTTATTATTTGTTGATTTTTCTATGCATGTCTAAATGTTAACATGACACGATCAGTAACTGTTATCCAAGGAATTAAGTATGGAAGGCATACCTGTTGGAAATGTAGGGTGTTCCCAATAGCTCCTCTCACCTCCAGCTGACTCAGGATTAATTGAGAGAGACAAGGAGTGAGGCAGGAGCTATGGGTGGATGTGGTCAGGTGTGCAGTAATGATGGCTTCCCTCACCTCTCTCTCACTCCCTCCCTCCCCCCTCATATATATATATATATATATATATATATATATATATATATATATGTATATATATATATATATATATATATCTTCAGAGAGGAAGGGAGAATTAGAAACATCAATGATGAGAGGGAATCATTGATTGCTTCCTGCACACCCCACACTGGGGATCAAGCCCACAACCTGGGCATGTGCCCTGACCGAGAATTGAACTGTAACCTCCTGGTTCATAGGTCAACACTCAACCACCGAGCCACACCAGCGGGGGCTAAGAGCCTGTCTTAATGAGGGGGTATCCAGTTCCACCCCTTACTCTTCACCATTGCACCCCTTACTCTTCACCATTGACCCAAAGCATTGCGTCTTGTTTGTAGGTTGTAGGATTGTCATTGGTCTTGCTGTGGGAATCGCACTCGGGTCCCCAGCAGTGAGTCTCTGTGGTATGTTCCCCCTCTTCAGAAGTGGGGGTGGGGAGAAGCTTGTAGATTTTTCCTTCTTGCTTTAAGCCACGGGTGGAGAGCCTTTGTTCTGCCAAGGGCCATTTGGATATTTATAATATCATTCTCAGGCCATACAAAATTACCAGCTGAACAATTAGCTTCTGTATTGGTCAAACATTTAATTAATGCACTTCTATTGCTTGGCAGGGCCAGACCAAATGATTTCTCAGCCTTATATGGCCCGTCCGTGGACCGCCTTCCCCAGCCCTGCTCTAAGGCCAGCAGCACAACCACAAGCGTGTTTTGCAGCAGGTCCGTCCCCCGAGGATCTGTTGTGACAGACTTCCAAAAATGACAAATCTTTGTTTCATTTTAGTAGGGAAATGATACGCATTGAGCCTAAAAAGGGGAATAAAAATTCCAGTTGTTATATGTGGAATGCAAATAAGATCCAGTTCAACCTGATGCGACTCATTTTGAAATGCAGGAGCAAGTAATTTGGCTCTGCCTAAATTATACCGTGAAACTTACTTGATGTGATAAAGAGACCCTTTGACTTACACATAGTTTATATTTTGAAAGGCTTTTCCTGATCCCATTTGTTAGCAAATCTGATGTGACACGTTCAGTGAATTAGGGCATAGCATCTTGGTAACTTACTGTTTCCCTTCTATTTATATCATAATTGTTTACTTCTTCCAACACTCTCAAAACACTCACATTTCTTACACTTGTAATAAGGTAAATAACTCCCAAATAAGCAGCAAGGCCGTGGATATACTGTAGACTAACACCTAACTCAATGGCTAAAATGAATATGATGACCATTGTTCAAACCCTTTGTGCTGATAGTACATGTCATGTTTCTTGCTCTGTCATAGCTTTCCTTTAGCCACAAATGTCTTTACTGACAATGGCCTCCAACTAGATTTTTAAAATGTTAATATACACATGGATGGAGAAACAATAGCCACTGGGGAAGGAAAATGTGTACATGGGAACTGAGTTTGGTCAGAGCACATGTACAACATCTGACTGCATGTAGTACTATGCAGAATACTGCTCTGCATACCGTATTTTCCGGTGTATAAGACTACACTGTGTTCTAGTAAAAAACCTGCTCAGATTGGCCAGTGTCAAAGAGGCGGTCTATTAAAAAAAAAGAACTGGTGTTGCCTCGGAAGTGGGGGGTAGTCTTATACAGCGAATATAGGCCTAAACCTATGTTTTAACTGTAAAATTAGGGGGTCGTCTTATACGCCGAAAATTACGGTAATTACACTGACATACTCTTGGAAACTAGAAGTATGCAGCTTAAATCAGACGATATGAAGTATGTGAAAGAACTACAGGGGGCAGAATAAAAATATTAATCCATTCTAGAATAAGGTATTTATGTCACCTCTAGGTTACTTAATAGTATATGTACGTGGGGGAATAGACAGGCATAATATTCATCTTGGGAATCAAAAGCAAAATTTGTCCATTGCAAATCTTAGTTGAGCTGGGTTGACAAGAAATTTCCAGTAATTTCATACCAATTTATACTGTTAAGAAGGAAACACTTCTTTCCATCCCTATTGTTGCATTCACAGTCATGTAACTCCTGCCTCTTAGGTGGGTGGAGTAACTGGCAAAATTTGAAAGTTAAAGATGGGGAGGGTGTGATCAGCTTAGTTCCATTTTTGGAACAAGCTGCTCACAGGTCATTGCAGTTTCTTTCCTCATACTTTGAGCCTGTCTGGGTAAAGGGAGCAGGCAAGTCCCTCATTTACTTCTCCCAACCCTCTCAAGACTCACTTTACCCTCCCAGTCCCCTTAGTCCTGCCTGGGAGGGGGCAGGCAAATCTGCCTGATTCTCTCCTTCAGTCAGCAGGTCCATGTGACCGACAATACTGTCTATGATATATTGCCCAACTTACCCTCTATCAGTCATAAAAGGGACATTTTGCTTTTATCTGCTGACTCTTGTCTTCTCCCTCAATTGGTTCAGAATTCATGGGGGCTAAAGGAAAGCTATTTATTATTTTCCTTTTTCATCACTAGCAGCGTCACTCAGCCATTCTTTTTTGTGTGTTTTGTTTGTTGTCCTTCTCTTGTGGGATCACAAACCCAACTACCACTTGTAAAACACACGGAGACATGTATTTTATTAAAAAAAAAATGTGCTCCTGCCTCACATCTGCAGTTCCCACAGGTGCCACTGTGTGCAGGATAATATACACTTCCTTCTTAATTCAGCTCGTCTGCTATGCATTTTTCCAGCCGTTTCCACGCAGTTGCTTTACTATGTCCTGTCTGGTGCATTCCACCTCTCTGGGACATATTTTAAGCTTGTCTTCCAAATTCATTTTGCAGCAAGAGCTCTTCTTGTTGCATTTCTAGCTGCCAAGATTGCCAAAATGTGTAGAGAGAAGCTTCATCTATCACTTCTGTTATCATAATTTCAGGTAGTTTGCTGAATTTATTTATCTCCCCAGACAGGGTATAGAGAAGAGCAGAGAAAAAAAAAATCCAACGAATGAGGAGAACTTATAGACAACCACATCGTGAGAACATTGAGTTCTCTACTCGGGATAGCTTCTCCTGTTTTGCGACAGCAAAGATCTCCTTGGCAATGATAGACTTATTTTATTGTATCCTGTGGCTAAACATTTTGAATATATTCTGAACGCCATTGTGGATGCTCCTCAAATCGATATTATGAATCTATGTCCACGTATAGAAGTTGGTATCACCTTTCGGTCTGTTTTGCTCTCCACTTCCTTCCTTGACTTGCCCCGACACAATCCAGCATTTCTGTTGACTGTGGCAGAAAAACCTCCTTCGGTTTGTTAATTATCATAGATGGGTTCTAATGGATGCTTTATTTAGGATTTTGATTCCACTAGTTGATTTTTAAATATCAAGTTCTGAATGGGTTTACTGTAAAATTTACTCTATTTTGTAGGATCAAATGACTCAATGGCCATCCTATTGCAGACACTCATGCTGAGTCACCTTGGCCATATCTGTGTTTAACAGTTCAGTTCAACAAACATTCCTTGAGTGCTTATTATGTGCGGTAAATGGTGCGAGACCAGAAACAAATGCATGCTCCCTGTGGCATCAAGCAGGTAACTGGTTACTTTTAAGTCAGTTTGACTTACTGGCCCTCTGAAAATACATTTATCTGTATAGGGACTATCTTTCCTGTTCTGTCCAACCTACAGCTACTGTCATGCGCCTCGTTGTTTATTTAAAGAATTTCTGGGTAGAGACCCTTTCTTGAGACTGCCAAGAGAGCTGGTGAGAAGGAATATCCATGGATGGGCAATTTGGGCGTTAAAAGTAGTGAATGAAAAAAAAAATTAATTCCTGCTTTATTTCCCATAGGAACTAATATGACTTAGTAGATGGTTGTCTCTGATTGTGCTTTGTGTTTTATTGGGTTTCTATTCTGTGAGGTAGAGTCACATGCAGGTGTGGAAACATCCAGATCAACGGAATGAAGGGCACATCTCTGTTGGTAATTTAGTGAGTTGGAAGCTATTTAAGTCATAAGGAACTCTAAAAAATATATAAATAAGGGTCTCCATTAATCCGCATCTTTGTAGTAACCGATGGTTGTTTTGTTGAAATACACATTAGTCTCCAGCCCAGTAAAGCAGGAGTTGGACCAGTGGTTCTGCTCTACTTAAGAGTTATGTCTTTCTCCCCTTGGTTTGGGCAGGGCAGGGAGGGCGAGAGCTTCAAAAAATGCTGGTTCTGTGTGAGAAGTCTTCCGGGAAACTTCAGTTCTTTGAAACAGATTGCTTCTTATAATACCCAAGACGGGACAGGATGCACTCAGAGTTCTGCTTTAAGACCTGAAAATAAGTCTGGCTGGTGGGCCTATTTATAAAATAAAGCTTTTGATTAAAAAAAAAAATGTATCTTGCAGCACATCTGGTCTGATTTAGCAGCGTCCACAGACACAGTGTATTTGCCTTCGAAGCCTCGTCTCCAGGGGTTTGGGCGTCCTGAGTTATCCATGGACATTTTCTAGACGTGAATAGTACAGTGCCCTTGCCTATTTTCTAGACGTGAATAGTACAGTTCCCCAAATCACTAGACATGAGCTTTTATTTTTGATGTGTCATGTTACTTTTCTGATGAGTCATGTCTCATAACATCATCTTTGGCAGCGAAGAGGCATGTCATTTTGCTGAAATGAGTTATAGCCAGACACCAAAGCAAGGCACATGATAAAATACCTGGTTAGAAAAATCAGCTGATCCATAGGCCTAAAATATCCAGCAGCTGCCATGAAAGGTACGGAATGTTCACAGTGCGACGGAGCAAAGAAGTCCCATGCAGGATGGAGTCCCATGCACCCTGCCGTCCCTTTAAGGACTGAAAAGCCTGTTGTTCCTTTCTAACACCCTGCCAATGTATCACTCTGTTTTAAAACAGTAAATCACTTTCTTCTTCCCAAACGTCAAACACACGTTATACTGAAAAGAACCCAGCTTGGAGTCAGAAACATTTGGGTTCGAAATCCAGACAGGCAGTTTACCAGTTCTGACTTCAGCCAAGCTAGCTGTTCCCCTGGCTTCTGTCTCCTTATATGTAGAACTTAGTAGAGATACTGTGTGTTTTGAAAGAAACAACAGATGGTTGCCCTGGCCAGTTTTTCCTAGTGGTTAGACTCGCAGGGGTCCTCAAACTTTTTAAAGTGGGGGCCAGATCACGGTCCCTCAGAGAGCTGGAGGGCCGGACTATATGAACTACTAATTCCTACTGTAACACCTCGGCTGCACTCACTGCCCAAAAAACCTGGCGGGCCGGATCAGACTCCTCTGCGGGCCGCATGTGGCCCGCGGGCCGTAGTTTGAAGACCCCTGGTAGAGCATTGGCCCATAGACCAAAGCATCTCAGATTTGATTCCCTGTCAAGGACATGTACCTCAGTTGCAGGTTCCTCACTAGTAGGGATGCGTGTGGGAGGCAACCAGTCCATGTGTGTCTCTTACATTGATGTTTCTCCCTCTCTCGTTCCGTTCCTCCCTTCCACACTCTCTAGAAGAAAAATATACTCGGGTGAGGATTTAAAAAAAAATGAGAGAGATAGCAGATGGAAGATGCCTAATTTAATGTCTGTGGAGTCAGAGAATAAGTGGGAGGGACTTTTATGCTTGCTTCTTGTTACCCTGCCTCTCATAGATCTAGAAGTAGGATGCCTCTCTCCATGTGTTGTATTTATTCAACCCAGTCAACATTTCATGTCTCTTTGTAGATTATCAATCATGAATTTGTGTGAAAATATGGCATAGGACCAAAACTAGGAGTTAGAACCACTCACCTGGTATGATCTGTCTAGAATTTCATTTTCTCTGTAATGTGCAGGAATTAGGGGTCATCCCGAAGTTTCTTCCAGCTCTGACTTCTATAATTTTATGATTTGAACTTTTAAGAGAGGTAATGCCAGATCTAGGAAAAGTTGGGTCCCTGGTTACTCCTTTAATATGGATAGAAGCCAGTTAATGTCCAGTGTGTGGGACAAACCTAATTGACAAAAGATTCCCATAGAGAAGAATTACCAGATAGCACACTGGCTGTGGAACACAGTAAGGAAGTAAGTAAATGGTCAAAGAAAGAAAATAGTGCCAGATATGATGGTAACTTCTTACCAGCATGGGAAATCTTATAGGCATGCTGGAAAGAAAGCTACTAAGTTCTTTTGTACAGAAATTAAAGTTATCTAAAATGAAGGCTAATTGACATCTATATCAAAAGCTTGCCATAAATGACATGAAATATTAAAAATTAAGACTAACCATTGTTAGTCTTAGGGTAACGCTAGTTAGCCTTAAGGTCTCTTCTTTTATCATGAAAGTCAGCAATCAGGGTTGTTTGAAAAGCATCAGCAGTGTTCAATACTGAGCATATTTTATGACTGAACCTAGTGCTTATTCTTCGAGGGAAAGCATTTATAGGGGAGTGAGTATGGGCATACCCCAGATGAAGACAGTATCTTTCAGAGGGATCATGTTTTCTGAAACATGAGATCTCTGCAGGGTTGGGAACTGTGAGGAGAACTGCTGTACTGTTAAAAAGGCGTGTGGGTGGTAGAAGAACCCTGGAACTCTAAAGGGAGAACTTATTACAGAGTCAGCATTCTGCATACCTTGCTAATGGGTAGCTACAGCCTTGGTAATAATGTATTAGCAGCACCTTGAAAGCCTACTTTCTGTAAAATGAGGGATAATATGAGTATCTACTTGATGGGATTGCTGTAAGGATTAAATAAGGTACAGCTTTGCACATAGTATTTCAGAAGTGTAAGCTAGTATTAGTAGTAAGGATAATCATCTACCAGGAGTTCTTGGAAACTTTGAGGAAATCCACATTCCCCAACGATCTCATATTCCCAAGTCTAAGTAGGTTTTTGGTAAATATTCAACCATATTAGTGTTTGTTGGTTAGATATTCAACCAGGGAGATAGAGCAACTAATAATCCATTAGGGAATTTTCAAGCTGAAGAATAAAACGCTGGTTTACATCCATCTTGAGAGTTGTAAAAACCTGTTGTAGAATGCTTGCTTCTCTAACGGCTACTTAAGACATTTCTTGTCATTTGGTAATCAGAGGGAGAAAATTGTTATTCACAGTTTGAAACGGGGATTAAGCAGCAGAAAAGCATTACCAAAATCTCAGTTGAGTATACAGACAAGGTCATGAGTGAAGATATAACTGAATTTGAATGAAATCAAACTGGATTTGAAGAGAAGAGAGTTTGTTTCTTGAAGTGACTTTAAAAAAAATAAATGCCATGGCTCCCTTAAGTCCTACTTTTGTTGTAAATTTCTGTGGTCTCTCACTTTTGAAATGAGGCATCTACTAGAGATTAGTAAAGGCATTCACAGACACTTCATTGCTTTGATTTCTTTGTATTTAACTACTTCAAGACCATCATCTGATTCTCCCTTTCTGGCTCTTCTTAGACGTAATATAAGTTTCCCCTGAGTCAGAGAAGCAAAACCATCCTCATCACTGCCCTTGCAGAGAGAAGTGACACTCTCCTTTGAACACTCCATTCTCAGCGCTTCCCTTCAGGGACCACCCATGCTCCAGGCTCCCCCAGGTGTCACGTAGAGAGACACATTCTTCATCCTTAAGGTGTCAACAGACAAGTGGGTGTGGGCTATTAATCCCAAATTAGGCAGGAACAGTATCTTTTACAATTCTCAATCCATGATAAATATTATGTCTTCCTGGGATCTACCATGGTGTTTACTGGAGGAGTTTCTTCCCAGACCGTCACTGGGATTTTTTGAGATTGTTTTGAAAGGATTTTATGGTTTCCTGGCGAGTCAGATCCCCTCCACCAGAGCCTGTTGTTTTCCTGATAAAATCTTCTAATAGAAAACATAATCCTAATGAACTACCCGACTTCTCTTTAATTTCCAGTACTTCCTAGAGTTACTTCGTTGGCCCCTATGTAGCTGTCCATGGATGGAATTAATATCATTCGTAGCTTCAGAGAAAAGGAAGAGCCAGGCTCACAAAGAAACTAGACTCAGGGTTTCTAAATGAGGTTTTCAGAGCCTGTAATAGAGATACTGGTCTGAAAACTCAAAGATCTTTTGGTTTGCAAGGGTTCAGCTTATGAGAGAAAGTTGTTTGGCGGCCAATCTAAACCCATGGTTGGCCTGAGCAAATCTTAGAACTAAGGCTGGGACTCTTTGGTGTTAGGGTTCTGTGTTTTCTTCTGTGCTCATTGTTGTAGTCCAGTGCACTGAACGGGCCAAGGGGAGCAGATAGAGAGAGGCAGAGGTTTCCGTTAGGTAAAAGCAGTGGACCGTGAATATAGTTGGATGTAGGGTTTTAGAAGAAGATGAGGCTGAATGGTCAAAGGTCAGAGAGTGATGTGCCCTTCATGCCATCCTAAGGAATTTGGATTTGATTTGAACGGGTAACAAGGATCCATTGAAGGATTTACTGCTGGAGAGTAATGTAGCAGGTTTTCTCTTAGCAAGTTTTCTCTGGCAGCAGTAAGGATATTTGTTAAGAGAGGTGGGAGCTATTTGAGTTCTAGTGTTAGGAAGTTAGGAAGTACAACAATCCAGGGATTGCATAAAAGAGGGCCTAAATGCAGGAGAAAGAAAAATAAAGGAGGTTCATGGGTTGACCCCCATGTTTCCATCTGAAGTATGGGTTGTCTCATTCATGGAGCAGTGGAACCAAGGGCAAAAAAAGAAGTTGGCATGGTAGGGTGGGGATGACGATAGTATGAATTTTGGACATTTTAAGGCTGAGGAGGCAGTTGGAAGGACCTGAGTATTTAGGTTTGAGAATCTAAATTTGGTGCCTGATGAAGCCAAATACCTGGGTGAAGTTGTTAAATCTACCTCTGCATGCCCAGCCTTCCTTTTTTGTGATTGAATTCTTAGAGATGAGTTTCCAATTGGATTCAAAGTTCAATTCAGGTCACCACTTCCCAGGTGAAGAAATTGGGACCAAACCTTAGTGCCCCTCCAGAAGGTCATCCTCCAGCTAGTAACTCATATATTTCTTTCTCCAGTCACCAGAGCTTAGTAGTCCCACCTTATTTCTTACTAAATTGTCATCTTCTCTTTCCTGTTCTTTACCTCTTTCTCAGTACTCCTTGAGACATTCTATAGCGCAAACTCTCACACAGTGAAAACTTAGAGCATTTCACAATGTGTCGATAATATTTGACATCTTTACATTGAAAAGACATATCATTGTAGGGCTATAATAAGTAAAAGCCTTACGTGATATCTTTTAAAAACCTCCAAAGGAGCATTTTTAACCTTTTCTTTATCCTCTCATGGTTCCATATTGGAATTCTGGCACATCAAAGGAGTCTGCTGGGTGTTTTTATAGCTACAACACGGTGTTGAGGTTGGGTCCGGATGATCTATAGCGGTACTGATATATTTTTTATGCTTCATGTACTAAATTTTTAAAAAGTTACACCTGCAGATTTTTATCTGTGTTCCATCAGCATAAACGCTCCGGGATCAGCACTTTTCCGTTCTCCCATGAAAAGTGATGAGGTCTTGCAAGGGCTGGGGTCATATGATCCGTCTCAGTGCTGTCTTAAGCGGAGCCAGGAGCAGGGGCATAAAGTGCGTGCTATTTTGGCCACACTTTATTGAATTCCCTCTCCAGATGCTCTACATATTTCACAGCAGAATTAGTAACAGCAATCGACGTGGAAGATTGTAAATGTCCCGTCTCCGCTCCCAACTCCCAGACCAGTTCCCAGCTCCTCCTCGCTGAAGATGATGACAAACTTATTCCGTCCACCTGACGGTGCAGAAAAGCCATGTGTTTGGGGCTGAGGAACTCCAAGCGGGGGAGCAGGGAGGTTTTGGGGAGCATCATGGGAATGCAGAGAGTTTGGCTTTGAGGTCTGAGAATTTTCTTCGTTTGCTTTTCAGTATGTGTCAAAGAGCCTAAGAGGCAGCCAGTAACCCTCAACCATGCCATTCCTCTCCTATCCTTCGCCCCAAGCTAGATTAGGCCTTTGTCTCCTAAGCTAACATAGGCCTTCCTTAAACCTTCGCATCCAAAGCCTGTTAGCAGGCAATTTGCATAAGCCATTTCTTGAAACCATTCCCTGGGGTGAGCTTACTGTGGCATCTCTATGGTGTCCCTTGAAATCAAGTGACCAAGATTTTAGTTTTCTTTAAAAGCTGCAACCTAGCTTAACAGTTATACCCAAGGGAAGTTAATGCTCAGTAATATTCATAAGAGCCCCTGCCTTGTGGGGAAGAATATGTAGAAGTTTTTCTTTCTGTGCAGCTCTTTAAGGCACATGGGTCAGTCTTGTTAGCATGGCAATTCCCTCCAATACAGTAAATGACAGTCAGCAAGTAAGTCCAAAGTCAAACTAAATTTCCATTTTTATGCTACATGTTGCAATGAAGCCCAGTGCTGAACTTCAAGACTCTGTGGTAGTTTTTATGAATTATTGGTTAGCTATGTGGCCACCATAACATGGTGACAACTTTCAGATATTTCTCACCTATTTATTTTCCTGATAAAACTCTGAAAACACCCGGTAGAGCCACATTCTATCCTCATTAGCCATCAGTAATTTTATACCTTCTGTTCATGACATGTCTTTCTAGTATCTGTCCTCTGAAGAAGTAGAGGTGCTAGATTTGTTTATGTGAATATTAATTTTATAACATGCATTAAAAAAATTCTATGTCTCTTCATTTTTGGTGTTTATACTTTTAGCAAAAAATAAGTCAGATTATCCAATTATTATAAGTAGTGTACACTAATTCCACCCCCAACCTCTGCCCGCCTCAACTTTTAGGCTATTGACTGTAGAGATCATCAAGCCTTGGACTATAACCCTGATGAAAATCGTCCCCTGGAACAACAGTTTTGAGGAGTTTAACCACAAATTCAGCTTGATGCATGCTTGATCCAGTTGATGAAATTACTTAAGGTGCTGACAGAAATGAATTGACAGCTTTAGTGGCGTCAAGTTGATTTGAGTCACATCACTTCTTATCTTATTTTGGGTATTTATTTAAAGGTTTGACTCATGGGCTTTGTTTAATTTCAGGGGAACATGTTCTACCATCCTTAAATCTCTCTAAAAAAACCAAAACAATGAGCATTTTATTTTATTTATTGATTTCAGAGGAAGGGAGAGGGGAGAGAGATAGAAACATCAATGATGAGAGAGAATCATTGATCAGCTATCTCCTTGCATGCCCCCTACTGGGGATCAAGCCTGCAACGTGGGTATGTGCCCTTGACTGGAATTAAACCTGGGACCCTTCAGTTTGCAGGTCGACACTCTATCCACTGAGCCCAACCAGCTAGGGCGAAAACCAGAGATTTTTTTTATCCTGGAAGTTGTCTTGAGAAACTGCTTAGAGCTGCCTTCAAGCTGGGACATATCTCCATCAATCTACATGCTTTTATTTTAAGTCTCAAGAAAGGACGGTGTCACAGCTGCCCTCAGTATGAATTGTTTCCTTTCCTACATCCAGAATGATGTGAATTCTCTGAGGATTCTGCTTCCCGTCAGTACTTACACACCCTTACTTCACTCCACAGTCCACAGTCCTAGCCCATTTCCTGCCCTTTCATCCTGTACAGAAACCCTTGTATATAACTCCGACTTCCGCCAGTTGAAAACACATCCAGGGTTTCTTATCCAGCTTTCTCCTTTGACCCGGAGCTCTGAGGATGCTAATGCCGAAAGGTGGGGGTGGCGGGAGGTCCCTGTTATCATGCAAGCCATTGCTAACTCTGGACCTCTGACTTTGTAATTTGTTCTTTATGGACTCGCCTGCAGCCAATCAGCAAAATCAATAGTCTTCGCTGAAAAAGTAAGCCTGTGCCAGTGTGTTGCCTGACAGGTGAAGATACATGTGTTCACCAGGGGTCAGGGGGCCACATTAAATTTCTCTCTGACTCCTTTTCAAAAGGCTCAACCCATTTAGGGAGCATTTGTCATTGGAAAATGTTGCAGCAGGGAATAGGGGGGTAGGGAGGGTGGGGGCGGGGGTGGGGAGCGGCTGCTCCTCTCTTCTCATTTAATGATGTTTGTTTTCAACAGCCTGTTCAATAATGTCACTGGGAAGAAGTTATGTGAGAAGAATAAAGTGCTTAGAGTCTACTTATTTATTCATTCATTCATTTCTGTAGAATAACACTAGCTGCTGCCTTCTCATGTGTATTAATTCAGTGGCGGTTGTCCAAACATTTGTTTGTGCTATTTCTTTCCAAGACATGGTAGGTCTGTCTCCCTATTGCGGTGGAATTGATTACCTGTAGTTTAAGTCAGAGGGAAGGTTATATGAGCTTGATGGGAGACACACAATCTCTCAGCCAACATTATGGTAGGACGTAAATCTACTCCATAATTTGGCTTCTGCTAAGATGCCAAGAATCTTTTTTGTTTCTGCCTCAGAATCATCAAACATCAGGCGATTTGGGAGAAGGATATAAAATAAAAGACTAATGAGCAAAAGTGGATTCCAAAGAGCTAAAATGAAATGGGCTTTTAATCTGTGATGATTTTCCCCCCTATCACTGCATTTTCTCATTCGGCTTCCATGCTCTAACCGTGTTTGAGCATTCAGCTCAGAAAACATGGTTTCCCTCACAAGCAGAATGTCTTCATTTGGTGTTACATTGAAACAAGTAAGTCACCAGGGTTTTCTTTTTCTTTTCTTATTCAGGGACTTCGGTAGAAACTGCAACATACCATGAACCTAGCAGGAACCAAGGGGGCTCGTCCATCTTGAGACCATCAGAAGGGACGCATTGTCAGTGCGGAGTTGACAAGAGCTTTGTGAAGATCCAAGAGTGTTCCGTGATCACAGTGGAGGGGACAGCACCCTCTGGTGAGAAGTCAGTCCTGCAGGCCCAGGCGTATGGCAGTGACATAATTTGGAGGCCAGATCACAAGCTGAACAGGAGGTAACGAGTTCTCATTTTTTGGTGATAAGGACCAAATAAGACTTGAATGGTTTTAAGGGCCAAAGTCTCCCCTTAATTCCATACCAACAGAGGATGGCAATTTCAGTCACTTTAAAAATGTTGACCCAGCCAAAACCCGTTTGGCTCAGTGATAGAGCGTCGGTCTGCTGACTGAAAGGTCCCAGGTTCGATTCCAGTCAAGGGCATGCACCTTGGTTGCGGGCACATCCCTGGTAGGGGGTGTGCAAGAGGCAGCTGGTCGATGTTTCTCTCTCATGGACGTTTCTAGCTCTCTATCTCTCTCCCTTCCTCTCTGTAAAAAAATCAATAAAATATATTTTAAAAATAAAAATAAATAAATAAATAAATAAAAATGTTGACCCAAGGGTGTGCAGAAAGGGGAGAACGCTTTATTGTACCAAGGATCCCATGTTATCCGGGTCACTGTGAGCCCTAAGCCAGGAGAGGGTGACTATCCCACTGCTTAAGTCATCGTCTACCTATAACCCACCAACCTGCTGAGGCCTTTGAGGAGCCCTTCAGAGGAAGAGGAGAGTTCACATTCACAGAGTTGGAGCTGGAATTCAAAGCAGCTGTCTTAGACATCCTATTGCCTATCCCAATTTTGTATCCAAGCTCTACAGAGCCTCATTCACCTGCCTGTTACACGTTTTCCTCTTTCCTTTGGCCACTGACAGTTATTGTAAGAGACCAAGAAAAGGAAACCATTATTTGGATCTTTAAAAATTATTATTACAGAGCAATATTAGCACACTGGTATTTTTCTCCCTTTTAATGATTTCAGAGAAGAAATGAAATCAGCAAACAACAAAGGCAATTTTTTTAAACACATAAAGTGGAAAGTTCTATAGAAATTTGCATTTCCAGTGCTGGGCAGTGTCAGGTTATTTTTTTGGACTCAAATCCCCTATGTCACACCAGGGCAAGGAGGGTAATGTTTATAACATCTGAATCTCTGAACCAGCACATAAAAGATATCAGTGTTACTTAGCTGAGACATGAATAAATATTCATAACAATGGCACATGCATAGCTAATTGAATGACTTTTGTTAATATTAAACTAGATATTCATGGACATGTGCCTTTTTCTATAATGAAAATACTGCCTGGGGCTAGTTTTGTTTTTCTTGTCTAGAACAATTTATGTGCTTTCACTGAAATGAATACAAACGCTTATTCTCATGACAAAAGAATTCACCATTAATTTGAGGAAAGAATTTCTTTATTCTCCTTGTAGTATACTTTATGGAAAAAGCAAACCCAAAAAACTATCTAAAAAATTTTTTTTGCACATTATGTTTGATTTCATAACACATTCATTGGATCGAAATAGAAATGTCCAAGATTATTATCACCAGAGGTATGGTGATCAAGTCCTTAGGAGATTGTCTTTCGATTAATTTGTAAAGTGATGAAAACAAAGCAAAACGATAAAATGTCTATGTAGCTGTTTATATGAAGCTTGAATCTACTATTTTTCTTACTCAATTTTTGTGTCTATGTCTTTTTTCCTCTTCCCTTCATCTCTCCTGTATGCAAAGCAATGGGTACTTGTTTTTATTTTATTTTTTTATTTTTTTATTGGCTGCTTAGCATTTATTCTCTCTGACTTCTTTTTGGAAATGAGCTCTTCTCTGTGTCTAGTCTTAATTGGGACATATTAATAAGTTACGAGAGCCCTAGTAATACAGACCATGAATTTCCTCAACACTGATATGTACTTGTTGATTTTTCTTGGTTGGATGTTTTCAAAATCATATCCTGGCTCTTTAACTATGTCCAAATGCTTGACATTGGTACCTTGTGAAAAATTTGATTTTAAATATTAATAGATTAAGTTGAGAATTTGTTTACACAGAAGCAAAGTTAGAATACTATTTTTGTTTTTTTGCTTAATAAGTATTCAAGTTGGCTAAAAGTCATGGCCAAGAGCTTTTGTGTTTTCCTTTTTCTGAGTGTGTAGCTTTGGCTAGACTCTAATATTTGCAAACATAGGAATGATACTATTCTAGTTCATTACTGGAACATACTAGGTGCTTACCAATATTGATGAGTAACTGAATCCTGATTTTTCTTCTTTGCCTTGATTATAAGCCCTTAGATGAATCAGGTTCTGTCTTACACTTTTTGAAACCGATCTTCTTTACTTCCCTCAATGTGCAGCATGCTAGTAACCATTCATAAAACTGTTTCTGAAGGAGGAATATATGTGACCATCTAGTGGAAATCTGAATTCAATTGATAAGATTAGTTTCTGATTTATGGAGCCATTTTTAAAAGTATGTATATTTGAAAGTCTTAATTATATATTTTGGTCAGTTGTCACCTTCTTCCAGGGGTACCCTTGGCCCCACATTAGTCAAATTCCCCTGTTATGCCTCTCATTGCCTTATACATCTCTTTTTTTTTAAAACTAAGCACAATTGTAATTTTCACATATTTGTGTATGGCAATTTAATACCTGAAGCTCCACTTAACTGTGAGCTTCCTCAGGATAGAAATAGTATCTGAAGAGGATGGTGATGATGATGATGGTGGTTGCTATGGTCTACTATTTATCACTCCCCCATCCCTGTTCCCAAATTTGTATGTCAAAGCTCTAATCCCCAGTGTGATAGTATTTGAAGGTAGAGCCTTTGAGAGGTAACTAGGTTTAGGTGATATTGTGAAGGTGGAGCCTAATGATAGGACTGGTGTCCTTATGCAAAGAGGGAAGAGACCAGAACTCTTTCTTCCCCTGTCCTGTGAGGACACAGCAGGAAGGTAGCTGTCTTCAAATCAGGAACAGAGCCCTCACCAAGAAGTGCATCTCTCTGCACTCTAATTATGGACTTCTCAGTTTTCATAATGGAGAAAAACAAATGTTTGTCATCTGTGGTATTTTGTGAATAGCAGCCCATGTTGACTAAAACTATTCTTATTATTAATAGTTTCTATTTCCCAGCCTTTAGCACTTAATTGGAGAAAAACATGACATTATGGGCAAGGAACTGTGAAAATTTTTGACGTAGGCCCAGTCCCTGAACACATATATCACCTGAAAGCCATTATTTCAAATAATTAGGCTATTTCATGCCTTGACATTTCCTGACACTTTTTGAGGTTGGCACCCAGCGTGACTGTGGCTTTCTCTTATTAGGAACCTACAGCTCTGTGAGTTGCCATGTGCCTGGGCTGCTGTGAGTGTCTCTCTGCCCGCTGAGCTTTGCCCTAGACCACATATGTCAAACACAAGGCCCGCGGGCCAAATCCAGCCCGCCAGGCCTTGCAATGTGGCCTGCACCGCGCTGTCATCACTGCACTCCGCTGTCAGTTTATGACATTGTCAGTTTATGACTGTTCAGTAAACCATTCGGCCCGTGATTTAGGCTGGATTTTAGATTTTGGCCCCTTCTCTGATTGAGTTCGACACCCCTACCCTAGACAGTCTAGTATTTCTCAGGCTGCCCAGCTGATTGTAGTCACTGTACATGGACTCGAGTCTTACCGGCTCTCCACCTCACAGGCTGCTTCCGCTGACAATGCTGCTTCCATTTCCAGACAAGAAAATGTTACCAGTCTACTTAAGGCTGAACACGGGCATAACTTCTATGGCCAGTCTCTTTTCCAGGGCCTGCTTAGTTGAACTCCAGGATGTATTTATTTCTGGGTCTCTTACCGGCAAGTTGCCAACCAGGCCAAATATTCTGCTGGGGGAACTTGAGAAAAATGTTCAGGGGCCGAGTAGGAGCTTGCCAAGTCCACAGCTCACCCTGACATTTAGTGGAAACATTCTGTGCACTTAGCCCAGATCCAAGCTCCCTCCCCCTTGGGTTCACACGCTGATTAATTCCTTCCTTGCAGGATAGAGGTCACTGAACCAGAGTGCATGCTCACGGCGTCCACGTGCCCAGGAGACCAATGTTCCCTGGAAACATTTCTAGAGCCCGGATGGTCGGTCTCTGGAACCGGGGTCCTCCTTGGGGTTCAGATCCCTGAAGAGTTTGCCACAACATTTTTGGATGTTATCAATCCTCCTTTCAGAAAAAGGCTGGTGCCTTTCGGAGTGTGCCATTGGGAGCCACCCAGCTCCTGCCTGCACTATGGCTCAGTGCACCTCTAACCTCTGGTGAGAACAATTGAAATGCACCATTAATCCCTTGATGGTCACGAGTGAGTCGCTGTACCCTCTGGGGTTTCAGTGGTGGCGCAATTGGCATCCACTTTCTCATGATTTAGCAATGAGGCCAACAGGCCTTGACTCTGCATCTTTCTTCTTCTCACAGTTTTGCCCACGATTCATGTTGTTGTTTTTTCATGAGAACTTTCTTCAGCTTCATCTACTCGAGTGCCAATACTTGGGCACAAGCATAATATTTGGCCTCCATTAGAAGGTCAGCATGTAAGAGAAAGGACAGGGTCTTAGATGCATCTATAGTGCTAACGACACCCAGTGTAGCATCTAAAAATTTGGGGGTGATCAGTACATAGGCAGAATTGAATAAAATTCTTGTAAATCTGCTAAAGATAGAACTCTGTATTGTATTTTCTTACTACATTACTTCAGTTCCTTTCTTTGGAAGTTAGCAATTGTCATCATGACACCATTTCCTGAGATGTTGTGCTGGTCATCATATTAATAGAAAGAAAATTTTATAAATGTAGTTTTGCTGTTATAGAAATACAATTCAAGATGGGGAACATTGCCCTGGGTCTTGTTGCCAGAAGCAACCAACTGAGCCACACTGGCCAGGGCAGATCATTTGTTATTTTAAGTAAATGTCAGAACTACCAGGACATACTCCCCTGCACCCCGCTAGCACCAGGGACTCTCTGGGATCCAGGGAGACTACTGTGGCTCATTGGATTTCAGGAACTTTTATTGATCTCATAATGCCCACTGGAATCTTTGGAACAGGCAATAAAATATCACAAGTCCAGTTTTCAGGAAGAAATTTTCATAGCAATTTATACCGTTCACGTTAAATAATTTTCCCCAATTCATCCCACTCCCCAGTTACCATAACAATCCTCATCCCAAAATATGCTGCAGATGATAGAGGAAATAAATCTGCCGTTATGATCCTAGCTTCCAATTCAGAGAAGAGTATGTATCCACATCCCAGTCTTAGCTGCTGCTTAGGAAGACTTAGTATCATGTGACTATGTACCAGCTCCCAAACACTGGAAAAGTCACATATGTGTCCTTTTCAGGAGGCCCACCTCCTCAATAGATAACAAATACAAAAATCCTATGTGCCAAGTAAGGGGGAAAGAAAAACTACTCTTCTATAGAAGCTGTAAGTCAGAAGGGACTATCTATTAAGTATTTCTGATAGCTCAAAGACAGACAGCTATCAGAGGGAAGGGTTATTGGGGGGGGGCGGGCTGCTTGAAAAAGGTGAAGGGATTAAGCAAAAAATAAAACAAACTCAAAGACACGGACAACAGTATGGTGATTTACCAGAGAGAAATGGGGAAAGTAGAAGAGGGTAAAAGTGGAATAAATGGTGATGGAAGGAGACTTAACTCGGCGTGGTGAACACAATACAATATACAGACAAGGTGTTATTGAATTGCACACCTGGAACCTATATAATTTTATTTACCAATGCCACCCCAATAAATTCAATAAAAATAAATAAGAAATGAATAGGTGAATGACTACATTTATTAATAAGTGAATCTAATAGTGTTTCTCTTTGGATTGCAAATGTTTATATATTTTATTGATTTTTTTTATAGAGAGGAAGGGAGAGAGATAGAGAGCTAGAAACGTCGATGAGAGAGAAACATCGACCAGCTGCCTCTTGCACACCCCCTACTGGGGATGTGCCCGCAACCAAGGTACATGCCCTTGACCGGAATGGAACCTGGGACCTTTCAGTCTGCAGACCGACGCACTACCACTGAGCCAAACAGGTTTCGGCTGGATTGCAAATGTTCAATAGCAATAACCCCATTGACTTTTTCCCCCTAAGTAACTTGAGTTGACCGTTATTCTCCTTCCTAGTCTTAGGATGCTCTTTATTTCTCTTGGAACTATTCTTAACTGCTTGTTGAATTCCTTTAAAGTTTAGGAGTTTTGTTCCTTTTAGTGACTGTATCTTGAGTCATGACCTGAAGATACAAAGATATGCTTGTCTGGGAGCCAGGCGGTTTCTCATACGTATGTAGATGACTATTTCCCCTAACCTCTCCATTGAAGGGATAGTCTTGGATAACAGATTCAATTCTGGAAGAATTCTTGAATCCTTCGGTCAAGCAGTCTAGGCACTTACATTTCACCCCGAGCAAAAAGCTGCTTAGTCAGTTAGCACAGCTCGTTTGCAGGCTTCCCCAGAAGACGTCCTTCATTCCCAGGCTCAACAAACTGGGATGTTCATTAAGTTAGGATTACTATTTGGCCCCGGCAGACAAATGTGTTTCCGGAGTAATGTTGCTTGTACATTAGAGTGTTATATTGCTTTGTTTTAAAAGACGTCAAGTGTTTCTTGGTGTATTACCAAGAAAGCAACATTAATCCTTACGGCCTCAAGTAGAAATACTTTTTCAGCAAATATAGCTGTGGGATTACATCATTCGGGGATATAGATTTACACTTCTCGCTGCCATAAATCTAGGTTTTTATACATTTTTTGTGCTTTATCCGATGAGTAACAATATCTTTTCAGTGAATATAGCTGTGGGATTACATCATTCCGGGATAAGATTTACACATTTCGCTGCCATGCATCTAGGTTTTCATAATTTTTTTTTTTCCTTATAGAATGGATAACAAAATTCTCTAAGATTTGCTAATTCATTCATTCATTCATTCAGATTTTTTAAAAAGTCAACACTCAATACACATTTATTCTGAGTGTTTATTCTCCTTTCCTTAGTTCTGAGTGCAAGTTCCTTGAAATCTTTAATAGCAATAACCCAACTGGCTTTTTTTCCCCCCACAAGTAACTTGAGTTGACCATGATTCGCTTTCCTAGTCGTATGAGGATCTCTATTTCTCTTGAAACTGTTCTTAACTGGTTGTTCCAAACCAAAAAGGGACATTTGCATTTTTCTCCCAGAATGCCTCGCCACTAAATAATTTCTCAGGAAATGTTAGTAGGAGCTGAATCCTCTTTGTTTTCTATAAGAGAGGAAAACAAACACAAGTCCTTTAATGTCTGAGTGGATGTATTCTAATGTCCTGTTCAGGGTTACTAATACGGAGGGTGTTCACAGGCTCAGAAAAATAGTTTTACAAAAAAAAAAAGGACTTGGCTGGCTTCTTCTCTTCTAATGTCATTAAGAATAACAATGTTCCTTCAGGAGCTTCTGCTGAGGCCTGACTCTACAAGGTGGAAAAATTCCTGGCCCTAAATCAGTGAATCAGCTCAAGAGACAGAAAGGATTGTATGTGGGATGCATTTTATGACCCGCATCCTGCTTAAACTCTCAGGAGTAGATGGCCAAAGTTTGGGGGGTAGGAGGATTTTATTTTCATTTTATTTTTTAGCTATTAGTTTTCAAAACCAAGATATAAATACATAATCTTAGAATGCATACATTTCTTAGACTCAAAGTAGTTAAAGCAAAGGAAAATTATACCAGTGTTGGTAAGAAAAAATAACACAAATAGCTGAAAACAGGACAAAAGAGGACAATTGATTAGAGCCATTTAAACGGATTTTTGACCAATAATCACATGAGAAAATAAATCAATTGGCTTCATTTTTATAGGATGTGGGATTGGCTTCATTTTTATAGGATGTGGGACTGGACAGGGGTCA
This sequence comes from Pipistrellus hanaki, assembly GCF_964339955.1. Lineage (NCBI taxonomy): Eukaryota > Metazoa > Chordata > Mammalia > Chiroptera > Vespertilionidae > Pipistrellus > Pipistrellus hanaki. Next base: position 6,882,484 of record NC_140522.1, read on the forward strand.
GTCCCCAACTAACAGAATCCAGCCTGTGTTCCCTTCCGAAAGCAGTAGCCATAGTTCAGCACTTGGGTTGAGAGTTCCTTATTTCACCTAAACCAACCAACATTTAGTCATCTCATTGCAACAGAGTTCTAAATATCAGAGATCTACTTGTATGTGAACTTGAACTCATCCTCGCTCCTAGATGGTGTATTCGTATGCGCATGTATCATAAGTGGGCAAATAGCTATTTGGGGTTTTCATGCTTTTCTTGCTTGAACACCAACAAATTCAGTCCTGATAAGATTATGAGAGGGGCACCAAAGCAATGTTCTTTCTGTCCTTTACTCCCTATAGCAATCTGATACTCAGGACTGCCATTTAACTCTGCCTCTTCCAAAGACGTCTGACAGCTCCAGTGTACTGTGTCTCTCCTCTGGACTCACATAACACTTGTCAGGGGTAATACTCGTCATTGCTGTGACATATATCACATATTAAAGCCTGGTGTGTTTGCTCAGATGTTGTGTGTGCCACGTGCCTTACCACTCAAAGTGGAAAGTGCTAAATATGGGCAAAATGGAGTACTCTCTGCCTACAAATGCAACACAGCACTTGGTCCAAGACAAACAGGGCCGTTTATTTAATTTCTGGAAATCAAGCAATTGGAAGGAACTAATTTTCCACTTCAATTAATTGAGACGACTTGAGTCCAGAAATGCATTCAGAAATATTTTTAAAATATGAAGACCTCTGACTTTTGGGAAGCTGGCCAAAGATAACATACATAAGTCAGTTAAATAAAAAATGTAAGTGCTAAACTACATGCTACTGACTAGAAAACGAACAGAAGGCAAGCTGAAATCAAGAAGGCACTGATGTTAAATATGAGATTGTGCTGAGCATGGAAGAAGTGAGTACACATACTCAATTGGTTGACTGCTTGACTGACTAATTTATCAATTGATACATGTCAGGAGTTTGCACCTTGAAGGGCAATGGGAACTAAGATTGGGTGCTGAATTACGTATCTATTTCTGCATAACCAGGTTTCCCAAACTTAGTGACTTAAAACAACAAATGTTTATCTCACACATTTCAGGGAAGTAATGAATCTGGGAAGGTTTTAGCCAAGTGATTCTGGTTCAGGGTCTCTCCTGGGATGGAGGGCAAGACACAGGCTGAGGTCACAGTTAAATGAAAGCTTGCCTGGGGCTAGAGGACCCATTTCCAGGATGGCTCACCCACATGCCCATCGGCTGCAAGTCTCAGTCTCTTGCTGGCTGTAGGCAGAGACCTTCATTCCTCAACACATGGACCTCTTTGCAGGGATTCAAGGTGTCCTCACCATGTGGCCCCTGGCTTTCTGCGCAGTGAGTGGTCCAAAGGAGAAAGAGAGCTCAGAAAGGAAGAAGACAATTATGAGATCACCTTTCCATATTCTGTTTGTTAGAAGTGAGTCAGTAAGGCCAACCCCCATGCAGAGGATGAGAATTAGACTCCAACATTAAAGGAGGGACTGTTGAATTTGTGGACATATTATAAAACCACCACAAATACTAACAAATGTGAGTCAAAGCAAGAATTTGGGTCTAAATTCACATTCTTCTCACCAGACTCAGGAAGACATGTGCTTTGTATGCAGCTCTAAACCCCATAAACATCAACCATCATTAATCAGTTGAATTATCTCACTGGTGGATTTTTCAACTGGCCTTGTCATAAGCCAGCAGATTTACACAAGATAAAGGGAGGTCAGTCCTAGTCAGTCCTACAGGCTTCTCTCTCTACATTCCCATTTTCTTTTACCAGAGAAAACGATAGGGTGAGAATATAAAACATAACATTTATCCCCTTTCATGACTCTAGTGTGTCTATTGTTAAACCCTGCAGAAAAATCAGGAGCTTAATGATAAAATGCTATAAAGCAAAAGGAAACGAAGTCCCTAGAGTCATTTAATATGAAGTATTAAATTTAATTTTCTCAGGTATTTAATAAGAGACTTTATTGGAAAGTAAAGTACCTACTTGAGATTTATGGTATTGGCTTGGTAGTTTTAGTTTTACAGTTGTATCTTTATTCTTACATCTTAAAAAAAAAATGCCATCATCCATCAACAGGCAAGCTTAATATATTGGTGATGAATTGTGGGAACAGTTAAACTTATTACATTTTCAAACATGATTCTAATAGTACCGTTAATTAATTAGTTAATTAATTAATTAATTCAACTGCTGCTCAAATCTGTTTTACCTGCTTTTATCTGTGGTTTGGGTCTGATTGTCCTCTCTCACCACTCTTTTGGTAAAATATGACCTTAGATTTCTTCTGAGAAACAACCTCTAACAAACACATCAAGAACTCCCTGGAATTGATACTATTTTTAATGTCAAGGATAAGCTCTGAAGTCCTAACTCAGTACATCCTAGTCCTCGGGCACAGAGATAGGAAAGGCACGTGACCCCTAGACATGTCAAGGAGAGACTGTTCAGGGCTCTTTATCCACTATTGTGTGAAAAAGCAGCTGAACTTCTTTCCTTGGAGCCATTTTGCCATCACGTGGGAGGCCCTTGCTTCCAAGTGTGGAACATATGGAAGTGAGCATCACAGAAGGAATGAACAGAAGGAGGCAAAGGAGCCAGTAACACTTCCTGGGCTCCTGGATCCAAAGAACCAAAGCCAGAGTTGAGTTTTCTGTCACTTGAAATGTAAAATATCCTAACTGATCAAATATTTTGTGTTTGATTTAATTGACCTTCCCCACCCCACCCCCCGTACCTGCATATTTGTTGGCTTTCAAAACTCGGTGTCTAAGCCCTAGCTGGTTTGGTTCAGTGGAGAGAGTGTTGGCCCATGGACTGAAGGGTCTCCAGTTCAGTTCTGGTCAAGGGTACATACCTCAGTTGCAGGCTCGATCCTGGTCCTGGTCTGGCCTGTGCAAGAGGCAACCAATTGATGTGTCTTTCTCACATCGACGTTTCTCTCTCTGTCTCTCCCCCTCCCTTCCACTCTCTCTAAAAATCAATGGAAAAGTATCCTTGGCTGAGGATTAACAAAAACAAAACAAAACTCTGGGTCTGTAGGCAGCACAAATTACATCATCAGGTGCTCACTGGGCCATTTCTCAAAACTCATGTTCAAGTAAATATTATTCCCGTGGAGTTACCTCCTCTTTATGTGGGCTTGGAATGAAAGAGTATGGTGATTTTTTTTTTTTTTAAATTAAGTCTCCCTGTGGGGCATGTCCTGTGAGGCTTGTGTTTGTCATGCTTATGGTGCATTCGAAAACACTCCCTAAATTCAGCCTTTGAATTAAGCTGTAACCAAGCTTGTATATTCATTAGAGAAGAAAAATTCTCTTCGAAGAGGTTCAAATTGTTTATTGATTTTCATTTCTGTGTTCAAAGGAAGCCTGGGTAAGTCTGTCTCAGCACAGTCCCCGTGGGATAAACAGCCGAGAAGTACATCACATTTGAACCCATCCCAGCAGCTGCCAAACAAAATGGGAGGATTCTTCTAAAATTCTATTAATAAATAGTAAGAGGACTAGGACGACCAAGCATCTATTTGGTGTTAAAATATTTATGGAATTTGGTATTGAATCTAAATGTAAGGTTTCCCAGTATTAGGTGGGCTCACAAATACTGAGGGTTTTTTCCCCCTGTACTTGATCAGGCCTCCCTCCCTTTCTTCCTTCCTTCCTCCCTCCCTCCCTTCCTCCTTTCATCCCTTCCTCCCTTCCTCCCTTCCTCCCTTCCTTCCTTCCTGAAATTACTTCAAAGCTCTCTGTCTCCTCAAGCTTTTAAACCCATCTCCAGCTGACACCCTGATGTCTCCTTCCTCAATACAAAGGGACCATGGTGTATCTTCCTCACCCCCTTCACAGTGATGTGCTGCCTGTACATCTTCATAAATGGTGAGTTCACCTCAGACTCATGAGAAAGATACACTCTGCTAATTACCAGTACTTTCATCCACTTGCTTACTAACACGAGGACTTGAACTCTGTGCTTTCAAACAATTGCAGGTAATAAAACTAGGTCTATTGAAAACATTCTTTTGCATTATTGTTAATAATTATTGGTCTTATTAAATCATCTTATAATAACTAATACGCTTTATTTCAATACACTTATCAATAAATCATCCATTTGCACATATGTATGTCTGATCACATGACCCAATATGGGAAAATTTGGGTGATTTCAAGATGCGGAGATTAGTATCTGCTAACAGGTGAGTCTTAACCTATAAGAGAAGACATGCAGAGCTTTTTAATCATTCAACACTCTTCCCATAGAAATAGGACATTTTTTTTTATTAGGGTTAGATTCTAGAAACACTGTTTAGTAGTTTAAGACTTGGAAGCAGTAAGCCTTCTAAACGCTCTGGCATGCCCATGTATTGTCAAAGCAAAATCCAATTTAAAATTAAAAGAGTAAGCTTGTGTTTGATGTTTTATCTATACTTAATCTATGTAAATCACAAGAGCAATTTTTTTATAGTTTCCAGATATTTGGCTTTAATTTGTTCTTATTCATATATGTACCTTTAGCTCAAGAGCCATTTTCATTATAGCTTTCAGGAAAACTATATATAAATGCAGGTAAGCCACTTTTTCAAAGTTCTCTAGGGATCATTCGAATTTTCCTTGTGTTAGGATTTTGTTGAATCAAATGTTATTTGAAATAGAGAAAAATAAAATAGAGAAAAATAAGAGTTGGCAGCCTCTGGCTCTTCAAAATATATTTATATCTAAAAATACAGGCCTACTCAACACCTCAGGCCATGCATTCTCTTTGTAAAACCATCTCCTTTGACAGAAAACAAAAAGTTTCTGCCTCTAAAGGGAGATTTCAAGGCAATACGATTTGTTGCAATGTAATATAACCTGGGAATAAGCTATAATCAAAGTCAGAACATGGCTCATTTGCAAATTAAGAAACACGACCTATAACTCTTAAGTACAGAAGTTTTATTTATTGCTTAAAAACACAGCAGATTTATTTATGACTTAAAAATTATGAAGTTAATTCTGTTTAAGTATTGAGTTTATAAATAATGGGTTTTAAACCAATTAAATTAATTTCATTGATTTGAAACAAAAAAAAGCTTTTTTATTATTGTCATTATTTTGAACTCAATATGTCAACTCAATCAGTGTTTGTTAATTAAGTTAATTGTTTTGGCTATAGAAAAATAGACTTTTACATTAATGTCATCATTTGTTTCAATCCCTGGATCAGATTTTCTTCCATATCAGGAAAGTTTTCTGCAGGTTTGCAAATTACTTGTCCAATTTCCCAACAAGTTGATTTTATTGCAAGGACCCTAATATATACTCAAGGTCTAGAAGACTCTCAGAACAAATGGAAAGATCAAATGGGATTTATGCTGACAAATATGTACTTCTTACACTAGAATACTCTTACTACTAAAATGGAACATTGAGTAGAATTTTGAAGAGAAAGAATATGAACAAGTATGTATTTCTGGAGGAGAAATAATGTATGTAAAAAACAAACAAACAAACATTAATAGAAACAAAAAAATGTAGGGGGGAGACCCAAAAATATTTTTTTCTCGAGCTAACACACCTACTATAATATTTCATTAGAGCAAAAGCACATTTTTATCATAAGTGTCTATTGTTAAAGTCCTATGTTTTACATTAGAAACCTTTTAAAGATATCATTTCCTATCAGGAAAATAAGCTCAGAAAGCTAAGTGACTGAGAATCTGTATGTCAACATGTGTTCATGATGTGATTGAGGCTGGCCAGGTTTCATAGGAACACAGTATTGATCCAAGTCATTGAGAATTTGTTTATGTCCTTTATTTACAATGCAATGGATGAGACTTGGTTTTTCTGTCTTGAGACCAAAGAACTAAATTAAGGTATATTCACATAAGGCTTAGGCTGCTACCAAATTTTTCACAGATATCCCTTCCAAGAACTTAAAATTCTGAAGGAATTCATAATCTATTAGGAAAACAGACACAAAAACACAATTATAAAAAAACAAAAAGGTGCAATGGCGGAGATGTGCTTTGATAACCCATAATGCCCTGAGCCTTCTGTTGCAATTCATCGTGGAAAGATTTAAATAGTGATTTTTAAAAGCGGTTTATAAACCAAACAGGTTCAGTAATTTTATGAGTTTGGCTCAATTATCTTGGCCAAGATTTTGATGGCCAAGATAATTGTGTAGTTTTGTGTATCTATGGAGCATGTTGGATTTCGGACAACCCAAGAAGAATTTGTGCTTTAGAACTGGCCTGATTTTTAGATGGCAAGAAAATGGTTTGTTTCATCACTATCATGTGCTACTGAGAAAGTGTCCCAAACCGTCCTTAGTATACACACTGATAGCAGAATCACTTGCTAAAAATTAATTTTGAATTTAGATTCCATTCTGGTGCCCTCTTAGAGTGAATGAGGAGAAGGTTATTGCCAAAGGCTCTGTTGTTAGGGTGCACCTTGGGCGTCCACATGTCAGCACCATTCCCAACTTCATTTCTGTGGGTCCAGCCCACTTCATGGAGTTTCTAGATCTTAGTTTGGGTTGTGTTCCCATTTCTTAATACTCCTCCGCACATCTTTCTGGAGACCTGTTTCCCTGCCTTGTTCCTGCTTCATTACACTTTGATTGGTTGAACTACAACCTGACGATCAGACACTTGGCATATTAGGCTTTTATTACATAGGATAGTCATTAGAAATAGGTAGTCATATAAAATAAATTTAAAAATACACAGCACCCACCTGGCTAGTGTTGCTCAGTGATTGAGCATCAACCAATGAATCAGGAGGTCCCTCGTTCAATTCCTGGTTAGGGCAGATACCTGGGTTTCAGGCTCCATCCCTAGGAGAGGGTGTGCAGGAGGTCGTTAATCAGTGTCTCCATGTCAATGATGTTTCTATCACTCACCTCTCTCTTTAAAAATCATATTTAAAAAAATACCCAGCACCCATAAAATTCACCTCTAAATTCTCCATGTGAGGCTGTTCAAAATATTTGTAATCTGCAAGTGTACTTAAACTCTCTTCCCCTCTTGTAATTGGTTTTGATGTTCATCTACCATCTTAAAATTCATCTTTCTTAATCTCTTTGCCTTCCAGGTTTTCAAGAGCCCTAATGAAAGCAACAATGACAATCCGTAATGAAATGCTGTGGCTTAGCTTGGTGTGGTGTAGTTGCTGACGGTTCTGATGGGTATGTAATGACAACCATGTGGGTACATTAGGGTAAGGGAGGGTGAGGGATGACATCCAGGAACAAGCTCCATTTCCCAAGTTAGTGATGAAAATCTTAACAAAAGATACAATGAGTCTAAGGCGCCCTCCTGAAGATCTCTTGCTCCTCACTCGGAGAGGCAACTCACATTTGTATATTTCCATTAGTGAGAAATATCCTCCGGGCCATGAAGAGCCTCATCTGAAGGCTGTTTTTATAGGATGTCATTGGCAAGTTGACTAGCTGAAGAGCATTCTAATCAGCAGTGTTGAAAGCCTTCCATAAACGAGCTAACTGTCACCAATGTTCCCTTTTTTTTTTTTCCTGTCCCGAGTGGCAATAAAAGAGAACAAATAAAAAGAGAAAACTATAATTGGTCTGGTAATTGAGCCATGAAAATGTACTATAAAAAAAATGGAAACTGAAAGGAAAGCCACAGAAATGGTGACATTCCAAACTATTCAACTAGCATTCCCAATAAGTTACCTGTTCATCCTGGCTGGCATATTTGGAAACTGTGTGTGTGTGTGTGTGTGTGTGTGTGTGCGCGCGCGCGCGCGTTTTCTCTCGAACATTAAAGACATGTCAGCTACCTTTTGAAAAAGCAACAGAATTCACTTTGGATTTCCTCACTTCACCAGTGGAATGTGAAGCCATACCTGAAAGGGCTGTCATGTTATTCACAGCGCATTAATTTGAACCTTTGTCCTCATATCAGGGAAATAAAGAAAACCTTTTTCATTATAGCTGGATGAAAAGAAGATCATCTGAAATGTTCCCTACCTCCTCTGCCCCCAATTCTTTGTTTTCTACCTAATCCCTTATCAAAGGAAAATTATTAACAATTTGTGTTGTGGTTATCATTCTGCTATGATAACCTATCCTTACATAAAGAGAACATGCCTCTGCTATATACTGCAAAACAAAACAAACAACAAGCAAACAAAACATCCCACCAAGCTGGTTCCTGATAGGACCACTCAGTAGAAAGAGGAGGAAAATAGCTAGCAAAAGGAAAGGAAATATTTCATTCCAAGACCTGATTTGTCTTGGAGAAAGAGAACTTTTCTGGGCACAGTATGTCACCGTGACTAGTAAAATTTCTTAATCCAACAGATCAAGCACTGTGGATCATGAAAATATCAAAAAAAAAACCCAAAAAAACCTAACCAATAGCTGAGCATTTATTTATCCAAATTCCATCATTTAAGCCCGTTATAGATAGCTGTTTGGCCAGAGGACAGTCAGTTAAAGTGCTCGATCCCTGATACAGTTTAGTGATAGCCACGTGTCAGGTCAATGAAGAAATCATCTGCAGATACCAGCTCAGGAAATATCTCATTGTTTATTTACATCACTGAGTCCTGCTTATCACCTGTTGTGCTCCTTAGTCCATTTTCTCTCTTCAAAGCACACTGAAAGTGTCTGACTTTTTAAAGACGGTGTTATGGAGATAGTTCAGTGAAAGAGTAAAAAAGAGATTCCCTTTCAAGGCATTCACACACATACCCACATAACGCACAACCACCCAACAAGACCCGCCATCATTTCTTCATGATCCTATAAAAGGGACAAAGGGGAAGACAAATATTTATGGAGAGGGAGATTTTTCCCATAATGGCCCCAATAAATATGTTTGTTGTAGCGACATAAATGCGGAGGGAAGACATGCAGGCCTGATGTTGAAGAAAGGCTGGTTCGTGTTGAATACATTGGAGGAATTTTCAAGAGCTCTTCAGCCATGGTAAAAATTATTACCCCTGTAATGCTGCAAGGACAGGGAGAACTACGGTGGCCCTCTGAATGAGTGTTGGCTGTTCGAGTTAAAGTGCCTGGAGGCTAAAATAATTTATGTACCCAATTTTTCTAGCATGTCAACAACTGAAATTTCAAGGAGGAGCACATGTATTATGGGCATATGGACTACTTGTTTATACACACATACATGTACTCAAGTATAGTCATACACTGGAGAGTTCCCGAAATCTGTTGCTTTTCTAGAAAGAAAGAAAGAGAGCAGAGGAAAATGTCCATTTCCCCTGATAAGATCCCTACCTCTTCTCTCATATCCCAGACTTACCGGGCTATGAAAATAATTTAAAGAAAAACATATAACTAGTACAGATATTCTGTATCTAAGGATAGGAAATAATTCCAGAATATGGGGTTCAAGATAGTGGTACAAAGTGACTTTAAACTTTATCCTCCAAACAAATTACTACAGTTATTAAAGCCAGAAGAATGTTTGTTTGTATTCTTCCAAATGAAACTGCTCACCAGGAATAAGATAGTTAAAAATTCCAATTTCACCACGGAATTGGGTTGGTATAAAATCCCTCTCTGCCTGTGGCAAATTTATTGCAACTCTGAAAGCTCTCTGCCAGTCACCATTATAATCACGAGCCTGAACTATTGCAGGTCATATAACTAAGTCTTCAAGGAGAGGATGACAAGATGGATAGGAATTTAATGGATTTATGGTATTAGACAATGAAGAAAAATACCTGTCTGGACTAATCATAAACTTTTCTTTAGCTGCAATTAACCTCATGTTGAAATACTACGTGCAGGCTATGTAACTTAAGGAAAGTGATGAATGTGGAATTGTCTGGAGCTTTTTGGAATAAAGAACTCTTGAAAATGAATGTTTTCACCAAATAATATAACATAGTGCTTATATTTAGAATGAGCTTCCAAGACTATTTTAGAGCATTAGTTCACAAGAGAGAGACTCCAGCATTGGTCCCAGCACCAAAGACAGTGACCAAAACATACCTTTTGCTCAAAAAAATGTTAGCTAGATAATTGAGTAGACATGTAAATCATAATGGTTTAATTAAGATAATTAACTATTTACTTATCTAGCATTAATTATCAATGATAATTAACTTAGTAATATTTGAAATGAATAAAAAATGAAAGAAATCAAAGGATCAGGCAATAAGCTCCTTAGAGCATCAATCTTACCTTTTGTTGTCACTATTGTGTTGTGTTTTTTTTTTTATCCCCATTTACATCCAACACTTAATACACTGTCTGGAACATAATGGGCCCTCAAACATCTGTTAAAAGTATATCAAATACATAGAATTATTCACAAACACACCCTCTCTGGTAGAAAACGATGTCTGATCCTTGACCCTACACTTCAAACCATGCTTCCGTCTTCACTCATTTTCCCCAGCACGGATTTGGTCCCTAACAGCCAACAATCAGGAGTGGTCTTTCACTTGAGTGGGAGGGGAATGATCACTTACACTTGGACAAAAGAATGCTTTAGCAGATTTCCATATTTCTACATTCTTGGTTCCTGAATCTTTACCTGACTTTTTTATGTCAGTGGCTTGAATAACCTTTTCATGCATATAGTTTTTCAAATATCATGTCTAACTTATCTGTATCTCACACTTGGACCCACAGTTTACCTTGACCTACATATGCATATGTCCTTTGACCTTTGATGGCATAAATATCCCCCTCACCACCACTACCGATTAAAAAATTTAAAGAACTATTTCAACTCAATAATAGGAAGGGAAATCAATTAGTTTAAGAAGGGACAAAAGATTTGAACATACAATTTACCAAGGAAGATATATAGCCAATATGCTACTAAAATGTCTTTAGTCATGAGGACTAATTTACTTAGGACCCAGGAAGGAAAATTAAAATTAAAACCACAATGAAATGTCAACATATACCCACTAGGATGACTAAAATTAAAAAGTCTGAAAAGACCACATGTTGGCAAAGATGTAGAGCAAGCAGAACTCTGGGGTGTCACCGGTGGGTGCAAAGTTTTCCTGTTACACTTAATTAAAAGACCATTTTTATGACAACATCATATTAGGGGTGATAAAAGGATCGTAAATTGCTTCATGAGGTCACCAAGGAAGTTCCAATGCCCCATTAGTTTTCATTGTCCAGTCCCTAGATATCAACACTCATTTTTATCACAAAGTTCATAAAACATACGACCTTTCTGGTGGCAGTACACAAAGGTTCCCCCAAATCATATCCAGCTTGCTTCCCATCATATGCTTATTACTGCCAAGGGCAGATGTAAAAGAGGGCTGATATTCTGTTTCTATAAAATGAGAAAGTTCTGGAAAATTACAGAGTTACCTCCATCTCTGAAACTTAATGTGTTATTCTGTGACTGTCACAATCCCTTATGTTTGATCATAGACCCACAACCAAAAACATACATTGAGAAACTGTATCTAAGAAAAAATGCTGGCGAGCAGGGATGGTACCATTTAGATAAAGCATGTGAGTTTATTGTTTAGAATGGAAGGAAATATTATTTTAATTTTGTTGCTTTACTTAAAAATGTTATTCTACAAAGATACACTTTATTATAATCATTAAAAAATGGCTTTACGCCTTTTAAAAAATGGCTTTACACCTAGCCAGCACTGCTCAGTGGTTGAGTGTCAACCTATGAACCAGGAGGTCACGGTTTGATTCCTGGTCAGGGCACAGGCATGGGTTGCAGGCTCGATCCCCAGTAGAGGGTGTGCAGAAGGCAGCCGATCCATGATTCTCATATTGATGTTTCATAAAATGACTCTATGCAAGTGTCAAAAAGGGCTAAATTAGCAGCCATGATTTTATGAAAAACCCATCAATTTGCACAGAAGTGACTGAATTGCCTATGTCTTTGTTATGCGGGGTTGGATGCGCCTGCTTAATATGCAAAAAAATCCTAGTGCAAAGGAATTTCCCAAAGTCGGGCTCTCCAGAGTGGCTTACAAAGCACTGATTTCTAACGCCTTTCTGAAAATGATTTTATTAAGACCTTCACTGAAAACCTTGATTTTTTTTATTTTATTTTATCGCCTGGTCTGTTTCTCTTTCCCAAAGAAGTGATCAGCCCCAACTGTCTGTATGCAACAAAAAGATAAAATTTTCAATTAGGCCCAGTGCTGTTGTGGGCAGAGCACATGAGAGGGCTCGCGATAACCCACGTTACACACTGATGCCTATCAGTGCCGAGACCGCTGCTGAGCCTCGTCCCAGCCCCCTTTTGTCGGCTTGGCAGCCACCGCACCCAATAAAGGCCTAATCATATTAATGTATGCCCCCATCAATTATACATTCAGATTCCCCCGATAGCTTGTCAGGTTTTATTCACCATTTTCCCAAAAATACGCCTATTACAGTTACTGTGCAAATAGTAGCGCTGTCAGAAAAGGAGATTTAAAAGAATATTACTTAAAAGAGGAGGGCTTCCTTAATTTATAAATGTTGTATTATATGTCAGACATCTGCTGGCTTTAAAATCAGGTACAGCGGTAAGGTGGATGTCACATGAAGGACTTTCAGGAAAGGGGGGAACCTTCTCCATCCCTTTGTCATGTTTAATAGTTCTTCAAACTTTGGTCTGTGTCTCTATAACATCTCGGATATTTTTATTTGAAGCAGTCATTTGTTTTTGTCTCTCAAATAAGAAGCAGGGATTAGAGGAGACTTTACAGGTACTATCCTCTGCTGGCTTTTGCTGTGTTGGTCAAAGGTCTTATTATTTTTTTTTTAATATATTTTTATTGATTTCAGAAAGGAAGGGAGATGGAGAGAGAGAGAGAAATATCATTGATGAGAGAGAATCATTCATCGGTTGCCTTCTGCCCAACCGCTACTGGGAATGAGCCCACAGTCTGGGTATGTGTTCTGGTTGGCAATCAAACTGTGACCTCATGGTTCATAGGTTAATGTTCAACTACTGAGCCACTCTAGCTGGGCATGGCTGAAGATCTTAGGGAGGGGTTCTTGGTGCATCTGTGTACTGTCTTTCAGTTGATATCTAAACCACGTGGAGAGGCAGGTATAGCATATTGGGAGGTTCCTTTCTATAGACAAGGGATGAGCAAGTCTTAGCATCCCAGGAACCAGGAGCACTGGGCACAGTTATGCACCAAAGAATAATTCAGAACATTAGATTCTGGGGTCGGGCAGCAACTTAGCTGGCAGGGAAGCAAATCAAGTCTAGCTCTGTGGCCTTCTCCCTTTCTCTCTTTCTCTCTCCCTCTCTCTCTCCTTCCCTCCCTCCTTTCTCCCCCCCCCCCCCACTTTTCTTCTCTCTTTTGTCTCCATGCCCCAACCAGCCACCTACTCATGTCTATGTTTATAGGACTTTGCAGACAACTAGTCCTTGATGACCTAATTCTGCATCAGCTCACAGCTGAGGCTTTTCAAGAAGAGAAACAAAAATGGGTCCCTCTGTGGTAACCTGAGTGGTGACCTAGCCACTCTATGGAGGGCTGGGGATGTTGGGGCTGTTTAGAACATATTGGCCAGGGGACAGTCCTTCACTCATTAAACAAAAACAAAGCTCTACAAAAAAATGTCACTGGGAAAGTGAAAAATAATTTATAATAACATGGGTCATTTAATTCATGTACTTACTCAAATAAACCTGAGTGCCCATAATGTTTTTACTGTGCAATCTGCTAGACAAAGGGCGATGTATGTGTAAATCCGTGGTGCACAGCCCTGGCCTCAGAGAGACCTCATTCTAGTGTGGGACAGGTGACTAAGCTAACAGCCACAGTGTCATCTTATTACAGGCGATTCAAAGTCTTTCATTGTGATGATCTTACTACGGGAGGCCTGGAGAGAAAAGCAAGTACCAGTTGAAAACCCTATAAATACTTAAAAAAAAAAAAAAAAAAAAAGGCAGAGACATTAAACTTATATGAGCCTTCAAGGTCTGAGGACAAGATTATTTTGGTTTCCAAGTTTGCCAGACTTCAGCTCTTAAAACTATTAAATCATTTTCTAAGCAAGAAAAACAACTTGGGTCAATAATCATTAGGCTACCCGTCTGTCGCTCAGACCTTAGAAGGAAATAAGCCAGTGAAAAGCCTGCCCAGTTTTGATGTCCACAAGCAGGAAGGCACCCCTGATGACAGAATGAGACGGGAAACTTATAAAAGTGCCGAGCCCTGATCCCAAGGAGGTGCTATTGGGCTTGGTTTATTTATTAATTTTTATGGAGACTCAAATAAACCCCTTCTTCAATTTTCTCCTAACAGAAGCCCGAGTAGGGATGCTGCAGACACGAGCTACAATTCAAAATAGAGAGCTCCGCCCAGACAGTGAGAATGACCTGCCTCGGCATCAGAGGAGGACAGGAGGTTAGTGCTTCTTCCTTTTTTGCCCACTATACCCAGTGAATTGTTCTCTTTTTTTAAATGGTTGGAGTTGGATGAGAAACAGGTTATTTACATAATCTCAGAGTATCTTCCATAGATTCTTTAAAACAGTAACTTTTCATCATCAGGGCACCTAGCAGACATACCTGAACCAGGGTTAGCATCACCGATATTAAGAAAGACTGCCATCACTCAGTGAGGCACTGGCAAGGACACCGCATCCCTTCTGCAGTACTACTCCTGCCAAAAAGAGAAGCCAAATCTAATCATATGGAAATATCCGATAAAGCCATATTACTGGGCATTCTACACAATTAGCGTCCGTACTCTTCAGAAATGTCAAGGTTAAGGTGCAGAGAGGCAGGGGATGTGTTTTAGATTACAGGAGACTCTAAAGCTAAATGACAACTAGTTGCAATCCTGTATTGGATTCTGGACTGAGGGAGGGGAGAGGGGATAGCCATGAAGGATATTATTGGCATAACTGACAAAATTTGAAAATGGACCCGTGAACTAGATAACAGTATTGTATCAGTGTTAAATTTCCTGATTTTGATGATTATATTCTTAAGTATATGAGAGAATGTGAATGTCCTTATTCCTAGTAAATACATATTGAAGTATTTAGGGCAGAGCGATGCAACCATCCTAATGTTTAAATAATGAAGGGGAAAATTCACATATTTATAAAAATTTCCACTTAGAAAATTTACATATATAAAATTTATATGTCATATGTTACATACGGTATATAAATGTATAGGTATGTAAATGATATGCAAATGTGGCAAAATGTTCATTGGTGACTCGGGGGAAAAGAAAACCTAAGAGTTCATTGTATTTTCCACCATTTCTCTACATTTAAAATTCAATGAAAATTAGAAATTTAAGGAATGCATGCTTATTGTTGAGCACTGAATGTGATCAGTGCCCTTGTGTGGGCTGGGTGGGCTTAGGGAAGTGATTTTTCTCTGCCTCTGGATGCTTGGGGTCCATGCCAGCAGTACAACAGGAACAATGATAAAAGTCTACACAGAGACTGTGAAAGTGCAGGGAGAGCCTCCTAACTCAGGCTTCCCAAGGTTGGTGATCCTTAAACTGCCTTAAAGGATGAAGGGATTAGCCATACAACGGAGAGCCATCGGTGGTGGCAGTTTTTGCAAAGGCTGGAGATCTGACCCTAAGATCTGTTGTCTGCTCTTCCCTTCCCTGTGTGTGGGAGGCCAACCTCGATGGACTGCGTCACAGTTAAATTCATGTAAGTGTGCCATGGGTTTCAACCTAGGACCCTTCCTAAACCACCGGATGTGACTGAAGCAGGGGGTATGTGGGGGAATGGTGGGCGATGAGGCTTCCACAGGGTGGGGGCTGGACCAGAAAAGGCCAGCATTGGCTCTTGTCCTGATATTTACTGCTATGATCCAAACATTACTGTAAAGACACCTCTGTGTGGAGAAGAGAACTCTGTAGGCAGCTAGTCTGCAATTGCATGACGTTGGTAAGTGACTTAGTTGGCTTGAGTGCCATCCTCGTTTATGAACAGAGATTAACTTCCTGGGGTTAATGTGAGGAACAGATGGGGTCAGAGCCAGTTCATCTGGATCCCTAATTCAAGTCAGTCCGCCTTTGCAGAAGACTTCTCTGACCATGTCAATCCCACGTGACTTCTCCCTCCCTTAGTGTCTGTTTTGCATAGAGTTACAACCCAGAGTATATGCCTCATCGTTCATAATTATTTTGAGTATGCATATGTATATTTGTTTGCTGATTCTCCAGCTCCATTTTAAACTAAATAGCTGTATCTCATATACAGCTTTGACTCTCTTTGTATTGGACACAATGACAGATAAATAACACTTGTTCATTGATAAATGGAGAAACATGATTTTGAGTGTCCTAGCACTGAAGGGCACATTCCTAATCCTCTTCCTTTGTTTATGACCTCTTCCCCTCTATCATAGAATTCTAAAACCAAAATGAATGAAAAGTTTCCTTCCCTCCTTCTGTCTATCATCTCTGTTAGCACCTGCTCCATGTAAATAGCCATAGCTGTTTTAGATCTGTTCCGTTAGCTCTAAGCATTCAGAGAGGGGAATTTGGAAGGGTAGACAGTTCCAAAATGAAGCTATATTTTTGCTCCCCGAAAAGGGGCTGGGTGAAATGACAAAGCAAAGACCGGACCTACAGGGGGCACAATGAAGTCCCCGCAGTGCCTGTGTACATTTTCTATTCCCCCCCCTCCATCCTCTGTGGTACTAGGTTTTCCCACTTAACAAATTTCTCCTTCAAGAGAAATGAGAAGCTTAAAATAAGTAGCACTAGAACTAACATTACCATAGCACTTGGTACTTTTCTCACATTGTCTCATTAATGCTCAGGGCACCCGAGAGGTCACTAATATGATGATTATCACTTCTGGAAAAATTAAAATACCAAGGAATCGAGAGGTTAACCGAGTTCCCTACTCCCCACACACAGAGTTATTGTTGGAAATTGTAAACGGAACTTATTCTAAGATTCAGCCTGGTTTTCATGGTTTCTTATGCCCCTTTAAATGACTTCTCTAGTGAAAAAATATATACTGATACATAAAAATAACCCAGGCATGTGTCCTGACTGGGAGTTAAACCATGACCTCCTGGTTCATAGGTCGATCCTCAATCACTGAGACAGACACACTGGCCTGGCCTGATCTAAGTTTTTAAGCACAGACCTATATCCAGGGCCCTTTTTTGTCAATATTGATTAACCTAAGAGGAATGTCAAAGCTCTTCAAAAATTCCAAGAGAAAGTAGTTATGACAAAGAGCCTACACTATTCCTCAAGAGAATAAAGGCTATTTGGTAAGAATTTACTAGAGTCAAGTAGTGAGGAGGTTCCACTGTGCACATTTACACACCAAGACTCCCCACTGGAGAGAGACATGTGCCGTAGTACATCTAAATAATGACCCTCCCGACACTGTTTGTTTCTGTCTTTGGGGGCTGTGCTCACTGCCAGTACATCTCAGAGGCTGTATTTTCCTGTGGAAATGGGGTGTGCGTGCGTGTAAATCTCGGGTAGTAATAGCATTGCTATATAAGAAAAGCTGATGCGTTGGACCATGAGTTCTCTCTAAACCTGTATTACATCTGTGCTATTGTACCAAGAAATGATGGGCCGGGTGAGTGTCTGTCCTGCCCTTTGCTTTCTTCCAAGTGATGTGTTTTTCCGGCTTTACTGTCATCTGGAGCCCTGTTTTGGAGGGCAGAAGAATGCTTAGGTCATGCTTAGTTTTTATAGCCTCATTTAGTGGAAATGGATCCTTTGGGCCTAGTCTATGCCCGTTGCCTAAATTTAAAGTTCCTTTTCTTGCTGTTGGCTTAATTTATATTTGTTGATGGCACTGTGAATGCAAATAACCACACGGGTGACCTTTAGGAGGCTGTCAGCGCCGAACCGGTTATAGGAGTGACTTAAAACAGAAAGGGATTTTGACATATTTTTAGCATTTTTTGCAAATACCTTTTTCTCGAGGAAGGGAAGTGTTTCATCACCCAGTAGGTATTCTGGAAACACATAAAGAGCCACTCTGTAGTACTTGGTCGGGGTTGCAATACCACACCCCTGATGAGTGATGGCAGGGAAAGGAAGCCTGAGGATTACAGAGCCACCAGAATGGGCTGTCTGTTCAGTCATTTTATCACGTCTCTTCCGATCCTGGCAGGTCTGCATCTCTACCTCAAATGAGAGCATAATTAGGACTGAGTCATGACCTAATGTGAAGTGATATGTGAGAGAAATAAATTGTTTCTTCATGATCTCAGAGCTCCTGTTGGGGAATTCTGTCCAAGAATCTGTCCAAAATGATGCCTTGGCTGCAGCTAATAATGAAATCAGGTAAATGAAATACCTGGTCTTTTATCAGAGTTTAGCTCTCTCTGTGGTTCCAAAATTCCTACTGGGTGATTAGACAGTTTCCTTCCTCAAGAAAAAGGTATATGCAGAAACATTAATAATGAAAGTCATCCTGTGTCTGGAGGCAATGGTGTTGAAGCTACTTAGTCCTAACATTTTTACTCTGCTCAACCCACAGAGCTAATTCCATTAGTCTACATATTTACAATGAATACAGCTTACTTCAAGTAATAAATAGCTCTCACTTAAATATCAATTTTGAAATAAGAAGGAAATGACTTCTTTGCACAATTATGTGGGGAAAATATGGAGATGCCTGAAACTTTCACTCATGTTTCTCTCACTCAAAATCAGTGTGCCCAGCTGGCTTGACACAGTGGTTGAGCATAGACCTATGAACCAGGAGGTCATGGATGGATTCCCAGTCAGGGTTCATACCCAGATTGCAAGCTCCATCCCAGGAGGGGTTGTGCAGGAGATAAGTAAAACATCATTGATGTTTCCATCTCTCTCTCTCTCTCTCCTCTATACCTCTCTGAAATTAATAAAAATATATTTTAAAAGAAAATAAAAACATTTTTAAAAGATCTGTGAGAATCATAGCCTTTCCCTCCCTCCCCTCCTCATAGCAGAGGTCACTTCCCCAGCCTATCACTGAGTCAAACTTGACTTTAAACAAGAGCTTCGCCCAACATCTTGGAATCCAGTATTGCCACTGGGGGCACTCCCATTCCAAAGACTGATGTCAGCAAGTAGCCCTCTGTCGCAGTCACCACTTTACCTCAGTCTTAAGGAATGGGTGAGCTGGCTTTCTCACAGGTTGGAGGCAGTGCTGATCTCTGAAGTCTGCCATAGTTACCTAACTGTTGGAGGGATATGTAGATTTTCTCCTTCCCAACACCTGGCTCTGCAGGGCACTCACCATCTCCTGGATTGTAAGGTGATTGAGTCAGTTTAAGCATTCCAGCTGTATTCTGTGACAGCAGGTGGCTCTTTTGTAACAAAGTGGATATTCTAGGAATATAGAGTGAATCAGAAAGAGCACCTGACTAGGAAGTGGAAAATACGGGTTCAGTCTTAGCATCTCCTAAGAAGGTATACTCACTTCCCTGATCTGCAATCATATCACAATGGGACTAGTAATCTCTGCTTTGCTTTTGTCATGGGATTTCTGTGAAGATCCGAGACAATGAATGTGAAGTTTGACAAGTATAAGTCACTATATGCAAAAGGCATTGTTATCATATTTAAACAACATAAATGAGGAACTACAAAGGAATATTACTGCTATTTGAATACTTTTCACTGCGAAAAGACAGGACATTATTGTACATGAACATTGACAATATTTGTGCTTTTGATGCTCTCCTTTCCGTGTAGGTCCCAAGCTATCATTTTCTTATTTGGTTCCTTTTTCCTCCTGTCCCCAAATACCCTTCCAAAAGTGGTTAAAGCTCCCAAATAAAAGATAAATTCTGTAATTAAGAAGATGATCTCTCTCCTCAACACCCCTCCCCACCAAAAATGGAATTGTGAGTTGCAGAATTATGTCCAGAGAGTGCAGAAATATTTATATTAACTTATAAGTCTGATAAAAATATAGATAGATGATAGATAGAGCCAAAAGAAGTTGCAGAACATTACAGAGAGGTCTCACCTACCCATGTCTAGATTCCCACCATGGTGACATCTTATATAACAGCCTGTGATGAAACCCAAAGAAATTTATATGGGAACTGTTAACCAGACTCAAAAGGAAAATTAAAGACCCACATATGAGGAGCAATGAGGAATTAAAGGGAACTTTCAGAAAGAAAGATAAAAACCAAGTCAGTCGTCTCCCCAGAGCCCTGATTGAGGGTATGATGTAGGCATCTGTTTATTAGGAGAAGACAGTTCACAGGCCCACTGTGGAACGAAGATATTCAAGGCTGCGCCCAGAAAGACGTTTCTTCAGTTTCTCAGTGACCGAAAAGGATGTAAGAGCCGTTAGGTTTACACGGGAGGTACTGAAAAGGGAAAGAGGCATGGTTCCACTGTGTGCTCTGTCAAGGTGAATGGACTCACTCAGATTTTCTACTCGTTACTTGTCTATTTCATATGGCGGTGCTCCTGGGGGGTGTCTGGCCACCAGGTGAGGTGTGTGCGCCACCTGCCCCAGGACTAAGCACCAGAGGTGGAGACAGGGAAGTATGGGGAGAGGAAAAGGTGGAAACAATGTGAAGAGCTCAGCCCTGAGAGAGGAGGAAGTCCTAATCCTTTTGGCAGGCGGTGAAGCAAAATCCATTTTCGCAGACGGAACATGTTCTGTGTGCCAACAGCCAGCGGCCATCCTTCCTTCTCACCTCAATGAGGGTTCTTAAGACAGCCCAGGTCGAATGCTACTGCCGCCAACCAGCCACAACCAACTTGTACGAAAAGCCAAAACACACTCAGCATTCCAGGATGATAAAAGAACCTGAACTTCGTCTTCACTTCTATCCCTTTCTTTAGACGGAACCATCGATTCAATTGATAAATGATTTCCAGAGTCCTCTGTTCTCCTTCGAGTCATTCTCTGCAGGAGCCCCACAAAGAACTGGAGAAAAGAGGCATTTCTGGCTTTGATGTGTGTTAGGTGATTTTTGCATTCTGACCTTGTTTATATATCTTCAGACGCCACGTGAAGAATTGTGGACTCAGTCAATAATATAATCCAATCATCAATAAGACACAAACTTCTTGTTTATTAATACACGATTAAAAATGTATATGATAAAGATATCGACTGGAACTGAGCTTGTGGGTGACAAGAACAATTGTGTGCGCCCAGCAAAAGTCAATAGTCTGTTTAAAAGTCACAATACAGCCTTTTCTTTTTCAATGTAAAGTCCACCAGTGGGGCTGGTTATCTTTTATTTTATATTTGAG
Source organism: Pipistrellus hanaki (assembly GCF_964339955.1). Taxonomy (NCBI): domain Eukaryota; kingdom Metazoa; phylum Chordata; class Mammalia; order Chiroptera; family Vespertilionidae; genus Pipistrellus; species Pipistrellus hanaki. The sequence continues at coordinate 6,903,663 of NC_140522.1, forward strand.
CTTACTTTTATAACTTTAATTCATTGAAGAAACATTGGCTGTAAGCTCCCTGGATCTGTACCCTCAGTAAGCTCTTACCCTTGGCCACCAGGGGCCACACTTACCTGGTGAGTAAGGAAAACTATAAACTGAAATACAATGTAGAAAACCAACTATGTTTTACCTTTCTCATTTGAAGATAGGTATTCAATAAAAATTAGCCCTGAGTTGTTCGGGCAAAGGTCTTGGTAGCTTGTACTCGACACGTGTTCCTGGCCCGTGTCCCCAAATGAACCTCAGTTTCCCCCCTCAGATGGCAAAGGATGGCTAGAAGGGGCTGGAGTTGGATATTTCCCATCCCCCAGGTTGACTAGACTCTGACAAACCCCACTAGGTTAGGCCCTGGCAAACTAGTTTCTCCTGCCTGAGCAGACCTTGTTAAGAAAAGCCATGCTGAGGCCCTACCTGGTTTGGCTCAGTGGATAGAGCATTGGCCACAGACTGAAGAGATCCCGGTTTGATTCCGGTCAAGGGCATGTACTTTGGTTGCAGACTCTATCCCTGGCCCAGGTCAGGGCGCCTGCAGGAGGCAACCAATGATGTGTCTCTCCCCTCTCCTCTCCTTTCCACTCTCTCTAAAAATCAATGGAGCCCTAACCAGTTTGGCTCAGCTGATAGAGCATTGGCCTGCATACTGAAAGGTTCCAGGTTTGATTCTGGTCAAGGGCATGTACCTTGGTTGCAGGCACATCCCCAGTAAGAGGTGTGCAAGACGCAACTGATCGATGTTTCTAACTCTCTACCCTTCTCTGTAAAAAATTAGTAAAATATATTTTAAAAAAAATAAAATAAAAATCAATGGGAAAATATCCTTGGGTTAGGATTAACAAAAAAAAAAAAAAAAAAAAAAAAAAAAAAAAAAAAAAAGAAAAGAAAAAGAAAAACAATGCTATGGCATATTTCAAAAGGGTTCCTTTTCTTTCTGCCTGAGAAAGTCTGGAGACTTCTCTGAGAGGACAGGGGGAGTTTGTTCTGTGACATCTAACTCATCTAGGATTCTACTGGATGGCAGAGTGAAACTTTGGTGAGGTTAGAGCAGCACACTGATGGTATTTGCAAACATCTGGAAAGAAGACATAAAAATAGATTATTATTTAGGCTCATGCATATTTATGTGTCATTGTGCATGCACATTTGTACAACACTGCGTATTAGTTTTTGGTATTTTAGAAAAAAAAATAGATGGCCCTAATTATTGTTACTTATTTTTTCCCTCTAAATACCTTCTCTGGTCCTTAAAAAATAACTACTAAAAATTGCAAAAAACAATATCCATAATATCTCTAGTAAGATGTCTTTTTTGGTTATGATTTCTGATAAGAATTATTCTCTTTTTCTGTGTGTGTGTGTGTGTGTGTGTGTGTGTAAGATTTTTATTTCAGTTTGTAATATGCCTGTAATATACCTGCATTTTGAAAATCTGAGCCTAATTATTCTCAAATAATTCCACAGAAAACCTAAGTGTGAGCGGAAATAAGAGGTGATGTTTTAAAATGTGCTGATGGGCCTGGCTAGGGTGGCTCATTTGGTAGGAGAGTCATGCCATACACCAAAAGGTGTGGATTCAATTCCTGGTCAGGGCACAAACCTAGGTTTCCGTTCGATCCCTGTAGGGGGCACATGTGGGAGGCAACCATTCAATGTTTTTCACTCTCTCCTCCCTTTACCTTCTCTCTAAAAATCAATGAAAATGTTCTCGGGTGAGGATATATATGCTGATGATAAGTCTCTTGGTTTCTAGAGACTTATGCTTCCTAGTCACCCTGGTTTGATGACCAGAATTTAAATGTAGTTTTCTAAAAAAAAAAAAAAAATTTAAAAAGCCCGACCAGCATGGCTCCGTAGTTGAGCATCAACCTATGAGCCAGGTCTCAGTTAGATTCCTGATCAGGGCACATTCCAGGGTTCTGTGCTCAATCCCCAGTAGGGGGCAGGCAAGAGGCAGTTGATCAATGATTCTCATCATTGACGTTTCTATCTCTCTCTCCTCTCCCTTCCTCTCTAATACCAATAAAATATATATATTAAAAAATAGCCTGGGTGACTGATCGGAACCAAACCAAATGAGAACCCAGTTTCTTTTTTATTTCAATTTGACATTGTGGTTCCCGCAGTTTACAGACCGCTGGAATTCAGGGAGAATCAGACACCTGGAATGGAAGTGATTAGGGGGGGCTGGTGGCACAGAATCACTTCCGCTATTAGTCAGCGGCCTCTGCGCAGCTCATACAGTGGTGTCTGGAGAAGCAAACACCTTTCAGAAATTCTCCTGAAGCTCTGACACCCACCACATGCAGGGTGGCCATGTCTTAGCTCTCTTATTTCAAAAATGCTGCGTCTATCAGATATCAACAAGTGAAGCCTGAAGACGTAAAGAAGAATTTATCTAATAAAAACATTTATCTGTTAAGTCACTGAACACATGAACAAAACATTGATGACAACATCTCTTCCCAAAATATAGAGTTGAATCGCCAAGGCTCCTTTCTCAGAATAATTCTTTTATTATATTTTATACACTGTTAAACTGTTCTCATAGTTAAAAAGAAAAGATGTAACCAGGAAGGCTGGCTACTTCAAACATTCCAAAATCTTCAAGAGAAACAGGTGGCTACAGGCCAATTAGGTGCTGAGGGCCTGAAGGACACAGGAAGACTCATGTACCTTTAAAGTCTATATGGTTCTCCTGTAAGCCTCTTACCTCTCCTTTAAGACAGAAGGGGAAGCAAAGAGGAATGCACACAGGAACTGATGCTGTAGCACAGTGCAGCTGCTAATGCATATGCATGTGTCATGCAAATGTCCCCAGCAGAAGCACATTCTTCAGGGTAAACCTGCAACCTGATTCAGCCACAAAAGGGTTTCCAAATCAAACTGCTGACTCCTTTCTTTCCCCTTTCTTATCAAAACACCTCAACATACTTCTTACCAAGCAACATAAATCTAAAGAGCCACCTGGAGTCCCCCACGTCTTGCTTCTCCCTGATATCAGGTGTTGGTTGCAATTTTGCAGATCAGTTTGTGAGCTGGAGTAAGTAAGTAATGTTGTATATTGCCAAATGATTGTGTGTGGTGGTTTTTATTTTTATTTTTTCTGACTAAAGATGTATGTTGATTATACCTTGATCAGATTATAAAAATGAGCTAGCAGAAGTCTCAGAGGAAGGATGAGCAATAGAACATTGTTCTCTTCATCTTTTCCATTCTTACAGTTTTCGACTTGGCAGATTCCACGATAACTTAATAGGAAAAGTAGTTTGGAGTGAAGGACAAAAAGAGAGAGATTAAGAATCAGGGGGGAAAAAGTGGAGGGAATTTGGGGAGCAATCTTGTCACATTAAATTTCCCAAAGCATCGGCATAGTTAGAGCGTGTAGCTGTGAATTTACTGCGACGTAACCTACTCCTTGCACGGGGTGCTGCGTACTTACTGAAAAGTTCTGTATCCAGGAATGAAAAATGTCAAAGGAGAAATGTCCCCCTTTACCTGGAGGGGACGTTAACCGGTAACTTGGGAGTGATTCGCTCCAACTTTTTTATGGCTGGGGGAAGGAGCAGCACGCTAACATTTTTTTTTTATAGGGAGTGCTGGCTGAGGCTAAGCACTTGGGAGAGCCAGGCGGCTGAGATTAGAGGCGGAAAGAGAAATGAGTGCCTGTCTGGGGGATTCACCGGCCTGCGTGAAGCAAACTAGGCACTCTCTTTCTCTTTAGAAGGCGCCCCTCCAGCAAAACGCCTTCCATTCTGAATGCAATTTCTTAGGCTGAAACAGCACGAATGCAAAATGTAAGTGCCGCCCCTCTCGTGCTTGGCTCCGAATAGCTTCCTCTCTGCAGCCTGGACTTGCCTGGCCGCCCAGGAAGATCGCTCCTGAGTAGCCCAGACTCCTGTGCAGCCGCCTAGCCAGCTAAATAGTCCCCGCTTCCCTCGCCCGACAGCTGTGCGCTCTAAGCAGGAGATGCCTTCCCCCTTTCCTGGGGCCCTGGGGTCTGTGGCTGAGCCTTGGAGAGCTCAAGCAGGAAGGCCAAACCCAGACAAGGCAGCCGATGGCTCCCTCGCTCTATCTGCTGGGACTCTTGGCCAAGGCTTCTTTCTGTTCATTCACAGAGGACGAGGTCCATTCAAAGAGCTGGGGCTGCAGACATCAGCTCAGGCCCAAGTCTCTCTGGCTGCAAGCGGCTTTAGTGTCTCCCCTCCCATTCCGCCAGCTCCCCCGCCCAGGGTCCAGCCACATGAAAGACTGTAAGGAGCCTGCTCCCAACAGGCGCTGCTCACCGACTCTTTTCTTTCGCTGTGTTCCTGCAAGTAAGGGAGAAAACCTGTCCCCAGAAAGCGCCTGGTGGCTGGTGGCCGGCACCCCCTCGAGCCCCAGGCGATTCCTCAGTGCATCTGGGCTGCTGAACGCTGCTCGGCTCATATACATAATTCGAGGGGGAGGCCCGGGGGCTGCAGCTTCGCCAGGTCAATGTGTTAATTAAAAGTTGGTCCGAGTTGGTCAGCACGCATCCCCAGATGTGCGGAACAGCATGCAATTAACACGTAAGGCACATCTTTGTGAAGAGACCAGAATGGGGACCTCCCCCCAAAGAAATCCACCCCGCCCCACCATTAGCATGAAATAGTCACTTCGAAGAAGGAAAAAGTCAGTAAGAGACAGAATTAAATGTGGGCCGCTGATCTGGAAGGGGATTGAGCTGGGGGAAAAAAGCCCCGAAATCTATAGATTTTAAAAAAATAAATAGCAAATTGATTTTGTAGGAGGAAGTGCAGGCACTGAATGGTGTCCCCGCGTTCCCACCCCATGTATATTAAACAGCCGGTGAGCTCTCGCCCTGCAGTGTGGTGACCAGAGTCCCCGCGCCTTCAGCGCTGCCTGCAATGGCTGAGAGCAGGAGGTGGGGAGTGCAGTGGGGGCTCTGGCAGATTGGTTTTGCATCCAGGGATAATTACGGGCCTGATGTCCTGTATATTTTTAGAAATGCAGGGGAAGTGTGTGTGTGTGTGTGTGTGTGTGTGGCGACAGCGCCATTCTAGATAAAATATGCTCACGTGAAGAGTAAAAGCAGTGTCTTCATTGCCAGCGGAGATTCCACTTGCCTGCAGTTTCTTTCTGAGTCAGCCCCTTGCTCTAGGTCCTCCAGCCTCCAGTTTGTTTCTAGCTGTATTAGTATTTTCATTTGGGTTGATTCATTTAATTGGCCACTTCTCAGAGGCAAACAAAGACCCCCATCTATTAATGCCTGCATTGTGTTCTCCTCTTCACACACACACACACACACACACACACCCCACACACACCTTCCAGGGCTTGCGGAAGCCAGACAGGACTCAGTGCCCAGTTGGGGACTTTGACATCAACACGGAGCCACAGATTCAACTTTGGGATGATAGTCCTAGACTTGTGTCTTTGGATGGTTTAGTTTCAGGGACGACAGGTGATTCCATCCCCAACACCACCTTTCTAACCAGCTAATTGAACGTGTCCTATGGAAAAGGCGTGCCTTATTGATGACACCCAGTGAAGCAAATAATGGATTGGCAGTCTCTTGGCTATTCGTCTGCTCCTTCTGGAATCCTGCGTGTGAGGGAGCGGTGGATAGTGATGGATGGGGAGAAAAACAGAGAAAGAGAGGCATGGGTGGGGGGAGGTAGAGAAGGAGTGGGCTGCAGATCCTTAGAGATGCATCCGATTTGTTGAGCATCAGCTTGAAGATGGCAATCTGAGCCGTGATTTAAATGTGAGCAGCGTCATTGTTAACTAGTGTCCACCGACTTCCCCTACCCCCTCTGCCTTCCTGCCGCTCTCTGCTCTCTTCTCTTCTCCCTTTGTAGGATACAGAAGGTGAATAATGAAACCATTCTGCTAATAGTTTATGAGCCATGAGATTGGAAATGTATATGGGTAGGACAGAGCACCAGACTAAAATCATTGGGAAGAAGCGCTAGGCTGTGTCCTCTCTCCCCAGCCCTGAGCGGAATGGGACTGATCACCCAGTGCCTCTCCGCTGTGTCCCAGGGCATCCGGTGGCCCAGTCTCCCCCAGCCCCTCCCCCAGCTCCAGGGGCTGGAGTCCCAGGGAGATGAATTGAGGCAATGGCGAGATAGTGTGCTCTGGAGATAATCATTATCACCAGGATTTTTCTCCCGGTGATTGGGATCTAAAAAGATCTATCACATTGGGCCTCTCTCCCTCAGGCAGCAGCAAACAATAGACTTGAACTTCGCTCTGAAGACAGCCAAGGGGATGCTGTGCCTTGTCATTTTGTCCCTGCAGGGCCTGTCCCCAGAGTACAAACCCCCAGAACCTTGAGAAACGCTGCCAGCACCCATTTGACCCTCACTCTAGCCAGCATGCAGATCCACACCCTCTTCCTTTCGGGGGTGACTATCATTGCAAAACCTGAGCTCAGGGTGGGAAGAGGGACACCTGAGAGATGGGGGAGAGGTGTAGGTGGGGTGAAAGGTGAGGCGCTGTCTTAGAACCACTCTTCCAGGCCACAAAGGGGCCTCGAAGCCAGGGTAAATCCTCAGAGCCAGCTGAAACAGTGGCCCCAAGCCAGTGGCCAGGGAGAGACCGCCCCACAGCTTGCCCAGCATCTGGGAGGGGGGCGGGGAGACTGGGGGCTGGGCTGGAGGCTTCCGCTCAGGGCTCCCCAGCAGGGATAGCAGCAAAGAGGGGACACTAGACAGGTATGTACAATACAAGGGGAGTGCCAGCCAGGAGAGCCCCTCATGCCCAGCCCCCTTCCCACTCCACCTGGGAGCGCCCTGGAGCTGCTCCGGGCCGGTGTAGGGGTGTAGGGGGCACCTTGCGGAGTGTAGGCCCCTGGGAAGTCAGGAAAGCCCTGCTGTTTGCCAGTCTGAGTGCTGGGGGGATGGGGGCTGCCAAGGAAGCTTGCCTGCCAGCTAGAGCCAGTGGTGCCTGGGGAGTGGGCGCAGCCCACAGGGAGTCCTCACCTCTGCTGTCACCTCTATCTTCCTCCCCCCCAGCACCTCCGCCTTTTTCTCTCCTTCCAACCTTGGCTGGATTCCTGGAGGGGGTGGGTGGGGGGGGGGGAGGTAACTGAGAGGAAGCACCTGTGCAGAGTAACGCCCAGCACCCCAACTTCACAGGGGCGTCTCTGATTTTCTCTGGGTGTGGGGGAGGCGAGCTATTTGATATTTCCGTTTATGGAGGGGCCAGGTGGTGTTGGGTCAGCGTAAGCAGTGGTTCTCGGGCTCCCCCTTCCTCCTCAACTAGGACTTCCTTTAGGCCCCTGAGCTCCCTCCCGGGCCTGGCGTGGAGGATGGAGCCTTTCCTGAGAGCAGTGCAGCCCCTCACCTGCTGACCTCACCTGCTGACCCTCACCTGCCCAGCCGTAAATCTCTCCAATCCACCAACTGTTAATTCTGTTGCCCTTGGTTCCAGTGAGGCAGCAGATCAATCCAGCAAAGCAAATTCCAAGGATGGGGAGCTGGGAGTGGGCGGCAGTGTCTGTGTGGTGCGGGTGGGGCAGGGGTGGGGGTAGTTTTGAGAAAGCGCCTAGAAGGGACAGGAACGCTGGGCTGACCCAGCTCTCACCCTGGCCCTGGTTCAGGGCGAGAGGGAGGGTGAACAGAGAGTGGTGTTCAGGACTCAGGGTCAAACAGACCCTACCTGGAGGTCAGCAGGTGTGTACACTGGGGGGAGGGGGAGAAGCTGGCCCTGGGGGGCTGGTGAGGAGGACCCAGGGCGCCATGGGCAGAGGGAGAGCTGGCACCCCTTGGCTGGCGGGGACAACCCTGGTGTGCGCCCTGGCTCTCAGGCCAGGTTAGAGCCAAAGCCCAGTCCAGTTGCTCAGAGGGATGTTTGCTGGCCTGGAGGGTTGCTGATGCCCCCGGGAAAGGACTTCTGCACTCAGGAACTCCCTGAGCCATCTGTCCTCCCCTTTAGCTCAGGGCTGCCTCGATTCCCGTCCTGGATGGTGGAGAAAACCCCAAATTTCCACAGCTTCCCACTTCCCCTTGGCTGTTCTCTCTGGAATCACAGGGGAAAGCCGGCTGCGTGTCCCCCTCCGCCTCCGCGCCTGCAGCCCAGCCTGGGAGCCCGCAGCTCTCCTGCGCCATCGCCCCTACTGCCTGCCGCAGGCAGTGCCCACATGGGGGTGGCAGTGGGGCGGAGAGGAGCCCAGGTGGGTGATGGGGAGGGTCCAGGTGCAGAGTACCACCCGCCACAAAACGCAACTAAACTACTGAAATACAATGACATTCCACCCCTCTCCCGCTGGTCCCTCCCCAACCCCTGCTGGGAGAGCTGCAGGCCGGGTGGTGGGAGGGTGGACCAGAAAAGGGGATCCAGCGCAAACGCACGCCCTCTCCTCTCATTTGTTAGCTGATTCCGTCGAAAAGTTGGCTATTTATAGGCTATACGCAGCCGCCAGAGTCCGCGCGGCCGCCAGAGGCTCACGCCCGCTTCCCGGCGAGAAGGGAGAGGTCCCCGGGGGCCCCTCAGGGCGGCTGTCTAGACCGTGTCCTCAGGTTTATTTGGTTTTGTTTCTGCCCCCACCCCGCGGGCAGCCAGGGAGAAGATCGCGGGGAGCCCCGAAAGGACGCACCAGTCCGACCATGTGAGTCCGCGCACTTGCACTTGACCGCTCTCCCCGCCGCTGCGCCCATGAGGAGGCGCAGCCAGCCCACGGCCATCGCCTCGACCTCTCCCTCCGCCCCTCCAGCCCACTGACCTCCAGCTCCTTTCCTCCCTTCCCTCTCTGCCCTCTCCCCTCGCTTTCTCCTCCTTCCCTGCGCTTGAGCCTCTCCTGCTCCCAACTTCCAGCGGAGTTTGCATCTGCTCCCGGAAAGAGACTGGGGGGCCTTTACGCAGGAGGTGGGTGGGCTGGGCTTGTGCGTTTCGGAAAGAAAACTGCGGGGCTGGGGGCGGGGGTGGAGGGGCCTGGGTCCTGGCCCCCAGGGGAGGAGGAGGGGGAATTTGGACAGAGATCTTGCCTTCCGCCTGGTACCACCCAGGGCTGGGAAGGCAGGGCTCGAAGCCTCGCCATCTGGGGCCAGATGTCTTCATCAGAAGCCCAGCTCCGCCCTGGGCGGAGAGGGGAGGGAGACGCAGGCATGGGCCGAAGATGGCTGGGAAAGAGCGTCCGGTTCCTAAATTCCAGGTAGAACCGGGCGCTGCAGCAGCGCCTTTGCCAGGAGAGGCTTCGGGCAGGACGCGCTTGCGGAGATGGCAAAGGCGCGAGCGAATCCGGCGGTCCGCGGGCCTTGACCTTGGCCTCCTTTCCGAAGCGGCAGAGCCTTAGATGACACTGCTGTGTTCTGGCACTGAGACCTCCAGGCGGCAGGCAGCAGGGAAGGCTAGAGGCAGGTTCTGGAACCGGGCAAGGGGTGCGCTCTGGTGCGCGCGCCTCTATGGAGTGCTTGCGGGCTTTCCCGGGGGCCTGAGAGGCGCGCAGGGTGGTTCAATCCACCCATTTCCCCCCAGAGTCCAGGCAGGACATCTGGGAAGGGTTCAGAGAAGATTGCAATTAACCCGGAACTTGAAAGCGTTTTGGCAGATCAGAGCCCCAAGGTGAAGGTAGAGAACGGCGGCGACCTCTGGCGCGGGCGAGGGGCCCTGTACCATCCCCAGATTCACTTCCTACCCGCCACCAGCCACCAGTGTCTCTCCTCACAGTGGATGTCGCAGTTGGAATCCCCCGATAACCGGTTCCCCTAAGCGCTCAGTCTGCCTCGGTGGGTAGTCTGGTGGGGAGGGGAGACCCAGCACTGGTCTCAGTACCCCAGAGAGGGGCCTTCCTTTCCTTTCCAGGGTGTGAGCACCTCATTCCTGGTCACTGCATCCTGGGTGGGGTCTGCTTCACTCCCCAGCTCACACTACTGGGAGAGTCTGGTTCTGACCGGATGGGGCCGCTCCTACCTGGCCCAGAGTTGTCCAGATTCTCATCCCCATGGCCCCAAAGGGCTCTCAAACATTCAGCTGCCAAGTTCAAAGCAGAAGTAACTTTCTGCTCCCATCCCTGGGCTTGCAAGCTGGGTTATGAGATGTTGGTCTTAGTACAACTTTATAGCCCCAAACAGGAGGCAGGGATCCAGCAATGTCAGAACTCCCTCCCCATCACTGTTCCCTGACAGTCAATGCCACTCAGCATCTCGTCACATGTTAGTCTGAGCATGTAGTCTTTTAGTAAAGCCCAGGGGGAAGAAAAGGAAAGAAGGAGAGAAGGAGCAAAAAAGATGTAAGTTAAGAGGAAATGAGAGAAAAGATGTTGTAAAAGGTAAAGCTAATACAAAAAAAAAAAAAAAAAAAATGACCTCTAGCTAATTGTTTTTCCTCCTCGTCCCCCTTGAGAAGAAAATGGTGTTTTCTGAGCCAGGAAGTTCGCCCAAGAACAGTCTTCCCCAAGTTCCCTGGCCATGGCGGGTAGTGGATGCCTGTGGGGACACATGAACTCAGATCCCCAGTTCCAGATCCCCAGCCTCATGCAAATACCTGCCCCCAGGTTCTACCCCAGGCTTCACTCAGGAGCTGGTGGAAGCCACAGAAGGTCCAGGCCCCCTCTGCCACCCCGCAAGAGGTTCTGTTCAGCACAGAATCTGGGGCTGGGGAGTGGGCGCAGTGAGCCAGGCTTGGCACTTGGTGCTCCCTTAGGTCACTCTGCTTTTAGGAATCTGCTAGTCTGGTGGGGTCTTCGAACTTGGGAGCATCCTGGGCTCCATGGAGGAAAATTGAGTTCTAGGTAGCTCTCCACGCTGTGCCTCGCCCCCACCCTTCCAGTCCTCAGTCCTGCCAGCAGGTTCTTTTCTGTTTTGTCCTTAGTGCCCTGCATTGGAAGGAAACCTCCTTATTTTCTCCTATAATAACTTTTAGGCTATGGAGTCTAATTTAAGAACCTTTGTCTTTCTTTTTACAACAATCAACCTATAAAGCTATAGCTTAACATTCAATCCTACAGCCGACTAGCTAGATATATTACAAGTCCTCTTACAGTAAGGCTAACTATTCATTTACTTTCAGATTTAATACTTTAACAACAATCTTAGTTTACACTGCAAATATTAGTGAAAAAGAATTCAAAAAATTTAAATTTCTCCTTTTTAGTAAAATTATATTTTTAAAGTATCCTCAGGCTTATTTGCATATACAGAGGGATTATGGGAATTCTTAGCACCTTTCCTGGAAGACTTATTTAAATTGCTTATAAAGACATTGGCTTATTCAAAGGAAGGGGATTGGCCTTTGGTATTTCAAGATGGCGAACAGTAAGCCATGTGGCCATCATTAAAAGACAGTCAAAAATCACATTGCAGACAATTACTAGCTATTTCTGGTCTATACTGGTATTACAATTGTTTAAAAAATTTTGGCTTTTCATTTAGCTGAAAACCTTGATTATAATTTAATAATCTAATTTATTTAAGTAATTAAAGTAGGTATCTTCATTTTAAAAATAAAGCAAATTTACTTCTGAATTCACAAGCCTCAAATGTTGCCCTGCCTTTAGCGTAATTAAAAATGCAAGGCAGCTACGAGTCAGGATTCAATTACTTACAAAAAGCTGAGGCCTGAAAGGGAGGGAATGAGGGAGAGCCCCGAAAAGAACAGTGACTGTTAGACAAGGAATGCCCACCGTCTCCTTATATGTCTCACTGATGAAACTCCCTTTTCCCCTCAAAACTATGACTATTTTCACGCATGTTCAGAGGTTTGCACTGGGCCGAGCATCTTTTGAATATGGCCATTGAATACATCTGCTACCTGCTCAGTCCTATGCATGCTTCTATCTGACTTGACTCTGGCATGAGACACTGCACACGTGTTTATTTTCATCAAGTTCTTGTTCACCTTCAACAGGTTGGTTTCAGTATTTCTCAAGTTTCCTTACAATAACAGGCCATGAACCAGATAGGTGCAGCCTCATGGGACAGGATTATTTGCACTGCAATTCTCCAGGTAGTTCTAGCTGAAACCACCCCTGCTTTCACCTAAATGAGACACATGCTTGAGATGAAAGTGTCATTTTTAAAAACCAGAATTATTGAAATATTTGATTTTTTTTTCTTTTGGCCTGTTTGGGATAAACTTACTCATATGAATATTTAAATAGACACATCATAAACTATAAGCATGACTTTTTATATAGAAATTGTCTTTGAGATTTAAGAAAAGAACTCAGGTATGTAATATTATTTCAGGACATTGTATCTTTGAAATTCGTCCTCAACTAGATTTATGATCAGAACTTTCCATTACCTTTGGCGTGCTTGTTTACAATTAGGTCCCTTTGATGTAACCAGATCTGCCACCAACCGCTTAACAAGTACACGTTCAAATGAGATGTTTTCCAAAGGTAAACTTTTTTCAACATTTGCCTTTGTAATACCTGGTTGGCAGGCAATTTTGTAGCCCAGAAAAATTAAGTTTGAGGCATAGAGTATATTCTACACACCCATTTATGTAACCTTTTATTGTTAACATTTTAGTAGTGACCCATGTATATAACTTCTGTTAAGATTATTGTAATTAAAAATACATCTGTTTTCAGGAGAAAATGTGTCTTTGTTTGGGGGAAGCTTATTGAATAATTAGTTTTTCTCCAGTGTTCTTTCTTTTTCTTTTAAATTGAATTTATTGGAGTGATATTGGTTCACAAAACCATATAGGTTTCAAGTGAATCAATAAAACACTATCTGCCCACTACATCCTGTGCCCATGGCCCCAAGCAAAGCCTCATTCAGTCCCCATTTCTCCCTCTTTACCTACCTTCACCCAGCCCCCACCCCCTTTTCCTCTGGCCATCACCACACCGTAGGCTGTGTCTATGTGTTACATATGTTTTTTGGCTAATCTCTTTGCCTTTTTTCATCCATCCATTCTGCTCCCCTCTGACAGCTGTCAGTCTGTTCCATGTCTCCATGCCTCTGTTTCATTTTTGTTCATCACTTTATTTTGTTCATCAAATTCCACATGTAAGTGAGATCACATGGTACTTGTCTTCCTCTGACTGGCTTATGCTATCAGATATATCATAGTTTCCTATTTAAGTATGTAAATGAAGGGAAGATTCAAATGACTGACTTAGGACAAATCCTATCCTTCCTCATGCAGAATTATCAATAATCTATTATTTTAAAATAACATGTAATATCCTTTGGAAGGGAGAAGGTTCTCAAGCTAGTCATTCATCAGTGATGGTCAAATTGGCTAGTTTATTGACAAGAAAATGTTTGGAAAAGGAGAGGAGATGTAACATCAGAAAAGTTGAACTTTTGGCTGTCAATGTGACAAACTGAAAATGCATTGAAGAGCAAAGACCTAATGATAAATGATCCCTTGAAATAAAGGGAATAGGGACAACTTGTTAGCCAGCCATGCGCTTCCTAAAGGCAGCATTTCACCGCTTGCGATCAGCTGGGAGATATATCATGTGACGTTACTTAGTATGGGAAGAAGAAGCTTCTTGCTTTTCCTACTTGGGGTTCAAGCCCATAATTTTTTTTAAGTGAGGTACAATTTCAGATACCACAACATTTGGCATTTAAACCATTTGAAGGCCTACGGTGTGAATGGCTTTTTTACTACATTCACAATGATGTGTAACCATCACCACCGCTTAAATCCATAATGTTGTCGTCCCCAAAGGAAACCCTGTACCATTAAGCAGTCATTCCCCATGGGTTTGCCTATTCTGGATACTTGATAACTTAAATAATTTAACATTTAATCTTTGTGTCTGGTGTCTTTCACTCAGCATAACATAATCATGGATCATTCCTGTTGTAACATATGTCATGACTTCATTTCTCATATTTATGGCTGAGTAATATGCAATTTTATGGATATATCTCATTTTGTTTATATACTCCTCAGTTGATAGACTTTTTGTTTCTTTTTCTACTTTTTGAGCTATTATGAATTAGGCTGCTAGGAACATCCATGTATAGGTCTTGTTTGAGCATACATTTTCAGATCTATTGATTATCTTCCTAGCAGTGGAATTGCTGGGTAAAATCATAACTCTATGCTTAACTTTTTGAGGAATTATCATACTGCTTTCCACAGTGGCTGTACAGTTTTATAGCCCTGCCATCTATGTGAGTTTTGATTTCTCCACATCTTTGCCAGCATTTATTTTATTTTTTGTTTAAAAAATTATAGCCATATTAGTGGATGTAAGAGGTACTGCACTGTGGTCTTTGTATATTCTGAGTGACTAATTATGCGATGCATCTTTTTGTGTGGTTATTGAGCATTTGAATTTCTCCTTTGTAGATATGTCCATTCATGGTCTTTGCCCATTGTTAAATTGTGATGTTTATTTTCTCATTGTTGAATTGAAGATTAGACCCTGTCTTCTTTAAAAAATATATATTTTTTATTGATTTTTTTTTTTTTTTTTTTTTACAGAGAGGAAGGGAGAGGGATAGAGAGCTAGAAACACCTATGAGAGACAAACATCAATCATCTGCCTTCTGCACACTCCCCACTGGGTATGTGCCCACAACCAAGGTACATGTCTTTGACAGGAATCGAACCTGGGACCTTTGAGTCCGAAGGCTGACACTATCCACTGAATCAAACCAGTTAGGGCTCACTGTCTTGGTAATGCCCTGCAATTCATAAAAATTTCTGATTTGTGATAAAGTCCAGTTTAACAGTAGTTGTTTTAATCATTCCTCAGATTAAACACAAAACAAAACATTAAAGTACCAAACTTTAAAAAGAGAAAAGACTCTTCCATAATGTCCAGATGACAACTTTGTCAAATACAGATTAGCAGGGACTACCTAAGGGCTCTGCTGTTGTTCAAGAAAAGGAAACAGCTAGGGCTACGTTAACCTTGATCTCCAAAAAGTCCTGGGTTATCCAGATAAGTTGTCAACCCAGGTGAATGAGATCTTTTATCTTGAGATGACAATAGTTGAGTGTGTGTTTTTAAATTATCACTATCAAATTCATCTACCAAGAAATTTCAAATAGCCTCCCATGTTTAAATAACATTAAGGATCTGCTTTAAACCAACAACAACCAGGAAGATGGAAAGGTTAACAGGGTGTCCGTCACTTAGCCATCCATGTCTAACCCAGCCACACACAGGCCTGTGTATCAGCTGATATACTTGTAAGGTTCCTGGGAGAAAGATCTTGGAGTCAGACACAAGAGAAACAAAATCATTGCAAAATATGTTACAAAACAAAAATTAGGAAAACAGTAAGACTATAAATGGACAGTATTGGAGGTAAAGGCTTTGCCTGTTCTCTCAAATTGGCTGTTTTGGAGCAATTGATTTATGAATTAAAAAATAAACAGTGGTTGAATCTGGTCTTCATCCTATTTAATTATTTAGCTATTTTAAATAAGAAGGCTTATGGTGAACACTGGTTTAGACATCTCTCATTCAGTCCATCAGAAATCTTGGGCAGATTCTGTATCTGTCATTTTATGGGGTTTACTATTGGGCAACCCCATTCGACAAGTTCGAAATGTCCATGTGCAGACCTCCTGCACAAGCCACACGCATAGTTGTCATCCCAATTTTTGAACCAAGGTTAATTATCATTAACGAGGATGCGTGATACACAGAACCTTACTTTTGTAAAGATATGGACAGCAACCAAAGCACTTACTCCAGCGTTTTGCCCACTCAGAGGGAAGAGTCCATTTTTTGAAGGCCTGGTACCGGTACCAAGGAGAGGAAATACTGTAACACTTGATGTGTCACAGCCAATGTCACATAGCTTGGCCCTCTCTTCAATTTGGCCAATACTGTGTCATGAGTTTGAGCCAGGTGTTCTGTGGAACAGATCACCAGCCTGACTGGCATGGATGAGCACAGCACAATGGGCCAGCCCTGGTTTCTATGTTTTTAAATAATCAGCAGAAATGCTTTCTGTGTCGAACACTTGCTGGGGTATAGTTCAGTAGTAGAGAATGTTTAGACGGCTATGAGTTTAATGATTCATTGCAGCGTGTATCGAATACCCACTAGGGTATGGGGCAGAGTTTTACAAATGCTTTCTCATTATACAAACCTATGATGTGGATATATAAGTAGCTAGGTAGTGGGTAGGTTAAGGGACCATTTATGAACCCCACAGGGATGGGAAGCAAGGTGTAGAGATTACTGCCCTTGACCTCACAAGTAGTGAGGGGGCAGAACCCAGCCTTGAGCCTAAGCTTCTGATATCATGTCGAGGGCTCCTCTTCTATGACGTCTGTTAATCAGCATTTCAGAGAATGGGTTCCACCTGAACACCCACATCAGAATGACCTGGGATGTTTGTATAAAATGCAGATTCCTTGTCCCTGCTCTAGACTCATCATGTTAATAGTTTTCTTAAAAGTTTTTTATACACACTAAATTTTAAGCATGGTTGGTCTCAATACTAAAAAAAATATCTGAAAATTGTGGTTAGGTTAATTTGACGTGAAGTAAAGATAGTTTGAGAAGCATAGAAAAAACAATAAATGCCAGTGCATTCTTAATAGTTCTCTTACAAATTGGGGTTTCAGTAAGAAATTCAAAGAGGTCGTCATATTTGGGGAAGTTACATTATTTGAAGTATTCTGTAGAAGTAAGATGTTTTTATCACATAGCTTTATCAAGAAGTAAGATGTTTTTATCACATAGCTTTATCAAGCGTATTCGATAGGGCTTTACGTCCATGGATAGCCCGCATCTGCAGCCCTGGTATACATATGGGGTGTATTATAAAAACAGAATCCCACTGCATCCCTATCCCCAGAGTAGGTTTGCTGTGACATAACAGCGCTGAGAGATGCACTGGCCAGACTTTAGTTAAATAACTAGTGTCCGGCTGTCTTCAGAGGTTGGACTGGGTGTGAACTTGAACATGGAAGGGATCCTGGGTGTGTATCTGGTCTCTCAGCTGGGGAGTTGTTAAGGAGGAAAAATTGTTTCAGGATCCTCCAGGCATATGAGACCATTGAGGTTCATTTGGTATGGGGTGAACGCATTAGTGGGGACTCATGTCAGTCCCCTGACATATAGGCTATGTATTATCTGAGGGACACCGGCCTTTGGCTAGGTGTTTGTAATATGATTATTTGTTGAAATGTACTTCCTGTCTATGCATTGCCTACTTTTCTGAAGAAGGTTGTGGGGAAAAGGAAAATAATGGGCATTTTCAGTGGGCTGCCAAAGTCCAACTGCTCCTAGGTTCTTCCTTTGTTCTTTGCCTTTTCTTCAGTGGCTTTCTCTAAACAGAACAAAGTGTCTTGGCAACCACGCAGATAACCCAGAGGAGTGTGTTTCCCTGATGGATGGATTTAAATAGTTGGGTTGTTGACAGTTATCAAATTACCCAGAGAGCAGCCACACCACCAACTACATTCCCGCCCTGCAAGTTATTGTAGAAGCCTCTTCAGAGCTGTTTGTTTTTCTTGGTTATCATAATGTTTAAAGATACTTTATTGTTTGTTAAGTACATGCTTTAGTCATAAGCAGGTCTTACCACCCATGCTTGCTCAGGGATATACAAAGTGAACTAAAGAAATGTCACAGTAACCTCACACTTCAGGTAGAAATACTTGGGTCAAACTGACTATTCTGCCTTTGGCCAGAGTTGCCCACAAGAGTCTTCCCATTTTCATTCTTTGTTAGGAGGTGTTGGTTTCTTCCATTCAAAGTCTAAATTCAGCTACTTCTCATCTCTTTGGACAATAGCAGTTATTATAAATGCAGATACTGTCTTCAGGGAGCTTACAAGTAGGCTCTAAGGTAGTCAGGAAGGGTAAGGACATATATTGTCACAACACCAAAGAAATATCTGATAAGGGCTAAATAAGTAAAAAGCACATAGGTGGTGGTTCCATGGGGTTCTTGGATCTGGCCATGAGAAATTAGAAAACACTACGTACAGGAGATTGCTGTGAGATTGGTCTTTAAAAATGGGTAAAGGTGGCCCAGTCAGTGTGGCTCAGTGGTTGAGAGTCAATCAATTACCAAAAGGTCACCAGCTCAAAAGGAGGGGTTTGGGGGAGGGAATGGTGTCGTCATGAATCCAGATAGAGAGCACATGAGTGTGGGAAGATGGCTGGTGGGGGGTGGGGTGGTAGTTTCTTAAAGCAATGAGGTCCAATATCTGAGAGCCCGGGTTTCAGGCTGGATCCCCAGTAGGGGGTATGCAGGAGGCAGCCAAATGATGGTCCTCTGTCATCAGTGTTTCTATCTATCTTTCTCCATTCCTCTATCTCTAAAATCAATAAAAACGTATTATATATTTTTTTAAATGGGTAGAAGTGGAATCAGAGAAGAAAAAAAAAAGAAATGAGCTTAGCGTGTAGATTATAAAGGCAAGAATGTGAGTAGAGTCATAGAAGTGGGAAGAGAGAAAGCCTTTTTGGGACACAGTAGAAGTATATTTAGGATGGAGAAAAAAGGGGGAACCAACAGGAAATAAGTTAGGACCTAACCATTAGACATTCAGCTCCACAAGGGTAGGGAACATATCTTTCTCTGCTCGTCACACCCAGTGCTTAAACACAATGCCTAAAAGGGACAGATACTCCACAAAATTCATGGAAAAAGGAAACATAACAAGTAAAGAGCAATGAACTTTGCTTGAAGCAGAGTTGGGATAATGTCATAGAAGAGGAGTCGTCATTGTTTAAAAACATGTCATCATTTGGTAGGCAGAAGGAACACATGAGCAGAGACACAAAGGAACAGAACAGTATGACATAGCTCAATGTAACCGAAGCTGCCCGTGTGATCTGCTTGGGGGAGGGGAACAGTCAAGTGTCAGAAATGAGGCTGGAGAGACTCAGGGACAGAACCACAGAGGGCCTTTTGTGCTCTGCAAAGCAATTTGGACCTTTGCCATGGGAAATCACTGAAGGGTTGTAAAAAGGGAGTGAAATGATCATCAGATTTGCATTTTAGGAAAATCACTCTCCTGGTAGTGTGAAGGATGTCCTTGCTAGGTTCATATCGGAGACAGGGTGACCAGTTAGCCATCCTACAAGTCTGCATGGGAGGCGATGAGGCACAAGCCAGGGCATTTGAGGGGATTTAGTGCAGTGGGCAGTCTCAAATGACAGTTAAGAGATAAAAAATGACTGGCCACGGAACATAAGGTAAAAGTAAAAGCCAAAGTGGACCATCCTAGTCTCTGGGCTCCACGGGGGAGGGATGGGGAGGAGGAGATTGGGGGAGGGAATGGTGTGGTCATGAATCCAGATAGAGAGCACATGAGTGTGGGAAGATGGCTGGCGGGGGGTGGGGTGGTAGTTTCTTAAAGCAATGAGGTCCAATATCTGAGAGCCTCTGTGCTAGAATGATGCTTGTCCTCCAAAGTCCTCCCTCACCATTTGGACTCTTTTAGGTGTCCCTCTGTCTTGGAGACAAGAATGGTCCTTCTCTGGGTACAGAGAGGGACCTCTCCCATGAGGTTCTCCTGAGTGCTATAACAGAGAAGAGTAGGAGGGTCAGAGAGTCCTTCCTGCTTCTGCCACTTTCATAAACTCCTTCAGTTTAAAATACTATATATGGCCAGGGACAGATTTTGGGGTAGCATGTCCTATTAGGGCAATGTTCGTCAAACTCATTAGTCAACAGAGCCAAGTATCAACAGTACAATGACTGACATTTCTTTGAGAGCCAAATATTTTAAACTTAAACTTCTAACTCCACTTCTTCGCCCAGGCTGTGGTATTTTGTGGAAGAGCCACACTCAAGGAGCCAAAGAGCCGCAGGTGGCTCTCGAGCCACAGTTTGCCGACCACGGTATTCGGCTATATGTAGGGATTAAATGAAGACCAGGTTTGGTGAGGGCATGGGGTAGGCAATGAAGTACAGGGTGAGGCAGGAGAAATAAGTGGGGACTAGACTCTGAAGAACTTCATAAGCCACATTAAGGAGGTTTCTCTTTATTTCTAAGAGGAATGGAAGGCCAATACAATGAAATAGACAAGATATGAGCAGCATTTTTTTTTTTTTTTTACGATTTCATCTTACCTTCTGTGTGAAGAAAGTTTGAGGGTCAGCCTAGTGGATAATGCTAAACTTGTTAGTTCAGGTAAGAGATATGTTGAATTAGAGTTGTGACCATGGAGATGGAATGATTTATATTTAGAATTACATATGGTAGATGAGGGTGAAGGAGGCTTCAAGGGTGAATGTGGCATCAAGGATGGTCCCTGTGTTCCTTGGATGGACAAGATAAGACTAGAAGAAGATGAGTTGGCAGAGTGAATGTTGAGGTACCTTGGGGGTATTTAGGAACAGTCATCTCACGTTATATTTAGCATATTTCTATTACTTCACATAGACCAGATTATAATTACTTTTGTGTCTGTGTCTGTTCTCCTTTATTAGAATGTGAGCTTCTCAAAGAAATGGAGCAGCATTTGTTATTTTTATTATTTTTATTAATCTTATTCATTTTTGTATCCCCAGGACCTATGGCTGTAATTTGCACATAATATTTGTCCAGTGTTTGTGAATAAATGATCTAACTGACCCCCAAAGCTCACACAATTTCTCCCTCACCAGTAGGAAGTACAAGAAAACACTGGAAAGGCAAGTTGGGGCACAACTGCGGAGTGTTTTAAATCCCTGGCTAAGGAGTTCCATTATGACACACCGTGTAATTAAAGCTTGGCTTTACATTTACTTTCCAGTCCGACCTTTGTTTCAAATAATGCTACTGTTATTTTAAAAACCATCGACTGTTTACTCAAGGGACACTCTCTCCTAAGTAAATCAAGTCCAACCAAGCTACAGGAAAAGCAGGGACCATACGATAAAGACGAACTGGGCCCTCATGTTGCAGGATTCAATAAAGTTAGGACGAATCTACAGGAAAAGGGTTGGCAGATTTTAAAGTTATGTAACCTTTACTTTACATTTTTCCCTCTCTTTCTTTTATTTATTTATTTTTTTGTGTATATGTATATGTTTTTATTCATTGTAGAGTGAGGAATAACATAGATGTGAGAAACATTGATTGGCTGTCTCCTGCATGCCCACTAATGGGGATTGAGCCTATAACTGGGGCATGTGCCCTGACCAGGAATTGAACTGGCGATTCCCTGGTGCAAGGGGCGTTGCTCAACCACATGAGCCAGAGGGCATCCCTCTCTTTCTTTTCATCTCATGTTGCAGGTGAGCATTCAGTCATTAGGGCAGATCTAGGGAGGGATTCAGCTATTTGCCTGATCCATTGCTGGGTTATGTTCACAGCATGGATGTGAAGGAATTCACGTTAAAAGGCTACCACTCTTTCTTGGGGTCAGTATGATAGAACAGTATTTTGAATCTGTTGAATTTAGTTTAACCATACTAACTAACAGCTTCTATCTATGGTGGAAAAAAAGCTAACGCTTATAAATGCCATGTTTGGGATAGAAGGCGCCTAACTTTGGCTTGTGCAAGACCTTTTTTGAATTTAGTTTGTGCATAATAATGAATGCTGCTGCTTTAGTTTCTCCCCTTATTTGTTTCTTTGAGATAGATATTCATAAGGCCCCATACTTCTCTTACCCCCACTTGAAGTATGCAGATAATCAAGGCCACGCCCTTCATTCTCTTGCTTTGGAAGACTGTATAATCTCTCTCTAATGTGAGCAGAGGGGATAGTGGTTGGCCTGAATGAACCCATAGTTCTTATAGATCTTAAGGATGAGAATTAGAAGTGAGCATCATGTGACTGATGGCCCAATAAGGTTGATTTTTGTGACTCCCTGTGGCAAGCAGACTCTGAGGCCGAGTCTACACAGTGCAAAGGGAGGACCTGGCTGTTGTCTAGTAACTTCAGGCCACAAAGATGGCCAAGCTGAATGCAGGCCTTCAAGTTGTCTGTGTTTTCTGAAGAAGTTTTAGTAGAATGCATAGGAGCCTAGGATGCAGAATCAAGATTGCCTGGGTTCATTTCTTCCCGTGGACACTTACCAGTGGGATAGCCTTGGTCCTGTCTCTCAGTTTCCCCACATTTAAGATGAGGATAATAACATACTTACTGCATATGGTTGTTGGAATTACAAGCACTGGTTTTGGGAAAATGCTTTGAATAGGGCCTGATGCATAGTAAGCACTAAATCATTTCTAGCTACTAATACTGCCTAGGAAATGCCTAAGATGTTGGCTTTACAGAGATGAAGATAGATGTGTCAAGGTCAGTGCTACTTTTGGTCAAATGTAAAGAATTTTGAAGTTTTTGGTCAAGCATTAAATACCTGTCACCTACTTGGCCTTTTAAACCGACTTATTTTAGAGACTGCTTTCTCTACATATTCTCTAAAAGCATCACAAGCATCAAAAATTATATAGAGAAGTTGAAGATATCAGTGTCATTTAATGAAGATTAAAAACCTCAAGCTAATTTAATTTTGGAAAAAGAAAGCCAAGGAAAATTTACTAGTCTGGATGTGGTTTATTAACAATTAAATTAATATTGCCCAGGCAGGGGTGTGCAGGAGGCAGGCGATCATTGATCTTTTTATCTTTCCTCCTTCCTCTCCCTCTCTAAAAAAATAATGTCAACTGTTATTGAGGACACTTTTTAAAATATTACTTTATTCTTTAATTTCATTTAATTCTTGAATCATCTAATTTTATTTAATCCTCACACAATCCCAAGGAGCATTGTTATCGGTTTCTTCTCTGTAACTAAACTAAGGGTGAGAATGGCAGTGCAGCTTTCAAGGAGCCAAAGCTGTGTAGCACAGAATTGGGATTTGAACCCGGTAATGACAAAGTGCAGAGCCAGTGTTTTTATCTCAATAACACGTTTCTCTCTCTATTGTGCATAGTAAAAATGATCGTCAATATGACATTTAAGACACTTTACATCCCCTGTAAGTTAAAAAATTTTAAGTCCAGATTGTACAGGTAAGAAAATGGAACCTTAATGAAATTGATTGATTTGCCCAGAATTATTTAGTTATGGCTTATCCCATAGTGAGGTACCCAATTTTTTAATTTGTTTATAACCATAGAACTAGATGTTCTTGTCAATTCCATACTTACCATTGACCCAGGGGGATGATCGAGGGGGAGAGGCAGCAGAAACACCAATGGGAAGGAGACTCAAAGAGGGGGCAAATGGCAAGGGAGAGAGCAGACCTGTAACTCTCCGATAGAAAATGTCTAACTTGGTTTCCACCTTCTCAGTGACATGATGACTGTCTCCTTTTATTTTCTGTGGTTTTTAAAAAATTAATGATGTCAAAATTATATTAATAACAGAGAACATCCATGTTGGACTATAATAAGAATATTTTGACAGTATGGGTGTTCAGACACTAAAGAGTTGTGAGGAATTGCTCTTCCCATAAATTTGTAAAGTATGGTATTCATTCCATCCATTACCGTGTCATACTGTAAGTGTCATCAGGTCAAACACTCAGCTTTTGGATAAAATTAGTCCAATAGATACTCTGGGAGTTAGCTCACTTCTTTAAATACATAAGGCAAGTCATGGGTTGTTATTAGTTTGGTTTGAATTAGTAGCAAATCATTATACTCGACTTGGGAACTTGCCAATGAGACGACAAGCCGAGTTAGGACCTGCCAGTGATTGCCATTATCCATGCTGTTGGCTTCACCCTTCCTCTTAAGATAATTAAGATATTTATATCCATGAAATGGAAAAGTGCCTGCCTTAATCTATTTTATCCATAACACCTACACAGAATCCAGACACTTTAACAGGCTGAATGTGAGATCAGGATCTTGGGAAAATACACATATTAATAAACCTCTCATTCAGTCTTCCCTCTTCTCTGTATCCACTTACCTAGAAATTACCATTGAGAAATAGTCCATAGATTGGACATCAGCCTGCTATATATTCATTAATGTATTCATTCATTCATTTCTTCATCAGATTTAACAACAAGCAGCTGTTAAATATCAGACACTGCTGAGTAATGAATGAAACGTACAAAGATCTGTGGGCTAATGCAGCTTATGTTCTAGTGGAGAGACAGTGAACAATATAAAGAGGTAACTATATAGTGTATAAGAAAATGATAAGTGCTATGAAAATAAGGAAAGGGAAGGGGTTATGAAATGTGTGGGAGGGTGAAAATCAGAACAGGTGGATAGGGAAGGCATCCAGGAAAGAAAGTGACTTTCGACTTCAGACCTGAAGGAAGTGAGGCAGCCAACCCCATGAGGTCTGCGGGAAGAGCACTGCAGGTGGAAGGAACAGCAAGGTCAGAGGTGCCACGGGAGGAGCTCACGTGGCCTGCTTGGGCAAGGGGGACAGTGAAGCTGGGGAACAGAGAACAGGACGACGAACCCAGGAAATGCAACAGAGAGGTTATGGGATGGGGGTGATAACTCTACCTGGTTTCCTTTGAACAGGTTAAGCTGATACATGGTAAAGAATAAGACAAAACGCCAGGAAAATGTTTTGAAAACTCTGGGAAGAGTTGAACACTGGTTTGAGGTATTTGTTTTTGATTTGGTAAGGGATGGGGAGGTACTGAACTTATTTTTTTTAGTCACAGCAATAATATTATCAGAGTTTGGAGTGCTTTAAATAGAGTTCACCTCAAATGGGCCACTCTGTTTATGAAGATTTTTTATCTATATAAGCACATAAATATGTACATATAAATTCCCATAGCCAAAGGAAAAGGTGGTATTTTATGGCATAAAATTATATATTTTTGGCTCTGGCCCAGCAGTCATAAAATCTAACTATTTTCAAGCATAACATCTTAAATAATTGTATGCAGGCAATACGATGGCCTTGTGCATAAGTAGCCAATACTGAATTTTAGGGGAGTTTTAAAAATATATTTCAGCATTAACTTTGGGCCTACAGACAGTCATATATCTGATAGGTTACTTCTCCATGAACTTTCAGTCCCACTGTCTACAATGAAATATTTGTAGATGCATTTAAATGCAACTGTTAAGGAAAACTTGAACCTTTTCCTATGTCTGTTGCTTAATACAACAAACTTTTAAAACTAGGGCCAAGGAGGAAAAAGTGCAATATCTATGCATAAGTTTTAGCTCCCAAATCAAAGGAGATGACTCGAAATCACTCTCAAGTAAGCACTGGCATTGAATTCAGACATGAATAGTTGAGTTGTAGTTTGAATGCTGGGTGATGTCACTACTAATAAAAACTGCAGCCTAAGCTGTTAATTCAAGGCAGAAAAGTTGGAGTCATGCAAAATCTGGTGGACATGAGCAAGGGGTACCTTATTAACTGTTCTTGGAAAAAGGAGAATTGTGTACTGTACTTTTATTTACTTATCTCTAAATTTTCTGATACAACCTAACAGAATGGCAAAATTCTCCTTTTTTTTTTCTTCTTCTTTTAGATTCTAAGATTAAGCCAGACCATTAACATTGGCCACAGGATATGGAAATTAGTGAAATTTTGAGTTCTGCTGTAACATCTCTACTTAGCTTGCAAAATAGATGCATATACGGACAGTGAATAATCTAATCCATATGTGCAGATCTGTTAAAACTGTCTTTGTCGTAAATTTATCTTTTCCACATAGGTGGTAAACTGAGGGAGGAGGAGACCACTTTTTAAAGCATGATAGGCATGTAGAGTATGGTGAAAACATAACATTAGACAGAATCTAATGTTTGCCAGTAATTTTTACAGCGTAACCCACTTCAGAGTGACAGATGTGAGTTTGGTGTAGTTCAAAGTCAAGCAAAGAAGGTTATCAAGGTTAAGGCAGTAAGGTTGCAGACCAGGTCATGGTTGTAAGGGGAGGATAACAAAATTGAAAGCCAATGTCCCATGTCAGCAAAACTTCAGGCCAGTCAAGCAATGTGTAACAGGATAGCTGATATTACTAAGAAGTTGGCTAAGGGAATTTTTGTTTCAGAAAATCCCTCTCCTGCTAAGAGAGGCTGTTTCTCCTAGAAACCGGGAACTTTTCTTCTGTTATATTCTGTACCTAAGGCAAAACCCATGCCTTTTGCTATCCTGTCAAACCATTTCATAATTAACTAAATACTTTCAGGAACTAGTCATAAAAATCACTTAAGCACACAAAACAACATAATACACGGAGGCCAGGTGGGGGTGGGAGTGGTGGTGGTGGTGATGTGTGTGTTATAAACTGAGGGCTTTGGAGCTGTGATGGAGCAAGGAGGGTCAACCTAGAGGAGGTCTGACCTTCATACTGCTCTTCACTCCCAGAACCTCCCCTTTGACTCCTGCATATCTAGATCCCAAGTACCAATACTTCCAGAACTTGGTTTCCTTGCTTGCAAGTTGTTTGACTGTTGTTCAGAGACTATTGCATTTAAAAACTTCTACCAAATACCAGGATTTCTTTTTTGCCTTTGGAAGAAAACATGGTTTTTTATTCTTAACCATGATGTCTACCATTTTGGTTGCCAATCTGGGATGGGGCATTCATGTTTAATTTCTGAACAGACAACCTAATTCACCACAACCTGATTTAGTCCCTGTGATTTAGTTCTTGAATAATCATATGGTCTCAGGTTTATTTTATTTATCTGGAAATTGAAATAAGCTGAAGGAGACTCCCTCTAGGAGACACAGCTCAACTTCACATGCTTACAAATCATAGACCAGAGACACTGAGATTACTAGGTTGGGGCAGATACTGGGCTTATCACCCATGAGCAGGAAGTTTAAGCAGGAGGCCAGTGCACTGAATCTGTTACCATGGAGACTGGTGGATGCTCCTGTACATCAGGGGAGTCCAGAGACTGGTAGGTGATTGCTATTCCAACCAGCCACAGAGACCATGGAGGACCAATGAGCAGCAACTATGGCTTTAGGGAGGACCCATGCATGGACCAGCATTCAGGAGTGATTCCATCTAATTAAGGCTCAGGAGGTGAACAGTTCAACCCAAATCTTGTTCCCATAATTACTAAATCCTGGCTCAGATCAAGTTATTTAATCTCTCTAAACTCCAACTTTTTTATATTCTAAAAAAAATAAGATACTGCCTACCTTCTTGGGTTATAGTGTTGCTAATATAAGAAAGCACTTAGTATGTGCCAGAACCACAGTAGGAGTGCAACATATGATAACAAAATAATTGGTTATGAGGGTTAAGGATAGAGCAAAGTGGGGATTTGATGATAGAAAAAAGGAATTCAGTTGCTGGATTGCCATACCCAGTCAGCACAAGACCAGAAGAATGAGGATAATGACATGATATTTAGCCTTCTTGGATCACTTGAGACTAGGGGTCAAGATGGACATTGCTCTTAGAATGGAACCTGAATTTGCAGGTGAGTCTGATGGGGTCTTTAGAAATGAGAGGGTCACTGGGACTAGCAGTTAGATGGGCTTGCACTTTAATTATGCAAATGAATTCACATGGAACCACAGTCCTTCCAAAGCTCTTTCCTAGAGACTAAGATGTCATGTGAACTTTCCCCAAGATTTGTTATTCACTATAGAAGAGTCATCTGTAAAGAAGAGTTTTATGATGAATTTCAAATTGTAGGGTTTATGAAATTGAGTGTGTGTGTTTGTGTGTCTGTGTGTGTGTGTGTGTGTTTCTGTTGTTGAAAAATGTCAAATCTGACATGTATTATGAGTGGCAAAACTGCTTTTCATCACAGGGGAACCTCCCTGTTTTCTTCCAATTCTTACCAAGCCCAGTGCCCTGTGCAACTCAACACTTGCTGCTCAAGACCCTTGCCTTGCTCATTCTCCACTTCAGGACACTCCCATTCTGTGGCTTCAAAGCCTTGCTTGGGGACCAGTCTGCTGATAGGATAATAATATCTCCCTCTCACATAGCCCATTATCAGTTACAAAGTGCTTTGCCCCTTTGATCTAATTCTTATCTCCCCCCTTAACTCTTTCTCTTGTTCCATAGGTTGCCTTTGTGGGTTGTGTCTTTTGCTGTGCATGGCCTTTTCAGTGTGATGTAGTCTCACTTGTTTATTTTTGGTTTAAATTTTTATGGGAACTTAAAAATTTAGTAATTGATACCATGGATCAAGCTTGGGAGCAGAGAAACTAGAATAAAAATAAGAAATTGGGCTAATATTTTATTCAGTTTGTGTCTTGTCAGTTTGAAATTGTAATGGACAACTATATCTTTTTTTTTAATTGTTATTTATTGATTTTAGAGAGAGAGGAACGGAGGGAGAGGGTAGGAGAAGGAGAGAGAAAGAGAGAAACATTGATTTATTGTTCTGCTTATTTATGCATTCAATTGGATGTGTCCAATTGGGATGTTTTGGACCTAAGCATTCATACCCTTTTCCTCTGCCTTTTCCTTACCAGCAGGTTCCTCTTCCTATAACAAAAATCATGGCTCCATAGACACTGGGTAAGCGAATGAATGATTGGATTCCTGTCTGTAGAGTAACGGAAGGTTAACTGGTTGGGCTTCCCATGCCAAGCCATCCTGGGGACAAGCCCTCCCCCCACCCTCCACATAGAGTTCACAGAGAAAATCTAGGTGAGCCTCAGTTCACCTTCCTGACCTTCTTCCAGGGAATCGGGGTCAGCCTGGCACGCTGTGTTCTCAGTAAGTGCCTGGGCCAGTCTGATGGGCCACCGTTTTGTTACCTACTTCACTGACCAACCAAGGTTGCCTGGGATTGATTGAAAGATGCTATTTTTGTTACTTGAAGTGCGGCCATAAAGAAATGATATTGGTTTTCTTGTGTGAGTCCTAAACCAGCTACGAAGGGGATATTAAAAGAGAAATTCCCAAAATGTCTAGAGCAATCGCAGGTAGTTCTGTGTCCTCCCCAGGTGACTGTTTTGTAAAGACATGCTCATTTGGATGTGTGGTTTCTGGTGTGTTTAATAAATACCAGTTTCATGGCTGAAAGAGCCTCACTTCACAGATGTGGTTCTTCTGGATGGAAGGAAAGCACATGCCCTGGCCGGTTTGGGTCAGTGGATAGAGCGTTGACCTGTGGACTGAAGAATCCCAGGTTCAATTCTGGTCGGGAGCACATGCCTGGATTGTGGGCTCCATCCCCAGTGGGGGGTGTGCAGGAGGCAGCGGATCGGTGACTCTCATCATTGATGTTTCTGTCTGTCTCTACCTCTCCTTTCCTTTCTGAAATCAATAAAAATATATTTTTTAAAAAAAGAAAGGGAAGCACACCTGACATGCATTGTCTGTGACGTCACTGTGACTCTGTGTTTGGAGAGTAATCAATAGACTGAGTCATCTCCCAAGTGCCATGCCATCATCACCCCAGCTTACCTTGAATTATTCACGGCACTTTGACCTTGACAGGGAACAGCTCTACAGTGGTGCCTAGCATTGTTAGGATAGAGTGAAGGAGCCCTTGTGAAATGGGGGAGGGCCCAGCGAACATGTGCTGTGAATTGCCTCCCATTAGAATTCGATGGAACATTTCTCAGAATATAGTTTGACCTGTGGAGAACTTCATCTTGGGCCATAGTTGACATTGCACTTCAAAGGTCTGCTGAAATTTGATGTCTTGGCTTGCTCTGGTCACAGGGAGGAGAGAGGGAGGTGGCATCCCAAAAATGCTCATCAAGGAGGTGAGTTATGAAACCTGAGGTTGGGCTCACCCACGCCACCCTCTGGTGATCACCTTAACACTGATGCTCTGGGGACCATTCCTTGAGGATGGCAGGGCAAATATTAAAGGGAAAATGCAGATGGTAAGAAGTTGCATGACTTGCCCAAGGTCACAAAAGCAGGAAGAAGTTGAAATTAGACTCACACTCAAATGTCCTGACTCCAAATTTAATGTTCTTTCCATGACACTGACTTTCCTCTGCTGGTTCAGCAACTGGCAGGGCCACATAACTGAGCACATAGTCATTAACTGTGGCATCAGGTGGCATCTTGATTATTTTTTCCAGTTGAACATGGATGCCAATGAGAACTCTTTCTCCCTTCTGAACCCAGGCGTGAATGCTGCTATCACACATGGAATATAGAGAATTGATGTCTAGCCACTTAGGCTGTATACCTGAAATTAACATGAAATAATATTAAATGTGAAGTAATATTCAGTAATTGAAAAATAAAATTTAAAAAGAAAGCCCAAAGAACTCCAGAAAACCTTGAATAATATATATAATGATTGAAGCTTTTATTATGTCTCAAGGCCATCATTCTAAATATTGGTGGTTATTGTACACTATCCATGTTGTAGACAGCATGGCATTTGACTTAAATAATTGTGTTAGTCTCTTAAATACAGTTTTAAAATAAACTATTCTGTCAGTGGTTCTTGACCTTTCCAGAATCATGAACCCGTCTGAGAATGTGATGAAAGTTATGAGTTTTCTCTTGAGAACAATGCCCATGTACACACACACATATGCACGCGCGCGGGCGTGCACACACACACACACACACACACACACACACACACATTTTGCCTACAACTTCAAGACTTGTTTAATTCATCCACAAATTCCAGGAGCTTTCATGGAGTCTTAGTTGGGGATCCCTTGCCTCACATGAGATTGTTTTTATTCTTTCATGCAAGAGGCATGGTATACATTTCTATTTTAACTAAATGTTCTAATGGACTTGATCCTAGTCAGTTGATTAACTGTAAACTTTTCCCACAGTTTGTACCATGTCTTTTGAGTCTGGACTTGGACAGGGTGATGGATCTGCACAGCCATCCTAATTCCTCCCTTAACTACCTACAGGACATTGTGAAGTCAAATAACTAACAATATGTAGCAGAAATCGACTTAGATTCTCAGCCAGGGGACCTAAATTCTTGTGTTCATATTCTCTACCAACTTTAACAGTTTTTAGAAACACAACTCTTGGGTACTGGTAAAGTGAGGCACATCTGCCACAATATTTGGTTGTATTGGTAGAGTGCCTTCACTTTGGCTATTTCATCTATCCTAACACAGACCTGGTGAGAAGGTCAATAAGTTATAAGCACTCAATGCATACACATAAGTAAGAAAAGGAAAATGGTAGTTGGTTTGCTCAAAAGTAGTTATATCCAGGAAAGATGTGAGAGGTCCCATTCTGATTCTAGTTCCCAGACAGACCTGTGCTCCTCAACCGATTTCATTATTTAATTCAAGCTACATATGAGCCTAAGGCAGCTAGGCAAAAATGGTTGGATCCATTCATGTCAAATGAAGTCTCTCTTGCAACCTGACTGCGCTAGAAAGTTAGTTACAGGGAAGTATGAATGATGGCTAGAAACATTTGGTTGACACGGTAGGTTTCTGGTATTCTCAGTTATTAATCATTTTATCTCAAATAAGTGGGACCATCATGTCAACGGTAAATCTGGAGATATTTTTGTGTCTAGATTTTTTTTTTCCCCTGAGCTACCCTTAACTGTGCTAGGAATTAGAAATATGATCTCCGTTAACTTCCTTGAGGTGCCCCCCTGTCCTCCTGCACACCCCCCCCCACCCGCAGCATATTTTTGTATTCTCCAAAAGAACATCCTCTTTCACACTTGTAGAAACTTAGAGCTAGAAGAAATTTAGAAATCAGTTAAATAGTGCCTTGTGCAAGAAGGAAACTGAGGCCCAGGATGATGAAGTACGATGCCACAGGATACAACAGCTAATCAGTAACAAACTCAGGATAAGTTCACAGACCTCCTGACTTATTTTCCTATCTTTTTAGGCAGAAAAATTAAAATTTTGACACTCAGAAAATTCAAAAATTAAGCAGGAAAAGGCTCATAAAAGCTAAAAAATTGTGTTAAGTTTACAGTTGCTTCCCACATACTATGATTATATGTATGTTCACCTTTCTTGCCTCCACACTCTCTCATTAATTGTACCTCACAGAATATGCTTCTCCCAACTAAATAACTCCACCTTTGATCTCCTTTGTTGTTTTCTAGGGTCTGTCTGAAACAATGGATAAATATACTTACAATTTCTCCAGTTTAAAGGATAAAACTTCGCTACCTAAAACTTTCAATTTCTATCAAATTGAAAATCGGCACTGATTTCTCCAAAGGTTTTTTTTTTTTTGTTTTTTTTTTGTTGTTGTTTTTTTTCAATTAGTGCAGCAGAAGCTATTTAAGGAGAGGCAGTGTTGTACTTGGCTCCATGCTAGACCTACCGGAAGAGTCAGGGGAAAACGCATAATCCTGTCAGAAAAGATATGAGATGTGAAAAGACAAAAATAAATAGCCTTAGCTGGTTTGGCTCAATGGATAGAGTGTCGGCCTGCAGACTGAAGGGTCCCAGGTTCAATTCCAGTCAAGGGCGCATGCTTAGATTGCGGGCTCTATCCCCAATAGGGGGTGTGCAGGAGGTAGCCGATCAATGGTTCTCTCTCATCATTGATGTTTCTATCTCTCTCTTTTTCCTTTCTCTTTGAAATCAATAAAAAAATGTTAAAAAAAAAATAAGTCCCACAAACAGTGAAGGAGCAGTGATGTCATATGTAGACGTGAACACCGTGGAATAGAGAGAATGATCAATACACCCAACAATAGTAAATAATGGCTTTGTGGGCAAAGTAGGATTGGAACTTGGCCTTGACGAATGCATAGACTTTGCATAGCAAATGGCAGATCAGGGTGTTGAGTGCTGGGCAATGGCACTGGAGTAGGAGCTAACACTGGGGAGGAGATGGGCAATGGGTGACCAGCTCCTCAAAGCAAACCTGCAAGATGCCAGTCATTAGGAAGAAAGTTGGATAGGTGGGTAGGTAGGTAGGCTGGACAAGTGCTTGATAGTGAGGAATCCCAGCTGTGTAACTTTGGGCAACTTACTTGACTTCTCTGTGCCTCCATTCCTTTGGGGAAAATGGGAATAGCAATCACCCCTCTCTCCTGCTATTGTTGGGATGATTTAGTTACATGTTCTGTGCACCAGGGGAGGTTAGGACAGTGCCTTCCAAGTGTTCGTTCACCTTAGTAAGCATTTCCATGCCCTCTGGATTTGGATGGGGAGTGAACGCAAATAGGCTACACCAGTATTCACCATTCTACTTAGCATGAAGTCAGAAAATAAAGACTTGAAAGTAGTCTGAGGAGTCTGGACTGAATGAACAGCAGAGCTGTTCTTAGGCTGAATTGGATTGAGAAAATTACGCTTAGAAGGATCTCTTCAAACCTACAGGGGTACTCTACCAGTGCCCTTTGCTGGCGACTCAAACCTCTCAGCCCCTGGGGAAGGGGACCACATGCAGGTGGACGGGTGACAAACAGCATGGAAGGCATTTGGGGGGGAAAAATGGTTTTCAAGGTATTAAAGCGAGTCTAATTTTCATGGTTCTCCCTCTTTGCAGTGGGCCTTTAAGGGAGGGTCCAGTTCTGAGGTTAATAAGTAAAACAACTGAGAACCACGTTTGGCAGATTGAATATTAACCAGCCCCTCTTGGGTAGTTACTGAGACACCAGTCAGTGGAGAGGTGATGCTCAATCTGGTTCCGAGAGGGCCTTTGCCTGGTCTGGGCCATCCTTGACATTGATAACCTTCAAGCATCTGCCAGACTGCACCAGTTCTTCCCCTTGCCTGTCTTTTTTCTCAATGATAACTTGGCATTCCTGGGTGACAGATAAGCAGGGGCCCATGCATTATGTCCGATGGTTAAGGGTGGAGAGGCATCTTTCAGATTTGGAATCTGTCTACTACTGGCCCATCGTTCTGAGACCCTCTGAAGTTTGAATGACAGAGGCTCTTCCCCAGTTCTTATCTCTTGACCTTGTACAACCATAGTGACTTCCATATGGAATTTGCTAGGGATTCGTGGTCCGTGACTCCAAAGGGAAGAGATCCAAAAAGCTCCTTTCATTAAACTTAGCCAACCTCTGAAATAGGTAAACTATTTTTAAACCGCTGGCAGCTGTAGGTGATCTTGGATGAGTTTGAAAATCTTTGCTTTTCAGATCTGACACTCTCCCCCATGCTTTATTTGTTATTATTATTTTTTTGCAACCTCGGCTTTTGCTGTCATCTTTCAGGAATCTGGAGTCAGTAGCACAGTGGCTTTACCAATACATGATGTTGACCAAGGTCAACAAGAGACCTGGAGGGGACGAGGATCGGGATGGGGGGGATTCCGAAACCCATTCTACTACTCCAGACGAGGGATTAGTGATAAAGCAGGGAGAAATACTTGCCAAAGCCGACACTAGGTATTTATTTTTCTGTGCTGTCCACCTGGTGATTCATATACACAATATTACGAGGAGTAGAAATTACAGAAAACACACCACACAATGTAGCAATAGCACAAACTCCATATTATAAAGAAGACGTCATCACGCCGCCTCCGGTACATTTTCACATTTGCAGAAGTAAATATTAAAGGTTATACTTTGAGACCTGTTCTACTGATTCTAGGAAACAGTATTACAAAAATGACAAATCCAGTGATTAGCCGGCAATCATATCCTTGTATTAAAAAAAAAAAAAAAAAAACAACACAAAAACTTTCATGCTGGTGTTGAAGAATTCAATTAAAATCTTATTATCCTTTCTGTCCTTTCGGACTGCCCTGGCTAGGTCAGTGCCAGGAGTCCCCCAATTTCCCAGCGCCTCTGTGCAGCCCCTCATCTAGCTTGGCTGGCACTCTCTCTTCCTCTCTTTCTCCCTCCCTCCTTCCCTCCCTCCCTTATTCCCTCCCTCCCCTGCCCCCTCCCCATTTTAAAAGGCTTTAAAGAACATCTCAGGGAGACAAAAATAGCTCCAGTTGTGAGAGGCCTACACCGTGGGAAGGCAACTGAGAGATGCAAGTCAGCAAGTGGCAGCAGCGGAGAACATGAGGGTCTGGCCCCGCGCGGAGGTGCCCGGGCCCGGTGGGTAGGAGGGCAGCTGGGTTCTCTGCGGGGCGGTGGGCCAGGCAGTCTGGGGTCCCGGGCTGCAGCGCCTCTGGCTCCGGCTTCCCCTCCCCCCGGGTTTTTAAAGGCTATTTTGCCCAGGCGGGGACTGGCGCCAGTCAAAAGGAGCAGTTGGCGCTGAATGTCACCCTGAAGGTAAAGTGAAAGACAAAAGATGAACGCATGCTTGCTTTCCCTTTGCAGCGGCTGCGGCAGCAGCGGCGGCCAGAGCAGCAGGATTTAAAGGGGCAAAAAAACCCTCCCGCCCAGACACACGCCCAGAGGTGCCCTTTCTGCAAACGCAATCATGCCACCCAGTCATGACCTTGCTGGGAATCTGGGGGGCTCCTAAAAAAAAAAAAATCGATTTTTTTTTTTTTAAAGCAAGAGAGGGAGGGACGGAGAGAGCGAGAGAAACGCATGCAAACAGAAACGTGCACATACCACGTTACCCACCCGAGGAGACCCCGGCAGCCTGGCTCTTCTCTGGCCAAGTTATCATTGAGAAAACAGACTGGCATCATGACGTCCCGGGTCACAGGGAGTGCGGACCGACGCTACCAAGAGCGGAGGGAGGCGCCCGGGCGCTCCGGCTAGCGGCGGGCGCCCCTCGGCCCCTGCAGCCCGGCTCGGTGAGTGACAGCCGCTCGGGACTCGGACCCGCGGCCAGGCCTGAGCCTCCCGTGCGCAGGGGGTCCGGTGGGGGGCCGTGCCCTTGCCCGCGGCGGGCCAGCCCGCACCCCCTCGCCGCCCGCCGAGGTCGCGGGAGCCCGGCTGGCGAGGAGGAGGAGGAGGAGGAGGCGTGTGTAGGACGCGCAGTGTCCCTGCATGGGGGGTTCGTAGACTTTCCCAGCCAAAGGCACCGAGGGGGCCGGCTCCTTTAAAACGCCCCCCGACGTCTCACCTGGTTCCCCCCCTCGCGCCGCAGTTGTGACCCCGCCAAGGTAACTGGTCCTGATTTTTAGCATCAACATCTGCAGGCTGACATCCCCGCGGGGGGCGTTCTGGATTTGCAGTCCTGGTGGAAAGCCCTTTGCCACCTCCCTCCCAGCCCCTTCACTTGTTTAGAGTGTTTTGGAGAAGAAAAACAAAAACAAAAACAATAAACACAGCAGTACCCCGCCCCCAATAACATGGCCCTAAGTCCTGTCCCCCTCTGTAGACTCGCGCCTCACCAAGGTTGCAAATCTGCCAGTGTGTGCTCCAGACACACACACAGATCCTAAAAGCAAGGATTTGTGCCTCCAGCACCTCTCCCTTCCCCCTCCTGGATAGAGACTTTGGTGCTGGCACCCGAGTGAGGGCAGAGTTAGGGCAGCAGGACCGGAAGGGGTGGGGGGAGCCCTCTGTCCTCAGCCAAGGAGGGGAGGGGGGAGAGGGGTGATGCAGGAGTTGAGGGCTCAGAAGTCCTGTGATCCCTCCTGCTGCTGAGTCCTAGGTGTCTCCCTCCTGCCCTCTGCGCCTCTCTCCCTCCCTCTTCCCCTCTTCCCCTTCCCTCTCCTCTGGGGGGGGCTCAGAAGTTGCTGGGAGGTCACCAACCACCATTTGAAGTATTTCAAACCACCACCCCTTAAGCCCTGAGAAGCATTTGCAGGATAGAACCCGCCCCCTCTCATCACTCCTGTTTGGTGATGGATGATTCTTAGAGAAAGACACAGAGGGCAAAGCTTTCCTCCCCTCTCTTCTCTCCCTTCTGCATGCCTGCCCTCCCCCTTTCCCAATCTTAATGAGCAATTCTGGAAGCGTCTGGAAGGGCCTGGAGAAAGCCCCGCGGTGCCTGGGTGCTGGGGAGTGGTTGTGTGTGTTTGTTTATTGTGCTGGCTTCGGTCTTGTTGTGGGTGGCCACATGGGTCTGCTTAAGCAGGGAAGCACGCTGGCTGTGTTTGTGTTGTACTACCAGAACCGGTGGCCGTACAACCCGACACAGACACACGCAGAAAGCAAATGATTCCGCTAACACAGACCAGAGGGCAATGCTGAAAATAGCACCTCCTCTCTCTATCTCATAAAAAAAAAAAAGAGAGAGAGAAATTCTCAGCTAGTGAGTTCAGAGAAATTGCTCTTAGGTCCACATATGACCTCCCACGACTTTCATAACACTCCTGCTTAATACTTTAAGTCAAGATCAAGAGACCTGTGGGGGTATGGAAGTGCTGGGAGCAGCTGAAGGCTTGGGCCAGTTGTGAAGAGAAACTCTCCTTTGTTTCTCCTGCTCCCCAGAGACCAAATGGGGGCGTGTGTTTGGAAGATGCCCACGTTCAGAAGCAGCAGGCAGGAGGGGAGGCAGGGGATGGAGTTGGACTTGGTGCCAGAATTCCTCTTTTTTTCTGTCCAGTAGATTGGATGTTATCAACATGAGTTCACCAGCCAGTGTCATTGCGGGAAAAGGAGGGAAATTTGAATCGTTCTCGAGTTCTCAAGTCTGAGCTGAGGAGTAGCCCATAGAAAGAAAGGACATAGAAACCTTGATGGATGCCAAGTGCCTTGTCCTTCAAATCAGGAAAGGATCACACATATTATGGAGCTGGCCTAGATGACTTACAGGCATGCTTGTCTGCTATACATGACTTGGTTATTTTTACATATCTCATAACTCTTGAAACTCCCGTTACGTGGAAGGAAACGTGTGTGTATTGAGCGCGGTGTTATAGAGATAACATGGTCCATGGCCTGGGGTGGTGAACATTGATAGAAAGATCATTTATGTTCTTTAATAAACCCAAATAGCACTGAAACCTTCACGCATGGTATATACCGAGACGTACTGGCCTTCTTTCAGGGGAGTAAAGGGACTTTCTGATGGGTGGGGTTGTGCTTTAATGAAATAGAGCCCATCCATCGATTAGGTCCCCAGATGTATGCCCCTCAATTTACACTGAGTGGCTAGATTATTATGATCTCTTAATGCATAATAATCTGGCCACTCAGTGTATATCCTATATAATAAAAGGCTAACATGCAAATTGTCCCCCTCAACCAGGAGTTCCACCAGCAGGCAGGCAGGCCAACTGTCCATGTTCCCTCCCTTTGACCAGGCTGGCTGGACCCCACCCATGCACGAATTCATGCACCGGGCCTCTAAAATATAAATACACACACACACACACACACACACACTCACTGAGTGGCCAGATTATTATGTGTTCAGATATCATCATAATCTGGCCACTCAGTGTATTTTGTACATTTTTCCCCCCCAGAAATTAAAAGATTAGCATGAGAGGGCTATGTTCTCATTTTCCAACCCAGCACCACTTATTATTTACTGCACCAGTATTTCCATAGTTTTTTTTGAGTTCTGAACTTAAATCAGCATGTAAATGGTAATGGCAAGGACAGCAACCATGCAGACAGCTGAAGGGCTGTGAGGGAAAATATGCTGAGAACATTTCGGGCTGTTCTCAGTTGCCTTGTTTATGGGGACATTCCAGTTGCAGCTAGAATTTTAGCAAGAGCCTGTCACAGGTAATGGGCTTATGTTGGAAAAGGATCCTTAGGTGTTTCTTGTTTCTCCCTCATACACATGCCATGCATCTTAGCTAAACACTTAGGGCAGAACTGTCGCGATGCCTCACGACATTTCACATCTAGACAAATCCCTAGATCAGTGTGTTACAGGAAAGGGGGTTAATTTATGAGTTTCTCCTTTTGTTTACAGGGTATCGATACAAGTAGATTAGTCTTGTTTTATTATTACTTTTAATACACGTTTTCAAAATTGATTTCAAAGAGGAAGGGAGAGGGAGAGAGAGATAGAAACATCAGTGATGAGAGAGATAGAAACATCAGTGATGGGCTTCTGGGGATCGAGCCCACTACCCAGGCATGTGCCCTGATGGGGGATTGAACATGATCTCCTGGTTCATAGGTTGATGCTCAACCACTGAGCCATGCCAGCTGGGCTTGTTTTATTATTTTTTAATGTCTTGTGTGTTTGACTGCATTAAATGCAAACAAGTTATATTTGAGGAAGTTCAAGTTTGCCTTCCTGATTGACCTATGAAGTTGGTTTCAATTAGACATGGAAAATCTCATTATCCCAGCGGAGGGATTTATGGTAAGACAGAGGAATTCTGTCTTAGTCTCAACATGGTTGGGACACTGCGGAAGGAGAGAGGGAAAATGCCAGGAGCCAGTTTAATGAAGAAAAACACTGGTGAGATGCTTTTGAATAATAGATAGGCGATGTGATGGTCAACCACAAGATAAAATTTTTATACAGGACTTTTATGGCTTTAAACAGGCTGCATTGTAAACTAAGCTGACTGCTCTATTAAGTCATTTATAGTTTTCAATTATTTAACATTTCTGGCTAACTCATCTTCCGTGGTCTTCTTCTGTACCCATCAGAAATACAGATGGTAGTCATTGCTTGTTGTTAGTGTAGGGACTTTGCAATGGAGCTGGGTTGAGTTTGAACTTCTCGCAACAAGAGTTACAAAGGCGGCACAAAGGGAAAAAATGTTATGGAAACAGATGGAACCCTATAAAGTGGAGATCCCTCCCGCATCCACAGTACCTAACACAGTCTGTGTCACGCTCCTTAAGAAACCTGGGAAGTACCTGCCTTCTAGGAACTGTGCATTTGGAAATTCTATCTCCCTTTCAGTGCAGGTCTTTTGTTTTCTCCACGGAGCAGATGGCGACGCTTTCCATGGAATCACTGTTATGAGAAAACCAACTAAAAACTTTGGTAGGAACATTGGAATCTGTCAATTTGAAGTAACGATGGACCTAGTTTTGCTGCAATACTGTGATTTTCGTTTATTCACTTGAAATTTCGGTATGAAGTCAACATAATGTCCTGGGGCCTCTGGGCAAACAAAGACATTTTCTCTGGTCACTTTGCTATTCATTTTTTTAAAGCTGTGGGCTAATTTGGCTTTGTGAGTCAGTTGTTTCTTTTTTAATTAATTAATTTTTTATTGATTTCAGAGAGGAAAAGAGAGGGAGGAAGAGAGAGAGATAGAAACATCAATGATGAGAATCATTGATGTGCTGCCTCCTGAACGCCCCCTGCTGGGGATCGAACCCCCTGCTGGGACAACCTAGGCATATGTCCTTACTTGGAACCGAACTTTGACCTTCTGGTTATAGGTCCACACTCAGCCACTGAGCCATGCAGGTTGGACTGTGCATTTATTTGTAGGTTAGCATCTCCAGACCAATAGGGCCCTAGGAATAAGAGCAGGAAACTATGAAGATCATCTAAATGCCCCTCACCCTCTCATGCTAGCGGGTGGGAGTGGGGCACTGTAGGAAACTTGAAGGATCTTTCTCTGGGATCATCATCTTTTGATGATTTGGATCCTAATTTATGCACTTTGTTTTGTAACCAATGGTGGTGGTGGCCAAAAGGGAGAGCCGGAAGCTGTGGGGATTTCTTTTCTTTTCCGTGGAGATTAAATACCATAAATTTACTCAACACTGATGATTTCAAATGGGAAAGGTCACTACCCCCATAGCTCCATTGCTGTGGGTGTAAACCCCACTTCCCATCCCAGGAATGTCTACCATGCACAGATAGCTAATTATGCCATTGTGATCGATAATTCCCGCAGAAGAAGGATCAGCAGTAGTTTTAAATCAGGCCTCTGTTTAT
This sequence comes from Pipistrellus hanaki, assembly GCF_964339955.1. Lineage (NCBI taxonomy): Eukaryota > Metazoa > Chordata > Mammalia > Chiroptera > Vespertilionidae > Pipistrellus > Pipistrellus hanaki. The sequence continues at coordinate 6,943,988 of NC_140522.1, forward strand.
ATTTCTATGATGAAGACTACTTTGTTCGTTTAAACAAGGGGATGGCCATAGTTACCACAAAAGAGGGTTGAATGCATGTGGGATCCCTGTGATAAAATGTAAGTTACTGGACATTCAAAGATACTTTATTCACTTATGAGCACTTATAGCTGTTTCAGATGGTTCACCTGCTAAAATAAACTACCTGGTAGAACTCTATACAGGATGCTGATGAATACATGTGCTTATTTTACTTCCCTTCTGCCAAAGAGTTGTGTTTTTTTAAGGTAGCAGATATGCATATATGACATGGTAATTTTTCATTGTATTGAAGGTTCAGTTTTTGGAGGCTAACTTGACATGACGCATGGCAAAACTTTTGTATTCCTACTTTGAAAGTTACTTGTGCAGTAGGATAAATAGTGTTCACAGATGTCTGTGTTACTAGAGTGGCCCATTTACATCCTATCTTGCTTGAAGATATATTAGGTTAATAAGGTTGATTTTATGACCAATATAATTTATATTCACTAATATCTAATTTTATTAGCACAAGTAGAGATTGTGAAGCAAATTTCCATATATGTTAAATACTAAGAGCAAGAATAACTTTCGTAAAGTGTGTTACACTTTATAAGCATACATTACCCATAAACTGTTCTTTAGAAGAATATTTATTGTAGTTTCTTACTCAAGAAGGCACTCCGTTTTTACACTATAAACATCTTATGAAAATAGATTCTTTTATTAGTTTCCTTCTTTTCTTCCGCTTTCTCTCTCCTTCTCTCCCTCCCTCCCTCCCTTCCTTCCTTCCTTCCTTCCTTCCTTCCTTCCTTCCTTCCTTCCTTCCTTCCTTTTTTCTCTCTTAATGGGAAAACAGCCAGTGATGTTTTTGTGTGTGTGGAACACGTGTAATTGCCCATCAGACATTTCTATTAGAAAAGGAGCTGTAACAAGCAATCCAACATGATTTTTGGAATATATATCCTGCCTACCAGTGCTCTTGAGGAAAATGTAAGGTTGCAGAAATCATTTCATGCCCTGTATGTTTTCAAACATAAATCAGGAAAATTGTTAGCGAGTTATAGCTCTTCTTAGAGACGGTGACTATAGTACTATAGTAAACACAGGCTATATATTTTTCCAAGTTATTATGTGTGGAAAGAAATCCAAAGTTGGCTCTTTAGAGGAACCGTTTAATTCAGTTATCAGAAATTCATTTTCTATTTAGTATGAACATTTATTTCCAAGGGTTGCAGAAATGGGACATAATAGCTGATGATCCTTTAGATCCATCACCTTCAGAGTTAGAAACTTGCTCATTTTAGCTAATGTGTAAACGACTGAACATCTGTCTTCAGTTAAGAACCAGTCAGAACAGTCCGAGGTAGAGTTGATAGTCTGATCTTTTACCCTCTTCAACAGAGAGCAGCAAAGCTTTTACTCTGTCTCTTCATTTCTAAAAGGGAGGGATTTGACTTGATGATCTCCAATGCACTTCACCCTTGAATTAAATAATTGATTAATAATGAATGAACCAATGGATTATATCCCTGTCTATTTCTATTCTGTAAGCCAATTACTGACTAAAATATGACCTTATGCCATGGCCAGAAATACTAGTGTGTGGAGTAGGAATTGAGCTCAGGTTTAGTGCCTTGATATTAAAGCTTTATGAAATTTTGACACTTAAATTTGCATTAAAATATTTTATTTGCAGGTCAATGATTAGATATTAAAAAAACACTTTTTTTTTTAACCTAAGATAATCTTATATTCTGACGGCTAGGTTAGGCCATAAAAAGCTATGTTACTTTTATTAGAGTGAAATATTGTATATCAGTGATGAAAAATGTGAAAAGCAGTTCTGCTATGATACAAGCGATAAACGTAATAAAAAGGCAATAGAATTGAATGTCAGTTTATCACTTATTTAGAAACCAGAGGGTTGAGATTTAAGAGAATGTGCATGTAACTTCAAGTTAAAAAGATGGATTATAACCATTGCAGTCTCTGAGGGGGATTTTAAGAAATTTTCGGGATTTTTAGCGGTTGGTTACAAAGTCGGTGGCTTCCTCCCTCCCACCCCAATAGTGTAACATTAGCGATCTTTCTAATATTGTCACCTGTGATGAGATGTGTTTTTTTGACACCCAAATGCCTTGAAGAGCAGGAGAGCCAGGGAGAATGGAGAGGAAAATTATTCTCTGAACTAATTGTCCAAGATGTGAGAGAAGAAAAGGTAGAAGGTGGTTGAAGGTATAAGACAGAGGCACATATCTGTGTATGTGTGTAAGGTAGTCTGGTCTGCATTTAACTGGTCTGTGGAGGAGAAAGCACAAGGAAAAAGAGGGCAATGAATGCCTGCACATTCCACATGTGTTAGTGACATAGAAACCTTTGGGAATTGGGTTAAAGCATCCATTTTGGAATTTGTGCTGGGCCACTTATTACCTGTGTGCTTTTGTAACATCATTAAATTCCCTGAATTGGTCTTATCTGTAAAAAGTTGAATAATAAAAGCATCTGCTTCCAAGATAGTTGTAGTAGTGGAGTGAGATCCATGGGTATAAAAGTGCTTGGAAAATATTTTTATAGGGGTGGGTAAAGGTAGGTTTACAATTGTTCATAGGGAAAGACATCTACACTAATAAAAGAGTGACATGCAAATTAACCATCACTACACCCACAAGCCATGCCCACCAGCCAATGAGGAGCGAGTATGCAGATTAAACCAACCAAGATGGCAGCTGGACACAGAGTGAGTAGGAGGCTTGGGTTTCCCTGGCAATGGAGGAAGCCAAGTTTTCTGCCTGCTCTGGTGAGCCATGGGCTCTGCTCAAGGCTACATAGTTTCAATTATAGACAATAAATAAATCCCAACAAAAATGGCTGCAGCATGGAGCGAGCAGGAGCCTTGGGTTTCTTTGGCGATGGAGGAAGCCAAACTTTTCTTCCCCTCTGGCTGGCCCTGGGCTCTGCTCAAGACTACAAAGTTTCAATTACAGAAGATAAATAAATCCCAGATCCCAGGGCCTCCACTTGGGTCACCTGGGGGCATGGCCACCACTGGCCCCTCGCCCAGGCCACCCCATGACCCAAGGGAACCTCCACACTCATCTGGGATACCCTTCAGGGCAAACCAGCTGGCCTCAACCTGTGAACCAGGCCTCTATTCTATCTAATAAAAGAGTAATATGTAAATTGACCTTCACTCCAACACTCAAGATGGCTGCCCCTATGTAGACACAATATGGCTGCCATAAGATGGCCAGCAGGGGAGGGCAGTTAGGGGGGACCCAGGCTTGCAGGGGAAAGCAATTGGGGGGGGGGACAAGGTCTGCAGGGGAGGGCAGTTGGGGAGGACCAGGCCTGCAGTGGAGGGAAATTAGGGGTGACCAGGCTGGCAGGGGAGTAGTTAGGCATCAATAAGGTTGGCAGGGGAGTAGTTAGGGAGTGATCAGGCTGGCAGGAAGAAGCGGTTAGGGGCAATCAGGAAGGCAAGCAGGCGAGCAGTTGGGAGCCAGCAGTCCTGGATTATGAGAGGGATTCCAGAATCGAGAGCATGTAGGCTGGGCTGAGGGCCGCGCCCCCCCCCCGTGCAATAATTTTGTGCACCGGGCCTCTAGTAGTACAATAATAAGTAACTCAAGAATAAACTCTGTTTCACAACTGAAAACCTACTTGTAGTTGAAGGTGGTGAGGAAAAATCATTGGGTCAACCAGTTCTCCATGCTGAGCAAGTTTTAGGCTATTTGTTTTCACTCCAGAGTGGTCTTTGATAGGCCTGTTTCTTGTCCACTATGGTCCAAGAACTGTGCTAGATACTTTACATATTACTTTATTTAGGGAGGAAGCAGGAAACAGTATGCAGCTGGCCACTTAAATGCAGCAAGCCTGATAATTCTAACCTAAGCGATGCTAATATGTGAAGAGCATGTTCAGTTTCCTTTACAGATGGCCACAGCTTGTCTAAATAAACATGTGAATGACTGAAAAGGAAAACAACATATTGAATAATTGTTTTCTTTGTCTCAAACATGGCCTGTCCCTTGCACTTCTGCATTGGTGTTGATATTTGTCTAAATTTCCTGGATTTTTGTTAAGGCTGAAGGAATCCTTCCTTATCTGGCAGTAAATCCTCATATTTAATAATATAAATTCCATTTAAAAAAAGATTTCCAGGATATAACAGCACTAATTAATGTACTACATGAGCTGAACTCCAAGTTCTATATTCTAGACTGATCTCTTTCTAGAATATTTTCTTGTTTTTAATGTCTCATTCACTGATAAATATCTAGCCAATTCTTCCATCGGAAATGGATTACATTTCAAAGCATAAAATGAAGCAGTAGGTCAACAATTATTCAAGACATTTGGCCTGCGAGTACAGACAATATATCTTCAAAAGGCAAATCCAAAAATCTGCTTGGATCCTCCCTCAGAGTGGCCATGTGTTAAGTATTTGAATGAGATGAGTCAAGGCATTTGAAAGCGTTTAGTGCTTCATGAAAGAGACTACACAAGTTCTGGGAGGCAAGGAGGAATGACCTCGCATGTGGCCAAGAGCTTGAGAGGAGCAGCCGTGTCTCACATGACTTTGTACCCCCTCCCCTGTGTCTGGCACCATGCCCCATTCCTAGAGGAGGCTCAGCCAATGTTTTTAAATGCATGGGTGCCAGGCACTGTGGCCAGCCCCTGACGTATGTGAGTATGTGACTCCTTAAATCTTCACGGCAATCTTGTATGATAGCTGCCATGTCTCCATCTAATAGCTGAGGAAACAGAAGTTTGGAGCTTTGAAGCAACTGCCAACCTCATGCAGGTGGCAAGTAATGGGGCCAGGATAGGAAGCTAAACCCATTTGGCACCAGAGCCCAGTCTTCTCCTCACGTTCTGTGAGCTCTGGGATATCAAGGGTTATGATTACTTTTGAACAATAGGCCCCAAGGTGAGCCAAGGCCTTCCTGGGATAATTCCCAGGCTGTGCAGGCAGCTCCTGGGCTGGCGTTCAGAGAATTAGAAGCACATGGCCCTGTGAGGCCTGCCACGTTGAACGTGGCCTTTTGTTAAACTGTCAGTTCTGATTTCTGCCCTTTGAAGTGAAATGCACAGTCGTGAGAAAATACCATATAATAGACCATCACCTAGACTTGTCGTTGGGACGGAAGGAAGAGGAAGGGCAGGGAGGAACACAGAAAGTAAAGTGACTAAGCAATGACAGGGATCGAGTTTGCTATGGCAACCAATAGCCCCCGCCCCCTCTGTCTCTTATGAGTTGGCAAGGTCAAGAACTTTCCTTCTCCCTCATATTAAGGGTGGTAAAGAGGGTGACTCCTGAACATCCTAAACCATGTCCTGTATTGTGTCACTGTTCCCAGCATTGCCATAGTCTTGGGATTCTAGTAGGTTCTACTAATAAAGGTCATAAAGAATAAGAAAATGGTCCCCAATCAAACAGTCATGCTAAAAATCCAGCCTCTAAATTTGGAAGCAGCGTACAGGTACTGCCAGACTGGTAGGACTCAGTGACTGAGCATTGACCTCTGAACCAGGAAGTCATGTTTCTCTTTGTTGTCAGAGCACATGTCGGGGTTACAGGGTTATAGGCTGGATTCCCAGTGTGGGGCTTGCTGGAGGCAGCCGATCAATGATACTCCCTCATCATTGATGTTTCTCTCTCTTTCTCCCTCTCCCTTCCTCAATAAAAATATATTACCCCCCCCCCCCCAAAAAAAAAAAACAAACCTGGGTACTACGTTACCCATCCCTAAATTATTTTTTCTTCAATGTATTTGTGAGGAATGTCAGGGGAGTCATAAATCCTCAACACAGGATTAGTGTCGTGTGGATTTGAGGGTTTATAGACAAAAGAGAGAGAAATGTGTTTTAGAAATGGGCACTCAGTTCTTAAATCCCATGAAGATATAGCCCGTGGGAGGTCAGGACGGCAGAGGTCAGGGCTGCATGTAAGATAAGCCCGGGGAATGACCGCAGCATCACCAGAGGCTTGTGGGTGGGTAGCTGTGCTTGGTTTCCCATGGAGGTGAGACCTGGTGGGGACACATCTCCCCCCCCCCCCCCCGCCTGGGGGTGGAGGCTGCCCGGGTGAATTGTGTGAAGTTGTCAAAGGTTGCTCTGCTCTCCAGCACTTGGCACCGGCCCCGCTGAAATGTGATGCCATTGGTTTTCAGTAAAGGTTCCTTTCTGCAGGGCTGCAAACACGGATCAGCTGCTCCCGTGTACACACAACCCGGGAGCAGACCAACCGGCACATTCCCAGCAGCCTCCCGCACCCCGAGACTGTCCGAGACCTCCTCTGCACGCAGGAACTTTGCTTGTCGCTTGTCAGATGTAGCACCATGCTCCTGTCATCAGATCCCAGCTAGGCTCCTGGCTGCACGGGAGAGAGGCTTCCTTAAGACATTTGTCCTTGAAACTGCACCAAACTCTTGGAAGAACCCAGAACGTGTGAGTATGTGCGATTTAGGCAATAGTGCAGGGCTGGGCTGCAATCAACCCTTATACAATATCCGATTAGCAGAGCAGGAGGGCTCCCTCCGACGTTACGTTACATTCATTTTCAATTCGTTCTGAGGAAACAAATCAATTGTAGCTTCTGATACAGTGACTTTGCAGTAGACGGGGTTGTAGCGTGTTAGCTTTAACTATTTGCTGTTCTCACTTGGCTTTGCAATGTGACTTGGGGGACGATTATTTGGGGGGGGGCGGGGGAGGCAGGCAGTAAACTATACAACTTGTCCATGTTTACAAGGTTGAAAGTGTCAGTCATGTCCATCTCCAGAAACAAGTTTGCTTTGGGGGAATGTTTGTAAGGAATTAATCACAGAGATTCACGGGCAATTGAAGGAATGCGTACTGCTCTTGCTCTGAATAAAACATATTAGATTGCAGTTTTAATTTACTCAGAAAGAGTACATTAAATTCCACTGAGATTTTTGCTTTAATTGATCTCTACCCAGCGCTGTCTGTTTGGTGTTTTGCTGTCTTGCATGCCTCTGTGTGAGCTCCTTGCTGGGATTGCAGTCTGCTTAAACCTGTATGGAGGTGCTCTCTCTCGGCCCTCAGAACACTCAGGTGTGATAAACGCTCACAAATGTGGGTGGGAGTGGTGGGTGTGTTTTAAAGGATGGTCTTCATACTTGGAAGGCTTTTTAGATGCGTAATGTGAAGGGCTGTCAGATGTTCACCACAGACTGACTATTCCGAGACTCTCAGTCCAGGCTCAGCACGTCCACTCTGGGAACTCCAACCCAGAAAAGCCCACGCATACCCCCTTTCTATCAATTTTTCATATGCGCCGATACCGATGTCCAGAAGATTAATTTCTCTCAGATTAGCCTGATTGATAGCTGAACTGTGGTTTCCTAAGAGCTTGCTCTCTGTAACCTGGAGCAGAGCTGCATTCCATTTACCTAGTGAGTGTGAACACGGGTAACCATGGATCCAGCCACCACTAACCGCCCATGCAGCGACTCGTTGTAAACAATACAAATGAGCCCGGAGAGCAGAGGCAACCAGACATGAAATGATTTTAATAGAAATTACAGTAAAAGGTCATGTGATGTGGTAGCAGCTTCTGTTCAGTTTTAAAGGGAAAGTCTTGCTTTTCTGTGTCCCTCCCCCCCCCTCCCCCTCATCCAACACATACCCATCTCCCACCAAACCAAGTCGCTAGGTCTGCAAACTTGGCCGTTCCCACTCTCTGCTCCCACGGAGAAGGGTGGCAAAGTGCGGGGACTTGTGGATGTTCACAATAAGTGCTTTATTTGAGAAACAGAAAGGGGACCCGGGGACTCCAGGACTTTCTTCCTGGAAGGTCCTGCTAGCTGTGGGCTAGTGGTCCTCTTGCTTTGCAGGAAGAGGAACAGGCAATTCCGTCCCTTAGCTTTTACATATTCAGCTGCCTTTTCTCACCCCTTTGAAATCTCTGGGGACTTGAATCTCAGTCTTTCTGAAAACCGTTATTCGCTTTCCAAGCAACTTCTGCAATATGGTAATGCAATATGGTAATGAGCGCCCAACCCCACCGCTTTCATCCGCGCAGAGACCTCTGCTGACTTCTGCACGGACCAGGCCTTCCAACAGGATGCGCCTTTCCCTGGGAGACATGGTGTCTGTCTGCGTGCGGGTGTGACTGTGCTCTTAGACTGGCCCTCAGCTCAGAACCTTGAACAATTTGTGTTAAGTGCTCACCTGTGGTTTGCTGGGTAGTGACACCAGTCTAGTAAAAGGAAAACTGGGGAAGAAACTCTAGTCATCAAACTGAGGAGGCAGGAGACCTAAAACGCCGGCTGTGGAGGGTGGGCCTGCTTGGTACTCAGCGTGCAGGAGCAAAGGGGCTGGGAATCGCGGTCTCCGACAGCCACAGGCCCTGGGAGCAGAGCCTGTGGTGTCTCAAGGTGAAACAGACCTGAACGGCTCTCCTGAGCCATTCCCCCGCCTGCACAGCACGTGATGCCGATGAGCGTGTCAGCATGCGGCAAGAGAGAATGACGCGTTCATGTTTACCTCCTTTCAAACATCTAGATATTTCTCAAAAGATGCATAATTGTACATCTACAGATAACATACTGAAGAATAGGATCTCAGGTATTTATTTTCCTATCAATACTGCCGCTACAATAAATTCAGTCAGCACATGAAGAAGTGTGAGGGTTATAGTTGAGAAGCTCATTAGTTGTAAGAGTATCTCCCTACCCCCTCCCCCATCAACACTTAGGACTTGTTTCTAGCAAACTCTGTTGGAGTTTTTGTTTGTTTGTTTTAAATATATTTTTATTGACTTCAGAGAGGAAGGGAGAGTGGGTGAGAGGTAGAGACATCAATGATGAGAAAGAATCATTGATCAGCTACCTTCATACTGGGGATCAAGCCTGCAACTTGGACATGTACCCTTACCAGGAATTGAACTATGACCTCCTGGTTCATAGGTTGATACTCAACCTGAGCCAAACTGGCCAGACTCTAGCAAACTTTTGTTTAGACATGTAAGTGTTAACATAGTACTTATGGTAAAACTTTTTTTTTTTTTAATTAAGCTTTTTTAGATGTTGGCATGCCTAACTGCATGCTTAGACTGAAGAATGCTTCACGATGTCATGGTTAGCTAGGGCCTCCTGGTTTGTTCGCTGTTTAGAAAATATCTTCACTTACTAAAAAGAAACAGAAAAAGAAGCTCCAATAATTCATGTTGGGGTGGGCGGGGGGAGAAGTACTTTGAAGCTAATGTGGGAATACAAAGTTTAAGTGAGGATTTGAGTAAATTATAAGAAAACGTATTGTTTTTACTTTCCCTGGCTTTGCTTCTCCAAGGTGAAGAACAGGAATGGTGTCAGCCTCAGGGTGGTTAGGAGTGCATTCTCTGGAGTGAGACATGGGTTGGAGTCTTTGCTCTGGACCTCCCTGTGTGTGGGATTGTGAGCAAGGTGATTTCACCTTCGGAGCTTCCATACCTTCAGCTGCAGATTGAGGAGACAGTGCAGCCCAGTGGGCAGGAGAAAGGGTTAAATGAGATAATGTCTGGCATTTCATAAGTACTTAATAAACTGTTGTTACTTTCACTGTTAGTTTTGACCGAGGAAACAGGTAGTTAAGTAGAGTCCTGCCATAAGTATTGGGTCAGACAAAGACAGTTCATGTCATAGCATGGTCCTGTTGTGTGCAGTGCTTTAACACATTTATTAAAAGCCAAATTAGTATCTTATGACAGTGTATTTTCATGTAATTTTTTTCTAAACAAAAAATATTTAGGAAAATTATTATTATTATTTTATTTAAGATTTGTCCTACACAGGGGTGGGGAATGTCTGGCCTGCTGGATTTATAAGGCTCGTGAAATAATTTGGTCTGGCCCTGCCAAGGCATTCTAGGTGAGGTCATTAAATGTTTGGCCAAATAGAGCAGGCTGATTTTTAAGTTGATCATTTTGTATGGCCCACGATTTACGTTATAAATATCCAAATGACCTTTGGCAGAAAAAAAAGGTTCCTCACCCCTGTTGAGGGTGTTGAAGCAGCACGCACAGTTTATCCATGACCCTATTGCCTGAGTAGACAGCAGGAGAACATTTAAAGGCATAAGAAATTCATAATTACATGTATCCTAAAAGCTTAAAAACAGTGGTTACCAGTTGTTCTCAAAGATAATGGTATACACTAAAGAGCAGTATTAATTAACAGGCAAGTAACATGAAGGTTGTATGCTACCAAGGATGTATAAGAGGTAGACACACACACACACACACACACACACACACACACACACACACACACGTGCTGTGACCTTTGACCTTCCTGGACTCGAAGACATCTGATTCTCTTTCCTTCTTTCCCCTCTTACTTCTCTTCTCCCATCTCTCCCTGTCTTTCCTCCCCCTTTTCTTTCTTCTTTTTGTCCTTCTACCTCTTATACATTCTCTCAGCTACATAGCATTTCCTTTATCCTTTGTGAGTCTAAAAAGTTCAGAGAAGAGAGAAAGCGGGACCTGAGACCCACGGTCTTTTTATGTCGCTCCGGTTTTATAAAAGGCAACTTTAAGAGGAGTCAGAAAACTCTGTTTTTCTTTCTGCTGCTATTGAACTGGAGAGGCACCTCTGAAGAGACCGGCGCACCCCAGGGAAGTCCTGCTCACTAACTATTTGTTGATTCATTGATTAACCTGCAGGAAGGGAAGGGGCCTCGCCCATGGAGACTCCCTTAGTAGTGAGAGCTTTGAAACCCCAGCTACGCTGAGCAGTAGGGATGGCTTCTCTGTGACCTCCCAACAACTAATCTCCTTTAAGAACTGAATCAAAGCAGTTAAGGGGTTTTGTCAGATGGATTTTTGTCTACAGTTGGGTTTTTGGCAGTTGTGTGTGGAAGGCAGGACATTCTTCACAAGGGTAGGTATCTTTTTTCCAGAAAGGAATGAAGATAAGATGCCAGCAGATATCTCTGGAGAGGGTCCCTTGTTTATCCCTGGGACCGCTCAGGCGGGGACAGCTGCTAGGTGGATGACTTTCTCACACTTCTCAGCCAGTCTGCTTAACCACCCTTGTATGATGGTCTGGCCTGTAAGCACACAAATGCGGTGGGCTCTTCCTTACAATCTTCTCTCCCAAGAGCAGAGAAAAAGTCTGTGATTAGAATTGATGTCATGAATGACAATGGTATTCTTTTTAATTAAAATTTTTCCCCCATCCTTCTAATCCCTTCCCCTTTAGCAGCCATCAGCTAGACTGTCTCCATATCTATGGGTCTTTTTCTATTTTGTTTTGTTTACTCATTGGTTTTGCTTTTCTTAGATTCCAAGTATAAGTATAATCATACTGTATTTATCTTTCTCGGCCTGACTTATCTCACTTAGCATCATACCCTGTAGATTCATTCATGTTGTTGCTAATGGCAAGATTTCGTCCTTTTTTATGGCTCAGTAATATTACATTGTATAGTATATGTTTTACTTCTTTACCTATGGGCACTTAGGTTTGATTCCATATCTTGGCCATTGCAAGTAATGGTATAATGAACTTAGGGGTGCATATGTCTTTCTTTGAATTAGTGTTCTTGTTTCTTTAGAAGTGGAATTGCTGGGTAACGTGGCTGCTCTATTTTAAACTTTTTTTGTGGAATCTCCACAGAGGCTGCACCAATTTACAATCCCACCACTAGGGCATGAGGGCTCCCTTTCCTCCACCTCCTCGCCTGCACTTGTTTGTTGATTTATTGATGACAGCCATTCTGACAGGAATGAGGTAATATCTCATTGTAGTTTTGATTTGCATTTCTCTGATAATTAGTGATGTTGATCATCTTTTCATTTGTCTATTGATCATCTGTGTGTCCTCTTTCAGAATATATCATTTGCAAATAGGTTCTCCCATTCAGTAGGTTGTCCAGTCACATTGTTGATGGTTTCTTTCTACGTGCAAAAACTTTTTAGTTTGATATAGTTCCATTTGTTTATTTTGCTGGTTTGTTTCCCTTGCCCAAAGAGATGTATCCTAAAAGATATTTCTAAGAGTAATATCCAAGAGTTTACTGCCTGTGTTTTCTTCTACAAGTTTTAAGGTTTCAGGTTTTACATTGAGTCTTTAATCAATTTTGAGTTTATTTCGTATTTGGTGTAAGAAAGCGATCTAATTCCTCCCTCCCTCCGTCCCTCTTTCCCTTCCTCTCTCCTTCCTTCCCTCCCTCCCTGCACATATCTGTCCAGTATTCCCAACACCACTCTCTGAAGGTTTGCTGTGAGTATTAAGTAAGATTAAATATGTATAGTGAGAGAGAGGGAAGTATGAGTAGATGCATCTCAGATACACTGAAGAAACATTGGAGGTGGATGGTCTAGGATCACCATATAATTTTAGACATGATTTTGTCCAAGGCAACACAATAAGAGATAATGGATTCGGAGATTTACACTATGGTATTTTACCTTTAATTCCAGCACAGTGTCCTACTACATTAGTTACCTTTTGGACCTCGAGGCATAGACACATGGAGGGGACAGAGAACAAGTACTCTGACATGGGGACAAATGAATTTAGAATCACATTTTAGCTTTTTCACTTGTCAACACTGGAGATTTCCTAAAGTCATGTCGAGCTTTTGCAACTCTCAGCGCAAGTTAGAGTAATCTATATGTAGGAGACTATAGGTGGTTAATATTTAATGCTTTTTTTATAGAGTAGTTTTCACTTCTTTTATTGAATTGATTTTTTTAAAAAAATTGAGCTAAATAAGTCATTTTCTTTCCAATTTTGTAGATGAAGAAACTGAGTAATGCATAGATAATATTCTTATGATCATAGGCATTCATAGCATTTATGAGAGTCATCCTCTGATTTTTGACCCTCTAGAGCAGTGCTTCTCAACCTTTCTAATGCTGCGACCCTTTATTACAGTTCCTCATGTTGTGGTGACCCCAACCATAAAATTATTTTCATTGCTACTTCATAACTGTAATTCTGCTACTGTTATGAATCATAATATAAATATCTTGGTTGTGTGTGTGTGTGTGTGTGTGTGTGTGTGTGTTTCTATTGATTTCAGAGAGGAAGGGAGAAGGAGAGAGAGAGAGAAACATCAATGATGAGAGAGAACCATTGACTGGTTGCCTCCTGCACACCCCCCACTGGGGGTCAAGCCCACAACCTGGGCATGTGCCCTGATCAAGAATTGAACCATGACCTCCTGGTTGAGAGATTAATGCTTAACCCTGAGCCACGCAGGCCAGACTTGCCTTCAAGTCTTTAGTGCCAGCATCTGAGCCGTAAGGAATGATGTAAGGGCTAAGGTTTAGGACATTCTTGTTTCCACAGGAATCCGGCCTGGGCACTGGAGAGAATCTTGTGCCCTCTGTGCTCTAGCTCCCTGGGGTCCACCAGATGCTGTGGGCTGCCCCAGATAGTTAGTTTCCTGCTGCTCCCACGATGTGTCCGACTGGCTCTCTGTCTGTTCAGCAGATGGAGTTCCCCTCTGAGAGGTGTTTTCTGCCCTCCTGTTTGCTTTAAAGATGCGGGGTTGGGGAAGTACAGGGCACCAGGAAAAGAGGAGGGGCCAAACTGTTGTGTGAGAAGTGTGAGGCAGTCCAGGCAGAGTGGAAAGAGGGGATTGGGAAATCCTCATATATCTCCAAGGTTAAGGCCAAGGTCAGACCACCTTCTTAAATCCCTCTAAGCAGAATCCCTGAAGTTAGGCCACCAGGAAAAGGTTCCTAAGTTCCTTCTTAGAAAACATACTCAGTAGCTGTCTAATTACCATTTTCCAGTGTTTACATGAAGGAGGCGGATAGGAGAGATTGAAAGGAGAAAAATAGTGATGGGTGTCCACTTTTTCCTTTAGAGAAGGTCATGGAACCATATGACCAGCTTTTGAAAAAAAGCTGCCTGAGAATAACTGTGCTTGTTGAAAAAATAATGGTTTCCTTACTGCTTCCACTGAAATAGCCTGCAGAATGATTTCTTTCCACTGTTTCTCTAAATGCAGGTATTTCTTCTAATAATACATGATATTTGTGTAGTGAAAATTTATGAAGTCACAAATTATCATCTTCGTTTTACTGCTGAGTTCACTCAGCAAGATTAAGTGGCTTGTTCATGGTAACACAGCCTGTTCGAAAGAGAGCAGAAGACTGGAAATGGGGGTTTTGAATCTAGATCTGGACTGGTTCTGCCTGGTAGAGATCCCAGTCTTGGAGGAGGGTTAGTGCAGGGAGAGCTAGAGACTGGGTGTAAAGGAAGTTATCGTAGTAGGGGGAAAAGGTGTTAGAAGAAACAGCTTAGAATGTCATTTTTGTGTGACATTTAGCTTGGCTAAAATATGGCCTCTTTCACCCTTCTTTGGAATGAAACCTTGTAAATCCTGTGGATATTAGAAGGTGAAATGAATGTGTTTTCTCTCTTGTATGAGCTCTGTGTTACTAATATCTGGTAAATAAGGTCCAAGCATAGCTCTGTGTAGTAGGGTGAATTTATTGGCTTGGCTTAATTCTAAGACAGTGATTTTCAACCAGTGTGCAATAAGAATTTTTAAAACATGCAGAAGCTGACTATTTAGTCAGGGGCACTGACCTCTTTTCCCTTAAACTGTCAAATTAAAAAATGACAAGAGCCAACACAACAATAGTCATCCAGTGCGAATGAAGCAAAACCATACCTATTTTTTTCTGTCAGATCAGCCAAAAAATATATATTTTTTGGTGTGCCTGGGAACTTTTGTAATTAGTTTATAAGTGCCATGAGATGAAAATCACTGCTCTATGACTCTGATAGAGAAATTATGTATTTGATAATGGCTCAAAGCTTTAAGGTAACTAGATTCCCAGAAGGAAGTCTGTTCAAGCTATTATGAATGCTTCCAAAGTACAGTATGTGCCTTGGAGAATGAACTCACTGGTGTCATATAGATGCCAGCTTTCTGTCCTCAAACCAGCATTAACCAGTGGCAGCTATCAGCTAATATTTCAACATCATCTTTATAATATTAAACTATTAGCCCTCAGATAGAGAACAAATGTGTTCAGTTACAGGATGTATACTCCAATCAAAATGAACATGTATGCAAAAGCTGTATTTGGTATTTCTCTCCATTGGCTTATTTAATAATCAACTTACCTTAGTAAAGTCTCACTTTTAGAATCCTAAAAATTACAGGCAAATATGGCCTACATTCATTTGCTATGTCACACAGACACAGCACACAGCCAAGGTAAAAGATGGAGATGATCAATTCTTATGGATCTCATGGTGCCAAGCGTTTAAGGCTGTATTATAGGAACTTTGTAATTATTGTGGGTAATCTTGCAGAAAATTAAATGTGGAGTTTGCATATATGAGGAAGTTTGGACTACTTTGCTCACCATAGCTTGTTAGGACTAAGCACCTCACTGGTCCCGGCAGGCTTTGGGTCTCACTTCACTGCTAGTGACATGCTGTTGGCGGCATAAGTGAGATTGTTGGTGGCTGGGGCACACCACCTTAGGTTGGAGCTGTATTTTAAATAACCGTGCCTGTAGTTTATTTGCCTGTTTCACGCGAACTCTAGATCAGTATTTCTCAGCTAAGAGCAAATTTGCCTCCCAGGGGACACTGGGCAAAGTTCAAAGACATGTTTCATTATGACAACTGGATGCTACTGGCATCTGGTAATAGAGATCAGAGATGCTGCTAAACATCCTAGCATGCTTAGGGCAGCCCCTCACACAGCAGAGACTTGTCCAACCTGAAACATCAACAGCGTTGAGGTCAGCAAGCCTTGCTCTTCCCCAGTCCAGCATTTGAAAGGTAAGAGACGAAGTAGCTGCGTCAATATTTTCAGACTTCTTTTAAATGGCTGATTTCTTGATTGGAGTTTTCCCAACGGGATGTAGAAAAAAGGTGAAACATACAAATGCTTCACCTCTTTGCTAGACACAGTATTTGGAATGTCACGTGTGTTGTGGCTCACTGTGTTACCTGTAACAATTGCCATCCCAACAATACAATAGCTATGATGAACAGAGCCAAAAGGTCTGCCCATATACAAAGATAATCTTCAAAGCAACGGCATTGAGACCCCATGGCCGTGTCCTTCAGTACTGACTCTTCAGTCCTCGAGTCTGTCTGAATAAGGGGCGCTCCTGGCAGCAAGTATGAGGAGCAGAGCAATGACCATATATATATTTGGAAAGAGGAAGTCTTGCTTTTTCTAAATGCCCCTGGTTGCTGAAGCTTCTATTCTACGGTGCTATTATCGCTAAAGTGCTTCTCTGGGAAGCTAGGATTGCCATCATAAAGCAGGTTTATATTTGCTTATGGAGGAGAAGTCGAAAGGTTTGATAGCTCCCCTCTTGCCAGTTCTGTATCTGGTCTCGTGTCTATCTGTCTTTTCCTCTCCAATAACCATTCTCACTGCACTGGCCTTTGGGTTGCATGTAGATGACAGAGAATAAATAGCCATGGCAGCTCAGCCTTGTGAAAACGAAGTGGTTACTCACACGTGTAGCCATCACCTTCTGGCTACCTGTCTTCTGTCCCATTTCCAAAGTGTACGGGGGGACATGAAGCTCTCCCTTTACAATGCCATCATGAGCCCGGCCATTGTGGCTCAGTGGCTGAGCATCCACCTTTGAACCAGGAGGTCATGGTTTGATTCCTGGTCAGGGCACATGCTCAGGTTGTGGGCTTGATCCCCAATAGGGGGTATGCAGTAGGCAGCCAATCAATGATTCTCTCTCATCAATGATGTTTCTATTCCTCTCTGAAATCAATTTAAAAAATATATTATAAAAAAGAAAAAAAGCCATCATTGGCGTGGGTTTGAGCCACTAGCACCTGGTGTGTGAAAGAAAAATAGGTAAAATTTCTCTAGGCAAACCTCTTGGGAGATTCTTCAAGAACACATTTAACAAAGGAATTTTCCCTGGAAATGCCACGTAGGAAGTCACACTCCCAGTGGGGATTGTGTGGGCAGGGGGATGCTATCTATCTATCTTGGCTCTTTCATACCTACCGGGGGTTTCGAGTCCAAGGAATCAAGTTTGTCCTAGCTAGACACGTCACCTTCGCCAAACTGGTCTATTGTATTAAACCTCAGTGGCCATCAAAAACCAGGAAGGAAAGCATCACAAATCACTAGAAATACATCAGCATTCTGAGCAGCAGAATTTATGGGGCACTAATGGATATCCTGGGCTATTTATCTTTCTAGTAGCAGTTGAAACACCTCTGCCTTTTTCTTACTGTAAAAGACCTTTCCATCACGGAGCTACAGGGTTCTCAACCGGGACTGGAGTTGGAGAAAAGGGGCTTTCTGGTCCCCGTGTTCTTTCATTTCTTGCTCTCTTTGTGTGTTTTTTTTCCTCTTTCCCTTTCTCATTGAAAACCCAAGATAGAACATAAGAAGGATGTATTTAAGTTTGGGGAGTCTGTACAGAGATGGATGTGGTTGAGGAAGAGCGTGGGACAGAAAGAAGCCCTATCCACGTATTCTCTTATCTCCTTTTGTTTCCAAGTACCGGGAGATCTGATCCATTCATAGCAGGCTTCTCAGGGTCTACAGGCGATTCCTCCATGCAGTGCAGATAAGCTATTTTGATCGTCAACTTCCAGTGAAATACATAAGGAATGCTCATGCTGCCCAGCCTGTGTGGCTCAGTGGTTGAGTGTTGACCTATGTACCAGTAGGGCACGGCTCGATTCCCAGTAAGGGCACATGTCCAAGTTGTGCTCTCCATCCCCAGAAGGAGGTGTGCAGGAGGCAGCTGATCAATGATTCTCTCATTATTGATGTTTCTTTCTCTCTCTCCCTCTCCTTTCCTCTTTGAAATCAATAAAAATAAAAAAAAATTAAAAAAAGAATGTCCATGCTTTGGAAGATGCCTAATTTTTACATGTATTAGCTTCATCCCTTCTCAAGCTCCTGGCCTCCCCTGCTCTTGTCCTCAGTGGAGGGAAGGCCTGACATGCAGGTATTCCATCGGGGGCTTTGCCTATTTCGTATATTTTACATCTCAGAGATTAAATGATGTAAAAACATAGAAAATATACAAAGGCCCACTTGTAATGGGTAAAGGGCTTGGTGGCGTCCTGGGTCACACTACTGTACGTCCTACTAGAGACTTCAGAGACTTGACTTAGCACTTTGTCAAAACTGTAGGCCAAGGACTACCGATTTAGAAACCGCTTTGCGCTCATGGAAATTCAGAGGCCCACCTCCCGCCCAGTGGTTTGGACAAGCACCTCTAGGGGTTGGGATCCAGTAACCTGTATTTTTAGAAACACCTCATGTGACTTTCATAGACTGGACTCAGAGTTTGAAGAGCACTAGGTCAGCCAGTGTCTCTCTGGCTCCGTGATCCACTTCCTCCAGCAAGGGCAGCGAGAAATCCGCAGGATGGTCCTAGCTCCTCTGGTCCAAGGTTCCTCTCACCCTGGCCGAGTCTTCATCTGAGTCTGTTCCCTTGCTCTCCCAGTCCCCTAGCCGCAGTCCTTTTTATGGTAGACCCCACGTGGTTGGGTGACCTAAATGATGTGATAATGAGGCCGGACCAAAGGTCACAAGATTGTTAACATGTGTGAGGAGCTTGTAGGGCTTAGCCTATCAGGTGAGGGAAAGGTTAGCGTACCAACTGTATCCACACTTCAAAGCACGCAGCTAGTTTGCTGCACTAACTTAATTATCTGCGCTATTGATATCTTGAGCAGACACATCTAGAGCCCAGATCCAGTTACTTCTCAGTGGGAGGCGGCAGGAGGGGGCTTGTGCTCTCGCCAACTTCCTAAAATGCTTTTGAGAGTCAGCTGGGCTGCGCAGTCCTCTCTCGCTCTCGGATTAAATATAAAAATAACTGTGTAAAGCATACCATAGTTTTCCCTGTCTGCTGAAACGGCAATCTCCTGTGCTTTTTCTAGAACCCATTAAAGAGGGAGGACATGAGGAGGGGTCACAGTGGGTAATACCCCCAAGGGCCACCCTCCATAGTCTCACTGGGGGAGAAAAGAGCCGGCCACATAGGTACATGCCGGTGGCTTTCTGATTGGCAGAGTGTTGGTTAAAGAGCAAGAGCCCTGTTTGTTCTCACTCTCATTGTTCTTCCAGCTCTCAGTGGCCACATTAATGTTCTTGACATCTTCACCGGAAGCCTGGAAGGGAAAGAAATACTACCCAAACCAGGGGATGTTTGCATTGCCAAGGCCATAAAAGGGTTGGATCTGAAGAAACATTTGAAACTACAGACTGAAGGGATTTATTTGTCTCTACCTGATTTTGGCTGATCCAAACCAGCCTGGTCCCTATGGCCACGAAGACAGTAGCTGGTTTGCAAACACCTTCAGCCTCTGCCCTCCCTCTATGGGGGCTCCTGAGCATGGATTTGCTCAGCCAGGGGCTGCTGTAGCTTTTGACCTTCTCCTAGGGAGCATTTTTGCCTGCATGTCCCTGAGTGGTGGGCATTATTATTATTTTTTAATTCTTATTTTAAAAATTTCAATTACAGTTGACATTCCATATAATATTAGTGTCAGGTACACAACATGTCACGTAAGTACTGATATCACGCATGAGGTGATCATCCCAATAAGTCTAGTGCCTCCCTGACACGTCATTACAATATTATTGACCGTTACCTAAGCGTCCTGACTTTTTATAGCCAATTTGTACTTTTTAATCCCTCCCCCTTTTTCACCTTGTTCTTCTCCCCCAACCTGGCTCCCATCTGGAAACTGTCAAAATGTTCCTGTATCTATAAGTATGTTTCTGTTTTGTTGGTTTGTTTCTTAGATTATACATATAAGTGCAATAGTACAGTATTCGTCTTTTTCTTTCTGTCTTATTTCATTTGTCATGATACCCTCTAGGTCTATCCATGTTGTTGCAAACGGCAAGATTTCATAGTTCTTGATGGCTGATTAATATTCTGTCGTATATATGTGCCACTTCTTCTCTATCCATTCATCTACCGATGGGTACCAAAGTAGTTTCCATATCTTGGCTGTTGTAAACACTGCTGCAGTGAACATAGGGGTGTTGATATCTTTTCCAATTAGTGTTTTGTATTTCTTCAGATAAGTACCCCGAATTGCTGGATCATATGGTAGTTCTATTTTTAATTTTGGAGGGATCCTCCCCACTGTCTTCCATAGTGGCTTCACCAATTTGCCATTGATGAGCATTATTTTGGAGCCCCTGAACCTTTGGCTTCCTGCAAGTGGTGAGAGACAGGATTACCGTACCAAGACCTCTCATGGCACTAAAATTTAACATGGTGTCCCGTTCTTTACCATCAAGACATAGCCTGCTGTTGAAAGCTAGGACATTTAAAAGGTAGAGACCAGAGGAAAACACTTGAGCTTTTCATCTTTTTCACTGTTGTAATGTTCCTCACACTGTATGCCACAGCCTTCAAAATATGGTCATTTTCACAATAAAAGTGCTGTGGATGGTGCCAGAGCATCATGCCAAACCAGCTGTGGCATCCTGCACGACATCTCAAATATTAGTACAAATAGAATTAATTCATATGCTGGGCAGGGGGGGGCGGTCTCAGGAATCCATTTTAAGTTGGCTTTGAACTTGGGCTTGAGATTTCCTAGGAACTGACCGCCCAGGTTGAAAAAGTGTTTGCTGAACAGGGCAGGGCTGGGCCACCCTCCATTTCCAAAGCCACTCACACTAATTCAATAACTAGCAGTTGGTTTTACATGAGCGAACCTAGTTCCAAAGCAGGTGGCTGTTACAGGTACTTGGATAGCAGTGAGGTTGTTACAAAAGTTGTACCAGGGCCCTAGCCATTTTGGTTCAGTGGATAGAGCATCGGCCCATAGACTGAAGGGTCCTGGATTCAATTCCAGTCAAGGGCATGTACCTTGGTTGCAAGCTCCATCACGACGCAGGAGGCAACCAATCAATGTCTCTCTCTCACATCGATGTTTCTCTCTCTCTGTCTCTCCCCTCCACTCCCTCTAAAAATCAATGGAAAAATATCCCTGGGTGAGGATTAACAAAACATAACAAAAAGTTGTACCTGGCATATCACTCTTAATTTATTTGGGGGGAGAAAGAGCAAAGATGATGTATTTCTCATCAGTGGATTATTTAATGACATAATTTCTTAGTTCATTAAGGATTCAGTCTAGGTCTTAAATTATATCTGGTTTGTAGACACAGAGGAGAGGATACTGATATTATGCATCTTATATTCAATTGAGTGTAGACTCTAAAGTAAGACTTTCTGTGCCTTTCTGGTTCTCTCTGGTCCTGTCGTTCTATTTCTGCACAGTGAATTTAATAAAGAAACTATCTTGGAGTAATAATTCCAACAAGCCCTGGCCATTCCTTTGGGGGAAGAGGACTGACCTTTTCCTGTTTTTAATAAAAGCGTGGTGAATTTGGGCTCACCTTGTCTGCAGTCCAGCGCCACTGTCTCTTTATTTCATGGTTAAAGATGGGCTGAGCCCAATCACTTCCTGTGAATCAGAAGCCTGAAAGTGGTCCTGGGAAAAAAAAGCCTCTTATTTACAAGCATTTAGCTTCTTGGATTTAAATAATCTCTGGTTTTTGTTGGTAGGTTTTGTTATTTACTTGTGACTTAATAGCCCACCGATCTCTAAAAAGAACTGGGAGAATCCAGCTGGCATTGCTCAGTGGTTGAACATTGGCCTGAAGACTAGGAGATCATGGTTTGATTCCATGTCAGATCACATGCCCAGGTTGTGGGCTTGATTCCCAGTGTGGAGTGTGCATGAGGCAGCCAATCAGTGATTCTCTCTGATCATTGATGTTTCTCTCCCTCTCCTTTCCTCTCTGAAATCAATATATATCTGGAGGTAGGGAAATGTATGTTGGCTTGGGAAAACTGAAAGCATTTTGGGAGGTGGGAGCATCAGATGAAGTCAGGACAGGCGGCAGTGGTGGCCTCATAAGAAGGGCTTGCATATTGTGTAAGGATTCCAAACCTACCCTGCATGAGAAAGAGGGCTTTGGTGGTTTGTAAGCAGGGTGGTGCCATAATCCAATTTCTATGTTCAGACATAATTCTGGCCCCCAGCTATGATGGCAATGTCTCTGAAATTGGAGAAGCAACCTTTTCCAAACCTTCCTCAATCATGTACCTAGTTATATGAACCAGGGGATCACGGAATTCATCCAGTTCATCTTTACTGAGTGGCTCCAGTTAATGTGCTGCAATCAGGACCCATGTCGACACTGAGTTCTATAAATTCCGACTGGAAATGTAATTTCAGCTCTCACAAGGCCTGCATTGTTTCGGTGATATTATAATCAATGACTGTGGCTCCTTTGGAAACTCATAAAATGACCTCTTTTGACATTGATTTCTCATCTGTTTTTTTTTCCTCCTGACCTTTCTTCACCTCTTATGTCTATTTGCTAAGGCATAGTATTTTATTGCCAGGCACCCTTATAATAACCACAGTAGTCATACATTTAGCTTTGTTCAAGTTACTACTGCCTAAATTGACTCTGTTGTGGTGAGATCTAGTCCTCTCAGAAGGAGACTGTTTTACTTCCATGAAAAGATAACAGAGTGTGTCGTTGAGTTGCCTTCTTTTTGTTTTCAATATATTTTTATTGATTTCAGAGAGGAAGGGAGGAAGGGGAGGAAAGAAAGGAGAGAGAGAGAGAGAGAGAAAGAGAGAGAAAGAGAGAGAGAGAGAGAAATATCAATGATGAGAGAGAATCATTGATCGGCTGCCTCCTGCATGCCCCCTACTAGGGATTGAGTCCTGCACAACCAGGAGTATGTGCCTTGACTGGGAATCAAACCATGACCTCCTGGTTCATAGGTCAATGCTCAACCAGTGAGCCATGCCAGCCAGGCTGAGTTGCTTTCTTTGCTTAGATTGGAGTTCAGAAGGATTGCCACAAGTATTTTATCCTTTTCAGCAGAGCCCCAGATTGAGAAAAACCGCAGAAATGATCACCAATATGGTATCAAACCTCACATGGACCTTTCTAAGACATATCCACATCTTGCTGAGAGCCTGCCAGGGCTTATAGAGGAAGTAAATGAAATGTGCATCTTCCTTAGAGGAGCGTGTGGTTTGTCTGGCCTTTGCTCTTCCCCAGTGTGACCTTTGGAAAGAAAACGATTGATAGCCCATTGGATCGGCTCTGGTCTGGCTGTCACGGTTCAGGAAGGGAAGCTGGAGGGATTTCGATGAAAGCACCTGAGATGGTTATGTGCAAACTTAGAATACTCACGTTTTTCCAGTAGTTTTCAGAAGGTTCCTGAGCAGCTACTGTATGATGGGCATCTGCTATCTTTGCCTAGCTCAACATTCCAGTGAGAATTTCACCCCCCCCCCCCCCAAGAGCTCAAAACTGAACATGTCAGCAGTGAGCAGCCACCCAGCTTTGTAAAGAATGCCACGGCTGACAACCTCACAGCTGCTGAGGACTCAGCTGGGTCTTTCTGGTAAAGCAGTGCCACACACAAGAGGCTCGGTGGCATTGGGATACCACGGAGTTTCCAAATGGCTTTCCTCCTGGGAGAATGGGCCAACCGCTCCTTACCACATTGCCCCATGTCTGGTGATTATAACCATGACAATAGCCAGCCCTTTGGTGGCTCCTGAAGGAACACGAGGACTTTTCTTTTGTTCTATAGGAGTAAAGATCAAACCAAACCAACCAAACAAAAAACCTACCATATTTTAGGAACAAGACCATTACTTTGTCATGTCGCTCAAATTGTTTGGGATAAAAGAAATAATTTGGGGAACACATAAAATTTTTGTTTTAATATTTATTCTTAAATAATGATTAAGTCAAGAATCACACACATTTTTACATCATTTGAGGTATCTTTTTGCATTCACTTTAAGATACATAATTTTGTGAGTTTCCCCTCCTTTTTTATTGTTTGCACTTGTAGAGATCTTCCCATTTCCACCCCCACCCAGCCACCACACCTCAGCCCGCTCTGGCTCACACCACACCACTGTCCATGTCCATGGACCATGCATACACAGATGTATAATTTTGCGATGATTAAGGAAGAATGAAGGAAGGAAGATGAAAGGAAGGTACCTCCAGATCTCCACGCTCATCTGCAGGTGACCTATTGGTTCTCACCAGACTCCCAGAGTATGCAAGAGCCTTCTTAGTGGTTTGGGGTGATTAGTCCATGGGCTCTGGCTGGAGGGCACAAGATTCCTTAACCAACTGCCCCACAAATTGTCCCTGAGAAACCATCTCAGGAATGTCCTGCTGTTGTTAAGGATTAGGAGTGACCAGATTCCAGTCCTCACTATCTCCCACCCCCATGAACAGGGTGGGAACTGTCCTTTCCTAAGACTGCTGCCGCCTTGGTTACTGACCGGCAGTTGTCCCATCTCCCACGTCTAGAAACGTCAAGTCCAGAGGCGCTTAGGGTTTTTTGGAGGACTCTGCTATATTTAGACAGGGATGTTACTTTTTCAAATATATTTTTATTGATTTCCGAGAGGGAGAGAGATGGAAATGGCAATGATGAGAAAGAACCATGGATCAGCTGCCTCTTGCTCTCCTCTTACTGTGGATCAAGCGTGCAACCCTGGCATGTGCTCTTGAACCTGGGACCGTTCAGTCCACAGCTTGATGCTCTATCCACTGAGCCAAACCAGCTAGGGTGTCATAGATGTTATTAAACACCTTTCTGAACACATAGCTCTTTCTTAGGTCATTTTAGAAAGATGGGGAGTGAGACATAGTAACATGGAAGTGCGAATGTAGTATATGGTTACTACTGAAGTGGAATTCATTTGGAATAATTTACAGATGGAGATGCTTTTAATGTTGATGCGTTCAGTCACTATAAACTTGCCCCAGCTTTTGCCTCAGGGTTACCCAGCATGCCTGAGGATATGTGCAAATTTGTCCATCTGTCTTTGATTATCCCACTCCATTCGGTAGCACCTCTTCAAAAGTTGCATAACCATGTTCCTCATAGCTTTAAAAATTCAGTCTCAGGCATGATCTCTGTTCAACATTCTAGTATGTCTTTCTTGTACACTTTGAGTGAATCTAATGGGGTTCCCTCTTCAAAAACGCTTTTCCTACCCAGCTGGTATGGCTCAGTGGTTGAGCATCAACTTATGAACCAGGAGGTCTCAGCACATGCCTGGGTTGTGGGCTCCATCCCTAGTAGGGGGCGTGCAAGAGGCAGCTGATCCATGATTCTCTCTCATCATTGATGTTTCTCTCTCTCCTCTCCCTCGCCCTCTTTCTTCCTTTCTGAAATCAATAAAAAATATATTTAAAAAAACAGAACAAACAAATAAAAAACATGCTTCCCCTGCTCTTGCCATTGTTATTTTCACAGGACATCTGAGCATTTTATAAATGGGAAATAGGACTCCTGATGGGCTGAGCTGCCTTTGAGGAGTGCTACTCAGCTGTTTCCAAGTATGGTCAGTGCGTCATCCAGGTAACTTTCCTCTCAGGCCAACTCCTCTTCCATTAGGCTCTTTTCTCTCTCACCTCTACATCCGGAAAATGGCACAGCAACTGTTCCAGAAACATTAGAAAACGGTGGATTCTGCCAGTGGGCATGCGTTGACTCATAATCGTCACTCTTTTAATCTGAGGCAGATGGAGAATTATTTGGAGGTTGCAGTAGCAGTAAAAATAATGTTGGCTTCCTCTCTGCTTTTGCCTGGAGAAACCCAAGAAGCCTGTTTCTTATAATTGGAAGGTGCATGTGAACTCGGGCAGTAGCACCGAGTCAGCCATTGTAAGCTTGAGCTGGTTCACCTTTTAGAAGTGACAGGCGAAGAATCCGCCTAAGGTTGCCTGGAGCTTTCTTTAGGATAATATCCAAAGGGAAAGCCTTGCAGGTTCAAGCCAAGAATTATCAAATGACCCAGTCTTTCCCTTCATCTAGTCCTTTCTCTCTCCGTCTCAGAACCACCTGAGGACTGGAGCTGCTGACTTCAGCTTGTTGGCTGGTGTAGAGGTCTCAGATCCTGGATGTGAAATAGGAGGAAAAAAGTCTTTCAAAAACCTTTCTTCCATGATTTCATTTTCCCCTTTGTCAGCCTATCTGCACACCTTAAAAAAAAAGTCCTTTCTACTTTGGATTCTGTTCTGTTCACTGATTCCTTCTCACATCTGGCTATTTCCAACCTGATGGCCAGAGGGATGTTCCTTGACCTTGAGCAGTCATTTTAAATGATGCTATTTTTATCATTTGGAGCCTTAGAAGATCTTCTCATAGTGGAACCAGACTCTTGGGTCCCAGTGACACAGGAATTAGGCCATAACTACCCACAGATTTCCTGATGGTTAGTTTAGGGACTCATTTATTTTGGTGGGAGTCCCATCTGCTGGAACCCCTTAGAGACAAGCACGTGGAGGACAAGGCAGTGGGTATAGAACAGAGGAAGAGACGGGACGAATCCAACCACATCCAGGTTTGGTCAATGGAGAGTCTGAACCTCTTTTTCTGCCCTGAAGATCCCGCTGTTCCAACCACAGGGCCACTGGGAATGTTGGTCATTGGAGGCTGGAATTTGCTCAGCTGGTACACAATCACCTGCCTCCCTGTGGAGTTTCTTTAGGTCCAAAGGGGATGCTTGGCTTCCCTGCCAGCGGCTTTGAGATGAGGGCTCATTCACAAGCAGACAGGCTGGACCCTCTATGTTACTCAATCTTGAGTTGTCCCCAAGCGACTTATGACCTTGGATGATCAGGTTGCACAGGTTACGTGTTCTGCCCCATCTAATGAGAAATAATGTAGTTTTTTTTTCTTTCTTTTTTTTTTCTTTTCTGGGCAAGGGCTATCTTTTATCAAGATATTTCTCAGGTGTAACCTAATTTTCGTTGGACTGCATTGAGTTTTACTACTTCAGCAACTTCTTGGGCCAAATAATCCATTTATTAAGCTGGGCTGCCAGAAGTTCTTTTTCTCCCCTCCTCTCCTATTTGCCCTCTTCTCCCTCCTCCCCCATCTCAGGCATCTTGGCACATCATCATAGACGCTCCTTGGGGTCCAGGTCGGGGATCACATAGGCACGATTGCCTTCTAATAAGGTTCTTTGACATCTCAGTTATTAAATTCTCTTGAATGTGAAATCCTCAAGCACACCTGGCTTACAGTGAAGTGTGCTCTAAGTTGAGAATGCCACACATCATCACAGGGGAAGTGTCCTCAGGTGTTGAGTGTGGTTTGCAGATTTATATGCTTACCCAAAAGAATGTCACCTCCTCCCCGGAGCATCCAAATGGGAGGTAGAGAGGACCTTTTCCTTTCCATGTGGTTTTCCCAAATGGGAGCAGAGGAGACCTGCTTCCACCTTCCTTTCTGTCCATCCTGGCTGACTCTTTTGCTCCAGGGCTCGCTCTTAGCTGCCGGAAGAGCTGCTTTTGACATCTCACCAGTGGCACTGGCTGATCTTCCTGGATTGGAACCAGCTCCAGTGAAGTCTGTGGCTGAGAAGAAGGTGCTCAGAGCCCAGGCTGAGACCATGGACCTAGGAGTTGGGTGGGGGGCACTGGGAAGCAGGAAGACAAGGGACAATTTCCTTAACGCATCTCTAGACCTTCTTGATGGCGCCAATGGGCCCAGAAGTTATTTTTTTCTCTTCTCTCCTCTTATCTCCATCTTATCACCTCCTCAGAAGAAATTCAACATGGGAATTTTCCCTTCATGGGAAAGTAGTTCTTCTCTTGTTCAAGAAACCTTACTGACTTTATTCGTTAACTTTCAAAGAGACATGATTCTTGGTTTTGTGAATCTCATGAGTCAGCATTTACCACATTTTTTTCTTTTTTTTTTTTTTCTTTTGGGTGCTTGTTCTATAAGAAGGAGAGAAGTATTTCAGGTGGGAAAGTTTAGGAAAGTGGTTCTAGCCCATCCTACTCCTCAGAGATTCACAACAGCATCTAAAGGCTCTGGCAATTCCTGCAGCGAGGAAATTAGTTTTGTGGATAATCTATCAGTAAGAGAAATCTCGTCTGAGGAAGAAATAGTTAGGCACTGAATTACACGATGAATAGAATTTGAAATGAGAGAGAAGATACTATTTTGGACCGAGGAAATATGTGCATGTTCAAGAAACTCTGAAGGCTGCTGTGGTCAGAAGACACTGCACTGAAACGAGGGAGTGGTGGTAGAGAGCATGGGAGGGCTTGGCGAGGAAGGGCTTAATTGGCCATTGTAATAAATTTGATCACTCTCCAACGGGCAAAGAAACTATCCACAGATTTGGGTTTTCATAATCAGTATAATTACATATGCATTGTTAAAACACCTCTTTGGTTACAAGTTGAGAGCAGATAGGAGGGCCAGAGTATGTTGCAGGGCTGAAAATTTTCTTACACTCTAAGGTCCTAATCCAGTGGGTATTGGAAGTATATTAGATCCTAGTCTCTTCCAGTTCGAAATAATTTTATTTAAAATGTTCTCTTTCAGTTAACTGCTCGGGTCTCTACCCAGTCTTCTCCTCAAGATGGCACAGGGTGGGATGAGAGAGTGCCTGATGCTGAGATGTCCATGGAGGGGGGTCTGGTACTTGCCTATGGGTCTTTGGTTGACTTTGTGGACTCACTGTTGCCCTCTGCAGGAATGTCTCTGCACTGTGGCATGGGCACTGCTGCCCTGTCTCCATTTGCAGCTGAGCAGTGAAATCCTACCTGTTCTATTTCAGCTTGGTTAGGAACTGGAGATCCTCTTTGCTGCCTCATTTGCTCCTGATCTGTTTCTGACATTGTTGTGTGATGAATGTCTGAAGTCCAGCTCTGTGTCCCACCCCCTCCTAGTCCCCACCTCTGATAGTCTCCCCAGCCAGCAGCATCAGTAACTGCCCTTGTCCCTCTACAGAGCACAAAGATTTTCTAAGTCCTTCTGTGCTACACTCAAGCCAAGGGAACAATTAGGGAGCAAGACTCGGGCTTTCTCTCAGTTTATCCATATTTCCCCACTTTTACTCTGCCGAGTTGCTTCAGGTTGGGAGCTGGGGCCCCAGGTAACAAGGTTGTGGAGAAAAACTCTTTACATGCCTGTGTGCTCCAGCACTTCAATCCAGAGATATGAGTCAAGGACTCCTTTCATGGCTTGCTTCTGTTATCTCTGTCTCTCTCCTTCCTCCCCTGACACCCTGGGCTGAAACCGTAGGCTAGTTCTGGTCTCTAGTTCTATTTCTATTCTCTTTCTTGGCCATCAGGCAAATGCTAAAATCTGGTATAAATATAAAAGCTACAAATATTATTAGGGAGTTGAGAATGCACTTTCTCGCTTTCTACAAGGCTCAATTTAGAGGCTTCTACCCAACTACACAGGTCAAGCAAGTCAGCTTTGAAACTCACATCTGAGCAACGTGTTCTTTGGGTCATTCCCATCTACTCCCCATAATTGGGACTGTAATCCTCATGGCTCAGGCATGGAATAGGATATGTGAAAAGGATTATTATTTAATACATTAATTTAGTATTTCCAAAATATTCTCCTTGTTGACCATAGGAACAAAGTCTGCTAAGAGAGATACTCATAACTTGGACTTGGGTGATGATGATGGAGATGGAGAGAAATTAATGGATTAGAACAACATCTAGATGGTGGAATTGGCAGTGGTTGGTACTTTATTCAATAAAGTGGCTTGTTAAATGTGAGGATCTCCAGTTCCTGGTTTGCATGGATGGGTGGCAATGCCATTTATGAAGGCACAGGACACTGGAGAATTGTTTAAGGTGACTAGTCCACTTTTGGACTTGCTGAATTTAAAGTTCTTATGAGACATCTAAGAGGAGATATCTCATAAACCAGTAGATATACAGAGTCATAGCTCAAAATGGATATTTTCATGGGAAATGATATCATAATTATGAGGTTGGTTGGTGAGTATGGTATTAGAAGAGTGATAAGTAGAATAATCAAATGGTAGAGTTTGATGTCACCATCTCACTGTAGGTGCTGAGGCTTTCCAGAGAGATGGGATGACAAGCAAGTCTATTGGCTTCTCTCCCATGACCCATCCCGTGGTCACTCTGCCTTCTCTTTCATAGGACACAGCTTTCATTCACATACATTAATATGTTCAATTAGTTTACAGGAAATTTTACCAATGAGGGAATAATTTTGTTTCTTTCCAGTGGTGTTGCATATCTCTATTCTGATCCTGTTCTGCATTGCTCTTAAGATTTTACTCTAAAAATCCATTTTATTTTTATTATTACTGGATTCCACAAATACTTGCAAAAAGGTTGATGAGCGATGGTGCTAGAAATGTAGGTAGGAGCTAAGTAACTAGAAGATATCTGGGCTTTATCATACTGTAGTCATTGGATGGCCATTGAAGGGTTGTAGGCGGAGGAATGTAGCTTGACCAGGATGATGTTCTGGATCTAGTGCCAGCAAGTTGACTCAATCAGTCGACTCAACACCCATGTATCAGTCATCTCTTTTGCACACAATATAGTGCTAGATGCTATGTGGATATCAAATTAAAGGTTTAGAAAATGTCTCCAGTTACTATGCTAGCATGCATTGGGGATTTGCAAAGAAAAATTAGCATTTTTTTAATGTTTGGTTTGCAAAGGAATTCACAGCAGAGAATGCCCATGGTTCCTGACATCAATGCTTTTCTTGAAAACATGACTTAACCTTTTCAGGTTACAATATAGACATTATCCTTCTCAGCTCTGGAAACATCAGCCTATTGGTTCTGGTTCCTTTTTGATTTAGCAGAACGATATTATTTTCTTCAGATTCCTCATGGAAAGTCATCTCAACATATCCTAACTATGTATTTTGATTTTCCTTTTAAATACAAATAAATAAATAAATAAATAAATAAATAAATAAATACCAAACAGACCATAGACTTCTATGTGAAAATCGCAGATTTCAAAGGAAACATTAGCATCCTAGGAGAGCATACTTCTGAGGGAAACTGGTAAAGAGATCCTTTCAGGGTTAGGTTTTAACATCTCTGACCAGTTGGGTGAAAATTGTTTTTGAAGATGTATTACATTTCCTGATCAAATGGAAACAAAAATGACACCTGCCAGCGTATCTAGGAAACACCCGGCTAACATGGCCACAGGCCACACACGCCCTCCCACATGGCTCGCTGTGAAAGCCTTCCAACATCCCGTTTTGGCAACTGGGGCAACCTTGTGCCTCCTCGTGGAGACTGGCCATCTCCGAAAAGTAGGCAAATCTCTAGACTTGTCGTTGTTTTCCCTTGGAAGTTCCCAAGGGTGGTTTAATAGGTGAACTTTTCTTTCTAATGTTTAACCCAGCAGTTCCTCTGTTTCTGCCCCTTCTAATACTTGAGTCAACTTTATAGATCCTTGTTCTTTAAATCTGTGAGTCAGGGGTTTTGGTGAAACAGTGTGATGTTAAAAATTTCTACAGGTTACACTTCAGAGTTACATTTCCTGGGTTTTGAACTCCCTCTAACCTGGTAGGGTGGTTCTTTTGTTTGTTTGTTATTCCTGTCCTGGAAGGGTTAATTTTCTTTGCTTCTCGGAGTGTTTGATGTGAATCCTCCTATATTAATGTTGGTTTTGAAAGGAAAAATCCCTATGTGCTCCAAAGAGGGCCTTGGATAGTTTTGAATTTGCAAATAAAACCCTAACAAATGCTCATTTAAAAAAATATATCTCCCCAGCTGAGCACATTAAGGGTCCATACAACATCTTTGTATTCCCTTCAATAAACCAGGTGTGCTTCTGGAGATTAGCTATTTTTTTTTCCATAAAGAATGATTTTGAAATAAATGACAATGGGCTCATTTCTCTTTGTGCGGAGGATAATGTTAAAAGGGAAACAGCCCTGATGAGTTTTAATATCTCCGATAGCTTAATGAGCACTTACTCCAAATGTGTGTGTGTGCGAGCGAGCGAGCGCACAGCACCAAAACTGGCGATATGTGTACACATGTTCCTGAATAATTTCCTAACATCTTAAGTAATACCTGTCAGGGATTTAAATAACCCAGCGCCAGTCTGGTGGCTGTTTTTCCTGAGGCTTTCTGCAGGAAGTCCATTTTCCCGTGGCACTCGGGTCTTGTTTTATTTTTTAAGCATCAGCCAGAAAAATATGAAAATGGACCAGGATTTTATGTGCCAGTTGTGGTCATTGATTGTGTCTCTCTCTGTAAGTTACGTGCAGCCCTTTTCCGCCTTATGTCTCCTCTGTAATGTGATGGGGGCATAGGGATCTGAAGTGGATGGGTTATGTCTGGAATTGTTACTATGTGGAGTACCAATCAGGAACCAAGGAGAGTTGGATTTAAGATTCCTAGGAAGGGATCGTATTGGTATGGGATGGAAATGTGTCATTCCGCGGATCTTTCTAGTAGTACGCGTCTGTAGTTCATAGAGTAAGTGTATGCAGATGTGGGGAGGGGCCCTAGGGCTGTGAAAGGTAAGCAAGAGAGCGAGATGCTGGTAGGACTCATGGAGCTAATCACAGATGCCAGTCTGGGTACGTAGCCAAAGGGAGGGTGGGCAGCAGACGGAATGGTTCCAGAAGGATCTACTGAACATCCTGTGGAGGGCAAAGAGCCTTGAACTTCTGCATGTCAAGGTTGGCTTCATAGTTCGGGAAACTGGTGAGGTGATGATTGCTTTACTAGAGAACTAAGTCTTGATTATTTAAAGACAGATTATGCAGGGCACAATAGTCCAAGCATCTTTCATTGTTGTTTTCTTTTTTTTTGTTTGTTTGTTAATTCTCACCTGAGAATATTTTTTCATTTGATTTTTAGAGAGAGTAGAAGGGAGAGGGAGAGAGAGGGACAGAGACACATTGATGTGAGAGAGACACCTTGATTGGTGTGCAGGCCAACACTCTAACTACTGACCCACACTGGTCAGGGCTCCTTTGGCTATTTGAATGCTATTGCTCTCTTGTCTAGAAATTGGAGTGAGAAAAGTAAAATTAACACCTGGCATTTTAGTTTTGCCTTCACTCGGAGCTCTGGGGCGATGGTGTAGGCAGAGGGACGAGGCAGAAGCTGCGGCTCACGTGCATGGGGTGAATATCCAGGGAGACAGTCACCCCGGTTTCCTGCAGCCCCGGATCTTTGATCTCCACCTCTCCATCTCCAGTGCCTAGGTTTTGTTTTGTTTCTGCACGGGCACAATCTATATAAAGAACATTAGCACTCTGCCTCAAGCAGGATGACTTAAATTGCTGTCTATGTGTGTTTTTCCGAGCCAGGATGTGGGTGCAAATAAACATTAGTCTTCTGCCTCTTAGCCCGAGAAGCTGGCTCACTGTGAGGGTAATGAAAACAAGAACAAAAGGAGCTAAATTTAAAGCCCTGGGTTATGATAATGGCTCTTTAATAAAAGCATTGAGTAACACGCTTGTCACAAGACTCCTTTTTGGCTGTGGTACGACTACAAAGGGTCAGCAGCGATGGGCTTTATTTCAGGAAGGATGACGGAGAACTTTGGTTAACGGGAGCTGAGGCGTGTGCTCTTCATTTATTATTGATAGGCTTTGAAAAGTGTTCAAGTGGGGCCCGGTGGTTTTATATGGTTTGGGTAACCGAACCCCGCTTCCTTCTTTCCATTTATGGAAAGCATCTCAGAGGCCTGATTGAGCCACAATCTCTGAGGGCTGCTCTTGCTGCTGTGTGAGAACTCGAAGGTGTTTGACTTCCCCAGAGATGTGGGGACTGTGTCTTCCCTGCTGAGTTTCTTAATGGCTGTTGGGTCTTGAGCATTGCCACTTAGGTTATGGTGGAGGAGTGACTTTTTGTGTGTGTGTGTGTGTGTGTGTGTGTGTGTGTGTGTGTGAATGCCAAGATGTCCTTAATGTTTGGGATTAAATTGGAACTGGAACTGGGAGCCAAAGGAGGAATGGAAATTTATGAGAGTGTACATTTTTATTGATTGCAGAGAGGGAAGGAGAGGGAGAGAGAGATAGAAACATCAATGATAAGAGAGAATCATTGATCTGTTGCCTCCTGCACACTGCAAACTGGGGATCGAGCCCACAACCTGGGCATGTGCCCTGACGGGGTATCAAACTGTGTCCTCCTGGTTCATAGGTCAACACTCCAGCACTGAGGCATGGAGCAGGGGGAGAGTGCACTTTTGAGGATGGCAGGGGAGCTGTCAGGTGCCGAGTAATGGGTTGATGGACGTCCTGTCTAGAGAAGGTGGTACCCTCTGGTCGCAGTGGATGAAGGCGAGGCTTTTCGCTAGGAATGGGATGCACACCTCATGGTGCAGAGGGAAAGCTGGTGAGCTGCACCTCCCGGCTGTCATAGCCATAGCTCCTGCCAAGTCAAGGCCTTCTGGCTGCTCTCATTTAAATAAGCCCCTTTGGACAGTTAAAAAAAAAAGGACAGATTGGATTTCTAATTTTAGCTATGACAGCTTATAATTAGAAACATCTCTAAACTTACTTGTTTACCAACACCTGCACCAATAGTGTATGTGTGCCTTTTAGATTGGGCTTGTGGTGGCAAGGGAAGAGGGACCTGGGGTAATGAGTCCCCTTTTACTCCTCTTGGATGCCAACAATATGCCTGTGTCTGCAAGTGTGTTCATGCATATGTGCATGTGTGGTCACACGTGTTCCCATGTGTAAACGTTCACCCATGTGCATTCAAGTATGTACCCGTGTGTGCATTTGTTCATTGGTATGTGTACTAGTGTGCATGTATGTGTTTACTTGCAGGTGCATGTTCACTTGCATGTCTCTCTGTAGGTGTGTGCATGTGTGGGAATTCTTTCTTTCCTGCCTTCCGGGGTGAACGCCTCCAGCCCCTCTGTGAACTCTGCTGCCTGCATCACATGGCCGAGTTCTCCCTTCTTGGGAGTCAGAGAAATTTGTGGTCACTTGTTATTTGGGACAAGGTTAGGTTTTAAATGACACCCTAGAGAGAAATTTCAGCCACTCATTTTAACAACTCCGGATCTGCACTGGATAAAAGGCTTTTTCTATTTCCATAATTTCTATATTTATGTGTCATTCAGCATACTGTATAGCTGAGTGATTCATGGGGAACAAATAGAGAGAGCCACCCATAATGTACGTGATTCTACATTTATCAAAGCGGAAATACATATCTGGGTGAGAAGGAGCCCACCTGGTTAGTGAAGGGGGGGGTTCTTCCTGCAACTGGAATGCTATTGGGGAGCATTGAATATTGACGGCATCATGGTTGAATGGCAGAGCTGTACCCCGGGACCCACTGATTGCAGATCCTGAAACCTCAGTTAACAACCCACTGGGTGCATTGCTTCGAATAGAATCCTAACACTTTCTTAGGGCAAGCATCAGTATTCCTTGCAAAAACTTGTAGAAAGGCCATTGCATGCCAACAAAAGCTTTAAAATAAGAAGTAAAATTAGAACACATCCTCACAGACCAATATCTCATTCTAATTAAAGTGGAGATTCTGTGGGGAACTCAGCAGGTGTGGGCTTTAGCTGTGACACTTGAGTCTGCCAGCTGCTTGGGTGACAGTCAGATGCCGGGTGACCACTCACTCTTCCAGGGAGCAAGCAGACTAGAAACAATAAACAAAGACTCTATAGACAGGGCTTGTTGTGGAAACTGACTTTTCCGGAGAATCCAAAGATGGAAAACTGGCCTCTCAAATCTAAGCTGGACTTAGCTAGATTCTTGACTGTCACACACGGGATCAATGTGATGAAATGACTATGTTAAGTCTCTCCTGAGCCTTTTCCTTTAACAATTATGTAGTGGGTTACATATGGATGTATGTGAGCTTTTCTGTGTGAGTGTGTCTATAGACATTCTTTCAGCTCTTAAAACGCACTACCTTTATTCCGACTTGCAGTGAATGTTTAAAGGATTTAATGACATTGCTGTCTTGTGTCAGAAGGGTGATTGGGGGATTAGATGAGGGAAAAGGGCTTTTGGTATGGCTTATAAGCTGTTCCTTTCACCAACTGTGGTGGCAGCTCTGTTCTTTTTTCAGTGTTTCTGACGATGGAGCCTCTCAACTAGACCCTCCTGAGTTCTGTGATTTCTTTCTTTTCTTTTTTCTTTTTTATAAAAATGAGAATATTTTTAATGCTTTCACTGAGCACCCACTCAGCGCAGAGCATGATGGGGAGGGCATGAGCTTACAGAAGAGGCTCTTTTGCCGTGGACAGTGCACCGTGTGGAAGGGAGCAACGGGAAATGCTAGAGAGCAATGCAGGGCTTTGCCGGAAGCTACAAGTAAAACTCAGCACGGTCCATGTTGAAGTCATTGATCTGGCATTGTCTTTCCTTCAAGCGTAGCAGTTTCTAAGAGCCTCTTTTTGGGTTGAGTGGAGCAGAGCCAGCAGTATCTATCGAGTACCGTTGTGTATCTAGTGGAGGTAGAGGGAGTAGGGTTTGGAGTCAAATTAGGATGGTTTGAATCTCAACCCAAATGCCTGCTGATAGAGTGTTATCTTGGACAAATTCCCCAAGCTTCCTAATTCACAATTTTTGCATAATCAAAACAAACCATCTCAGGGTATTTTGTTTGTTTGTTTGTTTGTTTGTTTTGAAGGTTAAAGGTGTATTAGAATCATGAAGATATTTCACAGGACAGGAAAAATTTAAGTGTTGATAGAAAAATCCTGAAATATTCCCAAACTAAAAATCATCATTAAATTAAAAAAAAATTTTCTATTATATTGCCTTAAACATTTAACTAAAGCAACAACTTCACAATAGTATTAAATCCCAAAGTAGCAAGATAGGAGATGTGAATGGTAGCAGACAATTCCAAGTGCAGGCAGACGGAAGGAAGTAAAGGGACATTTGCTTCTCTGTGTGAGACCTGTCAGGAGGACAGAGGCAGCCTCTCTGCTTCCTTCTCCATCGGACTGGACGGGAGACAAACAGCGGTTAAGAACTTTCTCCGCCATGCTGCCAAAGAGGCAGATCTGGAGCTCACTAGCCCCGTGACTTCCTTATCCACGTCTTGTCCAAAAATCGATTTCATTGCCTGGATGACCCAGTTTTTTCCTATGCCACCATCTTGACTGGAAGTCTCATATGACCCATTTTGAAAGATCACCAGTCGGAAATTGAAAAGAAAAGAAAAGAAAAAGATATAGTGTCACCATTCTTATGAAACAGAAGCCAAAAACATGGGACAATGAAGCATTCTCTGGGAGATATTGCCTCATTAGAATGAAGCTCATGGTTCTTGCCTTCTCTCTTTCTCTTCCTCCTTCCCCCTCCTCCTCCTCTTCCTCCTCCTCCTCCTCTGCCTCCTCCTCTTCCTTCTCCATTTTAGTCTTTGTAGACTAGGTACCATGGAAACATGTGGAAATAAAGATAAACATGTGGAAATGTTTATCCAGTGCAGATCTGGGATTGAGCCCACAACCTGGGCATGTGCCCTGACTGGGAATCAAACCGTGACCTCCTGGTTCATTGGTAGATGCTCAACCACTGAGCCGGGCCAGCTGGGCGAGTCCCGGGTCTTCACTCTCTGAGAGGCACTTACGGGTTTCTTGGGAACAGCAGAGCTCTGCGCCTGCTCCTGATTGTTCCGCAGACTCACTAGCGCTTTCCCTGCAATCGAGGTTTGAACTTTTGTGTTGAAACCTTAACATCCTGCTAAATACTGCAGGGCCTGGTGATCTTTTTCTTCTTCTAGATATATCTCACTTCTGGGGCCAGAGATGTTTGTAGGGGCTGCCCTTGTGGAGGAAACTGTCTGTAATTTACGGAAAATGCAGGCCTGAATCTAGATTGACATAGTAACTTTGACCTCATTCCTCAACTTCCAATTTTTTACACTTAAAAAACCTTTGCTTATGTTGATTTTAAACAGAGGAGAAGGGAGAGAGAAAGACAGAAACATCAATCGACTGCCTCCTGCATGCCCTACACTGGGGATGGAGCCCGCACCCTGGGCATGTGCCATCACCAGGAATCGAACCATGACCTTCTGGTTTGTAAGGTAGCCATGCCTGCTGGGCAGACGGTGTTGTTATCCAGATGACACAGAAAACCCTCATTCTGGACCCTCTAATTTGTGATGCAAAAGCCCATCCTGATTTTCTAGACAATGACGACTCCTTGGCATTAAAAGAATTGAGTAGCTCCAGGCACATACCTGTGACAGTGCACCTGCAGCTGCTTCCTGCTTGCCCTCGCCCAGCTGTGAGCATCATGCTGGAGGAGGAAGCGTGCTGAGGCCCACTCACCTGGCTGGCAAGCCTCTGGCTTTCCCCCACCTCTGTGGGTCTGGATTCTAAAGGTTTCACGGGAGAAAGTTGGCTTTTGTCTCAGGGGAAGCAGCAAGTCCAGGTCCCTGTGGTTCAAGTGTCAATATCCCGGAGGACAGAACAATGTGTGTCTTTGTTCTGTGTCCAGCATGCCGCTTACTTCTGAGTGCCAGATCCCGTGGTTCAGAGGACTCCGCTGAATGGGGGTGTGGGGAGAAGTACCCCCCCCCCCCAGGCCAATCTGAACTTCAGAGTCTGGAGCGGCAGAGTTTGCCACAGACCAAGGGGAACAAAGAAATTTCAAAAAGGCATGTGTCGAAACAATAACAAGAAAAAGGAATCCAAAGTTTGACTTTGACATGAAAGGGATTCTGAGTTGAAAAGGGAGAATTTCAGGCATGTGGGAGCCTCGGAATGTCTTCAGTATTCTGGGGACATCCAAACTGTACCCAGGCTGAGCTCACAGGGCTGGAAGGACCCTGTGGGTAGCTCAGGTGGTGGCGAATGGCCCCCAGGACTTGGGGGTTAGAGGGGGTAATATCTGGGGAAAGGGGACAGGCCTGCAGGGAGGAGGCCAGCTGCCTCTGTGGGGAGGGGCTGGGACCAGCGGGAGTTCTGGCCTTCCGAGCTTCCGCTCTGTCCTGAGCCTCGGCCACTTCCCTTCCTCAACAGGCTGTACCCGGACAGAGTCCTCACTGGGGACTTGACACAACACTCAGCCTTTAATAAAGAGGCTTTGTGGGGGCATTTCTAACAAAAATAAAGGATTATAGATGCACCCCTCCCTCCTGTATGCCCTAGTCAGGGGTTGCTGCAGGCAGGTGGCCACAGGGGGCCGTCTGTGCCTCAGGCTAGCCATGGTGATAACTATTGAGGAGGTTTTACTCTTACATTGGAGCAGCCCAATTGTGCTTGTGACAATGGGGACCAATTATTGCACAATAGAGCATCCCTGGATGAAGCAGAGAGAAAGTGCGTTGAATATGCAACTAAGGACACAATCTCCTCCCAGATGGTGGGGGACATCTCCCTGTCCTTTGGGAGGAGGGGAATTCCACTCCAAAGTTTGGTTGTTTGTGAAAGTGACATATACAATCATTCCATCCTTGGTTTTCAAAAACAGTTACCTCCCACCTAATGGAAACAAATGACAATTACATGTCACCATGTGGGTTCAGGTCAATGGGATATACAGCTTCTCTGGGCTTGAAGTGTTGCCAATGGACCCTTTTCTTGGGAAATTGGGCCTTGTTGGTTCTATTTTGTCTCCAGTGCAAGCAGTTCTAGAGTTGAACAGTTTTAAACACTTTCTCAACATCCATCCTATTGAGAGTTTTGTCAACGTCATCCCAGATTGAGCAGGAATCCTTAGTGGAGACTCCTCATTTCCCTTTAGGTTCTTCTTCTTTTTTAAAAATATATTTTTATTGATTTCAGAGAGGCAGAAAGAGGGAGAGAGAGATAGAAACATTAATTATGAGAGAGGATCATTGATGAGCTGTCTCTGGCATGCCCCCTATTGGGGATTGAGCTTGCAGTCTGGGTATGTGCCTGAGCTGAGCGGAAAGAAACCGTGACCTCCTGGTTCATAGGTTAAAGCTCAGCCACTGAGCCACCCCAACTTGGCACTCTTCCAGATTCTTACAGTCCCTGTCTGGTCCTCCAACAGAAGTCCTTGGGAAGAAAAGCACTGTCTACTCGGGGGAGCGGATAGAAGAAAAAGTGGGGCCCGAGCAGTTAAGGGATTTGATCCAAGATCACAAAATGAAAGAACTGAATGGTCAATGCAGAACTTACTGAAAATTTAATTTCCAATAACTAAAAGGTAATAAAAGTAGAAAGGGCACAAATTCAACATGCAGCTTTATTAAAGAAGGCAAATTTCCTATTGGAAAAAATGCAATTAGCATTGCATTCTTTATATACTATAGCAGGACAGCTTCTACTGTTCAGATTTAAAGTGACCAACACCTCCTGGTCTTCCCAGGACTGTCCTATTTTTTCACTGTGGCAGGTGGAAAAATCTCAGATTTTGGACCCCTTCAGTTGTGGGCACATAGTTGGTCATTCTGAGTGTGTCACCCCATCCCAAGCTACAATTCTTGTTTAAAGTTGTCACATGTCCCTCCAGGCTGTTTATTCTTATTCATTCTCCCTCCCTCTCTCTCTCCATCTCCCTCCCCCCCTCAATAATATATTTTTATTGATTTCAGAGAGGAATAGGGAGGGAGGGAGGGAAGTAGGGAAGGAGGAAAGGAGAGAGAGAGAGAGAAGGGGAGAGAGAGAGAGAGAGAGGGAGGGAGGGAGAGGGAGAGGGAGAGGGAAAGAGATATATAAATGATCAGAGAGTCATTGATCAGCTGCCTCCTACATGCCCCACACAAGGGATCAAGCTCACAAGCCAGGCATGTGCCCTAACCAGGAATTGAACCATGACCTCCTGGTTCATAGGTTAACACTCAACCACTGAGCCACACCGGCCAGGCTCTTCTTGTTCTCCTAAGAAGGTAAATGGAATTTGTGAGCTAGTAGTTTATGCAGTCTTTGCTGCTGTGGTTAGCCTGGGAAAATCAGCCCTGAACTGCGCTATCCCTTCCTCTCCTTCTATAATTCTCCTCATATCCTCTCCACCAGTGCTTAGGACAATGGCAGGATTATGGAGATGGATGGGGGGATTTCTCCACGCCTGATTTTCTACCCCTGCATTCAAGACTGGGAAAGACTCTGGCACCCACACCCTGCAAAGAGGCACAAGGGAAGGTCTGCAGACTTTTTCTACAGGGGCAAGATGGTAAATAGTTTAGCCTTTGCTGGCCACACGTGGTCTCTATACACACAGTCTCTCTCTTTTTATAAAAGAGTCCTTTGAAAATGTGAAAACTCTGGTTGCCTTTTGGAGTATATAAAAATAGGCAATGGACCCCGTTTGGCCTCCATTCCTACCTCTCCTATAGAGAGAACATTGCT
This sequence comes from Pipistrellus hanaki, assembly GCF_964339955.1. Classification (NCBI taxonomy): domain Eukaryota; kingdom Metazoa; phylum Chordata; class Mammalia; order Chiroptera; family Vespertilionidae; genus Pipistrellus; species Pipistrellus hanaki. Next base: position 6,985,067 of record NC_140522.1, read on the forward strand.
GTCCAACAGAAATGTAATGTGAGTCAGGTTTTTAATTTATGTTCAAATACCACTTTGAAAAGTGAAAAGAAATAGGTAAATTTAATTTTAATAATGCATTTTACAATATATAGCACAATATATCCTAAATATTACTATTTTGATATGTAACCAACATAATAATTATTGATGAGCTATTTTGCATTTTTTGGACACTAAGCCTTTGAAATCTGGGCTAGTCACATTTCAGGATCTAATAGCTGCATATGGGTGGTGGCTACCATATTAGACAGCCCAGCTCTGGACTATCTTTGATGAATATTCAGCCAGATTCTTCAAATCCATTGATCTTCAATGAGCACAGAAAATAAAATGAAGATCTTAGAATTGGAAGGTAGCTCAGAGACCAGATCATCTAACCCTTTCTTTTGTAAATGGTAAAGCTAAGGATCAGAAAGGCTAAGCAGTTTTTCCAAGATCACACAGCTTAGTTTAACAGCAGAACTCAGATCTCTGGACCTGCCAGGGGCCTTCAGTTCACACTGTGGTGTCTGTCAGGTATGCAGACTTGTCATTAGTAATTCTTTGCTTGGGGTCCTCAGGCAAGTGGTTGGTTTTCTGGTCATGGTGATGTGTTTATCCTCTGTATAGCTCAGTGTGAGGTCCTACTTGTGATTGTGGCATGTGTGTGAGAAGTCTGATTGGGAAAAGGAATACTGTCAGTGGCCATAGAGAAGAGGGAGGGGAAGGAGAAGACCTGTGCTCTGGTCACCCAGATAACACACACATGTAGACATGAAGCTCTGTATGGTTCTTGTGTGTGCATAGAGCGTGCTTGTGTATGTGCACATGTGTCTTTGTGGTGTTCTGGACCATCTTCTTGTCTCTTTAACAACAACCTAAGCAGCATTCCAGATAAAGGGTGGAAACGGGGGGCTGGAGCTGGGGTGGCAAGGATACTGAGTATTGGTTGTTCTCTCTTCTTTGCTTGGGTAATGCTGATCCCTTGGGTTACAAGAAGGCCTAAGCTGTGTAAATATTAGTTGTGTAATCAGAGTGAATGGAAGAAAGAGAAGTTTCATTGCTTTCTAAGTAGCCTAAAACCACACCGTGCCTTGGGCATTTTCTCTCTTTGGGGGCAGCGTGAATTTTCCTTTGTTGTATCTGACTCTTTCTCTCTCTCCTCACTTAAGGGACTTACAGACCAGCCGATGAATTTTATGAATAGGAAAGCCCTGTAGTGCATTTAGCTTGGGAAAAATGTCCCTTAGAATAGATTGTTTCTGAATCAAGTGTATAAATATTCTGGCTCAAGACCATCCCCTTTTTTCTTAATGAATTGGTCTGGCAGTAGTTAAAGCCAAGTGTGGTCTAGCGGAGTGCTCCAGAGAGAAAAATTGAATGGACAAAAAGCCCAGTCATTGGCTTGAACTTTATAGAATGTGTTGGGCAATGAATTAGAAAATTAACTTCATGACAACGGGCAGGCTCCGTTGTTGAAGTCAGTCAGTTTGGGAACAGTTTGGTGCTTCTCGTACCTGCCCCTCCCTGTTGAGTAAATTTTAAAGATACAACCAGTTGCCAAGAGGCCTGTTCGGTTTCCTGGTTCAGTCCCCCCAGTTGATCATCCTTAAAGGGTGTTGTACCATATTGTTATCTGTCCTCTTTATCATGTTCTATTTTTATGTCTGGGTTTTGACAAAATCTCATCCCAAACTAGGAAACCAAGCTCTGCCTCTCCTGTTCCACCTCCCTTCTGATCTGTGCGTAGCTTTTTTTTTTTTTTTTTAAATTTTATTTTTTTGCAGGATGGGTTGGTGATTGATGGGAGTGAAACTTTTTCTTCTCGCATATAGCTTTAATTCCAGCATACTGATGTGGTTTGCGGCTCTCTGCTTACAGTGTCCATGCCTGTTTAAATACTAAAATGCACTGTATGTCTCCATTTCTGGACTACATAATTGGGTTGCTAACTGGCAGGAACAATTAAGTGTACAGCATTATGAGGAAAAAATGTTGCAAGCCCTAAGATCTAACTTGCTTTCTAATTACACTGACTTCCTTTGTAAGGGTGGCTTGGAAGGGCTGACGAATGCATAGAACAAAGAACTAGAGTAGGAGAGAGGGAGGTTAGGGGCACTCATCTCCTCTAGATTGTGCTGTCGTTGGGCAGAAGATTGGTCCCCTCTCTTCTGTTTATCAGATGGGTTCAAGGTTTATTCGCTCTTTTTTTGGGGGGAGGGGTACTGGAATAGTAATAAAATTGTTCTTTGTGATTTCCCCCCAGAATTATTATAGTCCATAGGAAGTTGATCTTGGGGGCATGTTTTGGGAATGGGATAAACATGTGACCTTTGCGGTGAGTAACTGTTAGTTTTAATTTACATAGATCATTTGAAAGCCTTACCCTATAGGTCGGACATGTTTTTTCCAATCACCTTGGGGGACTTGGTTAAGTGTAAAATTTAGAAAAGTAAATGGTGTTTCTTGGTCAGAGATATTGTGGCAGTGTGGGAAAGCCATGGATACCCTAGACAGGGTTCTTTTTTGGGGGGTCTCAGCTAGGGTTTGCAGGAATGATTTCCCAGCAGTGGGGCTCTGCGTGGAATGTTTTGGGTTAAGCAAGTCACCCCTCAGGCACCGTAGGCTGTTTGTGGGTAGCGGGACGTTGCAGCCAGCAAAGTTAATGCAGTTAATATTCAACTGAACTTTTGGGGGGTTACTAATCCCTTAGGCAGATTTGCTAGAAAAGGCTACACATTAATAGCACTCCAAATCAGACCCCCCCGAGTGGATGGTCACATGTGTTAGCACATGTAAAACATTGCACCATTTCGGCCAAACTCAGGGAAGAAGTGATGTTCAATCACCGCTCTGTTGGAGCCTGGTCTTCCCTGAACCCATCACTCTGGGAAGAAGTGAGTAGTCTTACATGTATATGTTACTGGCGCTTTAATTAGCATGGAGTAATGTCTTTTAACACTCTTGCCATTTGCAAGTCCAATAAGAAGGGCCAATTTGGTTCTCATTCTCTGCTGAATTTCATGGAAATGAAGCATTTTGCCATCTCTTTCTTTGCTTTAAAGGGGAGAGTGTCCTGTCACTTCCTTGGGCCCATGGGTTGGATCCGGGAGGGGGTGTAGTCAGCAGGTACAGGGGTGGCTGTCTCACCGGCTGCAGGTCAGGGCTCTGTCCGTGCCTCCAACTCAGGTGGGAATTGAGTCACGAGTTGCTGCAAGTCCCATGAGGCTCAGCAAGCCACGAAGAGAGGAGAGGTCGGGAATGGAAGGCAGGTGCTTGGTCACCATGCACGGCTGACCACGGGGCGGGGGGGCGGGAAGGGGGAAGTGTAGGAAGCAAAGGTTGCTCTGGGCTGGAATTTCACTTTATATCGTTTAGCAGGAGTTTTCCTTTTTTCAGCGGTTTCTTCTCTCATCTTAGGCCATGTATTATTCCAGGTGGGAGTAATATGTGAAAGAGAGAATAGAAAATCAGAATGAAAATGACCTACCATGGCTTTTAATTTAATAGTTCTGGAACTATGTAACATTGTATTAGTGGTTTTCTAGGATGGGGCTCGCTGAAGACTTTGGTACTGACCTCTCTCTAACAAGTAAGTGATCAGCATAGCCCTGGCTGGGTGGGCTCAGTTGGTTGGAGCATTGTCCCATCCACCAAAATTTTGCAGGTTTCATTTCCAATCAGGGAACATACCTAGGTCGTGGGTTCAATCCAGGGTAGAGGCTCATAGGGTCAGCAATTGATCGATGTTTCTCTCTCACATCAATGTTTCTCTTTCTTCCTCTCTCTCTCAAAATCAGTAAGTGTGTGCATGAAAAATGATTAGCATAATGAACATTCATCTTTTCAGGACCTGTGACTTCAGTTGTTTTCTCTTATTTATCCCGTCAAATGCTCTGATTTTGGGTTTCTGCATTGGAACTTGCTTTCATGAGTGTGGGCAAGGGTAAGGGGTCTAGAAGCCACCATCTTACTGGTGAGCATCCTTAGCAGGTGGTGGGAAAGCATTGGCATTGAAAATAAAATGACTGAAAGGAGTTTTCAGCGAGCTGTGGACATTCTTTGCTTTCTCACTGGCCTTGACCACAAACAGTGGAGTTCACTTTTTTGTGCATATACTTTTTCTGCATATAATATTGATTTACCCATGAAGTTAGAACCAAAAGCCCTAGACGGATGTTATTTAGGATTTTTAAAAATATATTCATTTTTGGCCACAATTATTCAAAGTTGACCTCACCCTATTGGCCTTTTATATTTAAAGCTAGACTTGCCCTAACAGAAGTGGGCGTTATTGAGGCTCCGGGCAACTCCTCCTAGACACCATTTGGATGTGGGTGGCAGGAGTGATCCCCAGAGCTGCTCATACACCCTCCTCCCCTGTACCCTCCTTTCTGGTCTACATGGAATTAATATGCAATCACAGCTGACTCTATTTCTTTTAATATTTTGAAAGATAAATGGCAGGAAAATTAGGAGATCTTTTAGAGGCAAACCTAGTATACATTTAAAAAAATGTATTTTATTGATTTTTTTTTTTTTTTTTACAGAGAGGAAGGTAGAGGGATAGAGAATTAGAAATATCTATCAGCTGCCTCCTGCACACCTCTACTGGGGATGTGCCCATAACACAGGTACATGCCCTTGACCAGAATTGAACCTGGAATCTTTCAGTCTGCAGGCTCACTGCTCTATCCACTGAGCCAAACTGGTTAGGGATCTAGTGTACATTTTGTTAGAACAATGCATCAGATTGAATATTGCCTTTGCTTCTCTTCCCCTTGGGAATGGATCTTAGCTAAAGAATAAGGAAGTTGTGGTTTGTTATTTTTTTAAAATATATTTTTATTGAGTCTTTATAGGGAGGAAGAGAGAGATAGAAAGCTAGAATCCATGACAGAGAAACATCGATCAGCTGCCTCTTGCACACCCCCCACTGGGGATGTGCCCGCAACCAAGGTACATGCCCTTGACCGGAATCGAATCTGGGACCTTTCAGTCTGCAGGCTGATGCTCTAGAGTCTATCCACTGAGCCAAACCGGTTTCGGCGGAAGTTGTGGTTTGTTAAAAGAGAACAGATTTGGCAGTTTTCTGTCTCCAACCTAGGTTACTATTCCAAAATGTGTCCATCCTACCACACAAAGAGAATATCTACACTAATAAATGAGAAACATGTAAATTAACCATCACTCCATTATGTCCACCAGCCAATCAGGAAGGAATATGCAAATTAAAGGACAAAGATGGTGGCCGACCAGCTGCTCCAGGTGCAGAATGGCAGGGCAGGGCAGGACACCTGCTATGAGAGGGAGGGCAGGGGGCGAAGGGATCTACATGAATGGCACTCCAGCCGCAGCAAAGAGGAAGATGGCAGACTCCAGGTGGAGCTTGCAGGGAAGATGGCAGACTCTGGCCTGAGCGAAGGCCTGGGTCCCTGGTGCCAGAGGAAAACCAGTGCTGGAAGCCAAGGGAAGGAAGGCCTATTGCACGAATCTCTTCATGCAATGGGCCTCCAGTGTATTTATAAAGGTTTGAGAGACTTAACACCCTCATCCCTATGGGCTAATGGCCTGCCAACTTTTCTTCCTTCAGGGGTCCTCAAACTTTTTAAAGTTGGGGCCAGATCACGGTCCCTCAGAGAGCTGGAGGGCCGGACTATATGAACTACTAATTCCTACTGTAACACCTCGGCTGCGCTCACTGCCCAAAAAACCTGGCGGGCCGGATCAGACTCCTCTGCGGGCCGCATGTGGCCCGCGGGCTGTAGTTTGAAGACCCCCGGTACATACCTGATATGTACCTGCCATAGGCTAGGATTGCTCTGGACCCTGGAGTGCCACTCTGAATACAGTCTATGTGGTATCTGCAAGCCCCCTTTCTGGGTCATGGACTCCTGCAGTCACCAGACATGCCTGTCAAGGTGCCAGGCCAACCTGGGGTCAATGCCCCTATTAAGCCAGTGCTGCCACAGCCTCCCGCAGTGAGGGCCTTCCGGAAGAAGTCATTTGCAGCAAAGTGCCATCAGTGTTAAAAGCAACGACCATCAGTAGGTTTGGGAAGTCTTCCTGATCATTGTCTCGCCTCAGTGTGTGCATATGAGTGGCCTGCCATTTGCATATGGGAGTCTTGTCCTCACAGTTTTAGGAAGTGATTTGTTAATCATCACATTCTCCGAATGACCCTATATCCGTAATTGATGTGGGTCTGGATAAAGCGACTCTTCCCCCGGCCTATTCCAGGGACCATTTTTTATTTTTTTTGGCAGGGTCTGTGCCAGAATGAGCACTGGCCATCAGAACAAAATTTAGGACAGCTGGGATGCTGTGCAGCAAAGCCTTCTGGCTCCACAGTTCAAATCATCACAATAGCAGCTCAATTTAGCCTTTGGCCGAATGGCTTTGGCAGGGCGCGATGAAAAATAATTATCTCATGGCCTGCTTATTTCTCCTTAACCAATAAACTCTCAGGCCTCTTCCGGCTTATGTAAATATGCCGCTGGGGACGCCAATGAGGATGGGGCTATTACCCCGTCATCTCCCGACTTAGGCAACGGTCCTGTTTCACCCTCGTGGGGGGTACAAAGCAAAACTTAACTTTCTGAGCTATCCAGGGAGAGTGGGAAGGCATTTGATGGCAGGAATGTGAGGCCAGTCACAGCTGCGGAGAGAAAAAAAAAGGTTGAATCCCAGGCCCTCACTTAAGAGGCAAAGCATGCAGAGGTGTTACTGTGTTATTGTGGGAGGAACAATAGCACACAAAGGATGTCACGTGTAGTAGCATAGCCCTGAAATAAGTCCACTCCTGTGTCGCTGTAGCTCCGTAGGCTACAGAGAATGGTCTTCAGAGCTTTGTGCTAAGGGCCTGCTGGTTTCCTCTCATTGCATTCAGTGACTGCGGCTCTGTCCCTGGTCCATGAGTCCTTGCCTTTGCCCTGAGTCATTTGGACGGGGTCACGGAGCGACGGACGGGAGACATTAAGCATGGCAGCAAGCCTAACGGCCACCCTAGACCTGAAGCCCTTCAAGGCTTTTTGCTCAAATCCCATTAGTCTCCTGCATTGCATATCTGCCTTCCGGGGTCAGCTGCTTTCCCGCGCAGGGCGCCTGTGCGCCTGATGACCGATTCCTACTCAATGCGAGTCCATGGCTTCGCAGCTCCATTGGTCCACGCAGAGTGTTAATGGGATCGGTCATTGGCTTGACCCCTACAGGGGCCAGTAAACTCCATATTGTCCCATTAACCCCTGTGGGTGGGATGGGGTGAGTGTGAACAGCTCACTACAAACCATCCCCACTGCTGGGCAACCAGCTAGCCCACCGATGAGGGTCAGGCATGTTCACTCTGAATGGCAGCTGATGGGGCATTAGAAACGGGAGCAGCCATGAGTTTGATGCTCCTCTCTCTCATCTGTGTGTGTAGGGATGTAGGGTGGGGGTAGGGGTGCGTGTTTCTACTGTTTGGAAAGTATAGGTCGTTCTTGCTTAGAAAACCCTGCAGCACATCAAACTCCTGCCACAATCTGCATGATCTGGGTTTAATGCAGGGTATTTCTTCTCTGAGTGTCTTTAGAAAAATCGGTAGTCATGTCATGCATCAGGATGAAGTTCTAAATGTAAATGAGATTCTCCCAGTAATTTATTTACATTTGTTTTCAGCACAACAAATGAGACATCACGTAGCTTCATAATTTTCCATGACCGAGCCACCAGCATGCAGTGTGTAATTTACTATGATTTAAGATGCTTATCTGTCAAATTTTTTTTTCTTCAACAGTATCTTAACAAGCCTTAACCCAGGGACAGAGAACCCCTGAACGATTTCACATCTTGCTGTCTGTGTCCTTGTCTCTCCCTCCCCCAAAAGTGTCCTGGGACCCACTGAATATATACTCTTGCTGCCATCTTTGAATGGCCTTACGTAGAGGGTAGTAGAAGATATTGGTCCTTATTCCATTGCAAGTAGGGCTGTTATCACGGACAAAACCCCAAAACAAAAAGGGGAAAGCAGTATTTCCCTTTGGACGTTAAAATGTGTGAACTTGCTTAAGTTACTATTCGAGGCTTGGTTTCCTCATGGTAAAATGTTATAGTGCATCAACTTGACCGTTGAGCTATGGCATTCTAGGTCAAGGTGGAAGATAGGGTGTGTTTGATGGAGAAGTGAAGACTTTATGAACTTTATCCAGAAGTTTTGAAAACTCATCATATTTTCCCTGTGTTTTTATGTTTTATTTTTTTATCTTTACAACTTGGCTGTATGATTCCAGCTTTCCTCCATGGTTAGCACCCAGGTCTAAAATAGAGAAGAATAGATCTCGTAGAATTCACTATGGGCCACATAAATGCTGTTTTCCCCAGGGGTTTTTATTTTTGTGCTTCTCTGTGGACTTGAGAAAAACAATATGAGGATTTACCAGGACTTTTGAGATTGAGGGCAGAGCCCGGAAGGAGATGGCACGGAGTTATCCCGTGGCCTGGCATGAACCTATGGTTGAAGGGTTATGAAGGGTGCCATCAGGAATTCCAGAGTTCTGGTCATTGTATCTGGTGACCAAATCATGAATAAGCCACAGTTTGGCTCTGCCCTCCTCCAAGCACCTGCTGAAATCAGTAAATTAGAACACTTTCTAATTAGAGCTAAGATGTAGATAGAGAATCTTAAAAAGCATGTCCTCTAAGCAAAAGGTTCTGGTTTTGCTCAGCCAACAGCTATATAGCGATTTCTGTAGGACAGCCACTGACCTAGGCATTGAGAGTAAATAAGACACGGGCATTTCCACCAAAGCTTGCTCAGGTCCTCTTATTAAGAAAGGAAACCCCATTCAGAAAGAAAAAAAAAAAAAAGATAAATGAAAGAGAAGGACCAGTGTGACAGGCTCAATGTTTCTTGCTACTTAAAAAAAAATCCTTAACTATGTGTCCCAAATTCACTTGGAATGTGCTCGCTGGTGGTCTCACTGAGTGGGATTCCAATACCTCCAACATGTGTTTTGGTCCTGGCTAACTAGCCTTTCCTAGTCTCCTTGAACACACTAAGCATTGTTTTGCTTGGAATATTTTTCTCCTTACCACACACATGTTTGTAAGATATTTGTCAGGGCTGTTGGGGTATTGGCGTGTCAGCAAATGTTAGCAACACATTCATTTGGAAGCGGTGGGCAATTTTGTGGCTCTCAGTTCTCCTGAAATTTTCTAGCTGAAAACTTTAAAGAGACTTCAAAGCAAGACCTCATGGGTCCCACTTGAATCCTTGTCTAGTGCTGGCGATACCTGTTTAAATGCAAGGTGTTTCTAGTTTGGATAATAAAGCAAGGTAAAAAGCAGAGTGGTCTTCAACTGAAGCACTGAAGTGTCCAGAGTTCTTTAATGAGAACAGATGTATAATTTATCTTCTAAAGAAAAGGTCTCTGAACATTTCTACAACTTTCAAGTTTGTGGGTGGTGCCTTTTCACTGACCTCTGACATTATTTTTCCGAAAAGTTCTGTGCAGTACAAGAAGCAGATATTTACTAAGCACACACTCTGTGGAGTGCCTATGCTTCTTGCTGTACGAAGGATCCCTGCTTGAAGAGACAGAGAAAGGCCCGGCTGGTGTGGCTTAGTGGTTGAGCATTGACCTGTGAACCAGATGGTCACGGTTGGATTCCTGATCAGGGTATATACCTGGGCCGCAGGCTCTATCCCAGTAAGGAGTGTGCAGGAGGCAGCTGATCAATGATTATCTCTCATAGATCTCTCTCTCTCTCTCTCTCTCTCTCTCTCTCTCTCTCTCTCTCTCTCTCTTTCTTTTTCTCTCTGCCTGCCTGCCTTCTCTGAGATCAACACAAATATATTTAGAAAAAAGAAAGAGTGGAGGAAAGCGAGCTGACTGGTAATTACAGTGAGTCATTGTGCAGTAATGCGGCCCCCACAGCAATGTGATATTTGCATGATAGTGACAGGCTTAGGATGTGCAGCTCCCAGGAATCCGGGTTTAGAGGAGGGTCACTTCATTATTTGCACATCATATTATTCCATGGGGTTTCTGCATTTTTAAAAAATAATGTTTGGAAAGTATTTTGAATCCAATTACTTTTTGGGCTGCAATGAATCTCTACGGAGTGAGGATTCTGAGAAATAGAAATAAAGAAATGAATAGAAATAAGAATAATTGAACCCAACTTAAATCTAAGGTAATTTTTTTTATGGGGGAAATGGTTCTTAATTACCATCTCACTTTGTATACGATGTGCTATTATATCTCCCCCTGGAGAAATCATATCACATTAAAACATCATCCATGCATTTTGGTCATCTCCTGAATTTTCTCTTTAAAAGCCCGGGATGAAGAACTTGCCCGGTAGATGCAGCCCCCTCATGGAGTTGGCAGGTTGTCCAAGTTCATGGTTGTCCTCAGTGGGACTTCCTATGGAAAGACTACTCAATGCTTTTTGGTACTTTCCTTTCCTTACCAGTGCAGTTTCGTTCGTAGGGGGACCAGTTTCACAGAAGAACAAGTGAACCAATGAGAGAAAACAATATTGGAAAGCACTCCTTTTAAAGCAAAAAGTTATGGCTACAGATGCAGAACAGAACAGTACAGAATGAAAACAATTGCAGGTTTTGATAGGTATGTTAGAAAAGAGTCATAGAGCCATTTCCCCATTAATTCTGGGGCACTTATACTATTTTTAAAATATCCCACAAGCCTTTGCCTGACAAAGAAAAAGTACGGGATAAAGCCTTAGTCTCTGCATTGACAGCCATTTCCATAGCAACCTGCCTGTCAATCAACACCCACTTCATCGAGCTTCAGAAAACACCCCCAGAAATAAATGTCAAAAGTCTTAGGCAGATTCCAAATTTAAATCAAACTTTAAAAATAAATTGAAATAAGAAACCAAACACCCACAGAAGTCACAAAACTAAATTTTTACTTTGGAAGGAAGGAAAAGGGGGGACAGTCCAAAGGAACTGGCTTTCATTGACATGATCATCACACCGCATTTACTGTCTTCATCCTGGTGCTGACGGTTTCCATTTCTTCCTTGGATGGTAGGAGGTGAGACCCAGAGCTAGCAGCCAGCCAGGTGGGGTATGTGCTTTGTCACTCTTTCAGTGGAATGGCGTTAAACTACATCCTCCGCCAATTAAAGCGAACTCACATGCCATTTTAGGTCCTTACATTGCTAAAGGATGCTCTAAGATTTTAGCTTGAAGTCATTTCCCCTTTTTTATTTGGAAATAAAAATGCACACAAGGCCTGGTACACACTTCAGGGCTAACTCATCTGATATCTATAATATAATAATAAAAGCATACTATGCTAATTAGACTAGACACTTTCAGGACATCCTTCCGGTTGAAGCCAGGGCTGCGAGGGAAGCTGGGGTCCCAGGTGCTTGCTGGCGTCCAGAGGGAAGCTCCGATCCTGGGTACCAGAGGGAAGCCAGTGCCAGAGCCAGGAGAAGGAAGGCCTACTCTTGTATGAATTTCTTGCATCATGCCTCTAGTATATGTATACTGTATATTTGATTTTAGAGAAGAAAAGAGAGGGAGAGAGAGATTGAGACATCAATGATGACAATCACTGGTCGGCTGCCTCTTGCACGCCCCCTACTGGAGTAGGAGCCTGCAACCTGGGCATGCGCTCTGACTGGGAATCTTAATAATGACCTTCCGGGTCATAGGTCGACATTCAACCACTGCGCCATGTTGGCAGGCAGTCTTCTAATTTCACTTCTTCCTTCTGTGGGTTTGTGGTTACCCAGCAGAGGGCACCTTAAGGAACTACAGTTTCTATGAGACTACAGAATGCTTGGCCTTCAACAAAGTTGGAATGTGTTGAGTCCACTTGTTAAAATGTCCATGGACACAGGAGCAAATTTTAGTATAATCATCACTCCGCATCCTATCACGTCTTAAACCTTTATTTTTTGCTGTTAGGGAAATGTGTTCTTCAGCTTCTCCTTTGACATCCTGAGGTTAACATGGGGAGCAGAGCTGGGACAGATCCATCCCTCAACCTCCAAAGGTACCATACCTGTCCACACCTTGATTTCAGATCCCCTAGTCTGAGACAATCGTGTCTGTGGTTGAAGCTGCCATTGTGTCCTTTGCTATGGCAGCCTAGCAGACGGATTCAAGTCCCAAGGGTCTATTTCTATGGTGGTCAAAGAGTTCAGAGGAAAGGGTGCAAAGAGCCTTGTCTGCAGCTCAGTGTGGGCGGGTCTGGTGAGCTCCCAGCAAAGGGTAGTCACTGTGGAGGTAGCTTCAGGAACTGTGGAAGGAAGGAGAGAAATACTCTCCAGTTCCTTTAGCCTAAACAAAGCCTGTGAGTTTGTCCTTTTGCTTCCTTTCTTTTTAGCAATAGTTGGGCTGTGTGTTATTTTCTCTGAAGAGTATATAAGCTGCAGGGAAATGAGTTATTTATAATAATATAACTTTGCACGTCTGTAGATATTTACATACACGTGTAAATATTTGCATAGTGAGCAGATCGCATGGAGTTGGCAGTGTCTGGTGTATAACCTTGGAATCATCTGTAGATCTAATTATTTAATGTGGTTGATGGAATTTGCAGGCCATTGCCCATGAATATTTTAGCCTATTGGTGCTGAAATCTGTCTACCAGAGATCAAAGGCATTTTCAGATCTAGTCTGTCTCTAGGGATGGGCATGGAGGTAAGGGGGCTGATCTAGAGAACAAAATCAAATTTCTCTCTCTTCCCTGTTCTCTACCTAGGCTTCTCTGCCTCTACTACCCACCTCACTTAATCTTATTTCCCATAAATGTGTATTTAAGGTCCAAGTTTTCCTGGTCTCTATTTTATTCAAACACTTTTAGCCTCCTCAAACAGTTGTTCAATGACTTCTGATCACAGGGCAAAATTTAGTGTGAAATTATATCTCCACCTTTCATTCTGTACCTTGGAATGAAAAGATAACCTTTGATGGCGCCTAGTTCTTTACAAAGATTGCTAGTTGTACATTGCCATGGCGGAGGGCGTGTATGTGGGAGAATTCATTTGAGCAGATTTTCTATTGAAGGATAAATGCACCCCCAAATCTCAGTGGTCATCAGAGCCAGCCGCCTCATTTCCGATGATTTTGTGGATCAGCTGGGCTTCGAGATGCGACCACATGACACTCCTCCCACACTGAGTTGTTTTGGCTGCAGGGGTGGCTGCTTTTTTCCCTCCCTCTCGCTCTCTTTTTTTTTTTTTCTCTTTCACTTTCCAGCTGCATTTGTGAGTGTTTTCCTCCTTTGATGAAATCCATTGCTCCAAAGATGTGATTAACAGTCATTTTCAGATACCGATATTGGCTCTCCTTTGCCAAAGAGACACAGCATGCAAGAGCAGACAAATATAAAAATAATACAAAAGGGTATATTTACTCCTCAGAAACTGTGTTAATGACTACATCTGCCCCTCTCATTTGGGGCTAGCTGGGATCCTCTCCACTCTTCTGATTTGCTCATGTATGTTTGCCCCTACAGTGAAATCTCTTCATGTTGCGCCTCATAAAAAAAACAAAAACAAAAACAAAAAAACCCTCATCGTTGGTCTGATGTTTCTGCTCTGAGTGTAAATTAGAACAGTTTAACATTTGACGATGGTACTCAATGGGATATGCTCAGGAGATACATGAATGTAGAGGTCTGGCACTTAAAGCATTCCTTAAGCGACTTTCAGATAGAAAGCATTCTTGCCAGACACCATGAACAATAGGGAACCAATAGACCAGCAGAGAAACCGAGGCTCCATTAATTTATGTAATTTGCTCATGCTAGTAAGTGACAGAATCATTCTTCATATCCGTGTTTTGTTTTTCCTGACTCCAGTGTCCATCATCATTGAATATTCTCTAACACTCTCTCAATACTTTCTAATTTTGGCACTTCAATCCAAAGGAAGTGTATATTTTCAACTTCTCATCATTTTATCTGGTTGTGATCTTATTCCAGATTTTTGTGTTAAGTTCAGAAATTCAAAAGCATGGTCAATGAAAATAAATGTTGTAAGCAGTAGCTCACTTATGAGCACCGGGATATTTAGATGTTAGAAAATAGAAGGCCTCTATTACTGGATTATCTATTAGTAACAAATAACGCCAAAACTTAGAGGCTTCAAACAATAATGACTTATTCTCTCTCATGGTTTCTACAGATTGAGAATCTAGGTGTGGTTTTGTTGGGGCATTCTGGATCATGGGGATTCTGGGTAAACACTATGAGGTATCTGTCACCGGGAAGTTGGACTTGAGTGTCGGCCATAACTGTGGCCAAAGGGAATTTTGAATAGAACCCAAAGATTCACTTCCAAGGTGGTCATTCAGGCAGATGACAATGTGGTTCCTTCCCATATGGGCCTCTCTTCATGGCGTGGTAGCTGGTATCCCCCAGACATCTCGTGAGCCGCATGCGGCTCTTTGGCCCCTTGAGTGTGGCTCTTCCACAAAATACCTCAGCCTGGGTGAGTCTATTTTGAAGAAGTGGCATTAGAATAAGCTTGTTTAAAAAATTTGGCTCTGAAAAGAAATTTCAGTTGTGGTACTGTTGATATTTGGCTCTGTTGACTAATGAGTTTGCCAACCACTGCCCTAACCAGTGTCCTTTATGGCCTATCCTTGGAAGCCACAGACCATCACTCAGCCATAATGCAGGGTGTCACATGGTCCAGCCCTGATTTGCAATTTATTCACCACTCACACAGAGATGTCATCACAGGCTATCATGGGGACTGGCTACCACAGATACTGATTCTGTATAGAGGTGATTTTACAGATAATCTTATATCAGTACTGACTCCTTGATTTCCAAGAGTAGGAAATAGAATCCAGGACTTATTCAGGCTCATAGAGCTTTAGGGAAGAGGCTGTCTTAAAAGGAATATCACACAATGTGGGTAATTTCCCTCTGTTTTTTTTTAAAAAAAAAAATAATAATTGTGGTACTAAATTCATTGGTAGTTGGAGATTTGAACTTGTCTTGTTACTAATGGAAGTTTAGTAGTGAAGGGCCATTTACACATGTTGAACTGGTTTAAGGTGTCAATGCTGAGTCTTTACTTCTGCCGAGCAGGTGACTTATCTGAACGAAAAGATTTTAAATTCTAAGTCTGGTTACTCGTTTGGTTCAAAATGCTGCTATGGCCCTCCATCTCCTCCCTAGCCTGGTGTCTCATTCCTCTCTCCTCGTGTCTCCAGGCCTGCTGCTGCCACAGGGCCTTAGCACTGGCTGCTTCCTCCACAGGAAATACTCTTTATGTACCCCAGGGATGAATTCCTCCCATAACCAAAACCTTTCCTCAAATGTTACCTTTGCAATGGCATCTACACCGGCCATCCATCCTGTTTAAAATTTCTGTCCTCTGCTGGAAGCAATGGACCTAAGACAAAGTAGTTCCTCAGAAACTTTCACTGAGTGAAGGAATCCTTAATGGAGGTACAGGGAGGCTCTGAGGCTGCTTTTCACTGCCCAAGGCCATTTGGTATCATTCACATGGCTCATCTTCAGACTGGGCACTTGATCTTTGCCATGAGTCTCTAAGACAGTCATCAAATGCGAATTGCTTTCTCTCTGGGCAGGTTTCCTGTCATTCCGAAATCAGCACTGTCTCTATCCTCATATCCCTAGAATTTTAACATAAAGAGAGAACGAGAAAAACACTTCTGCTAAGACACATAATAGTGGACAGTCTGATAATATTTAAGGGAGAAAATTAATTGCGCCATTTCTGTAGATATTAGGCAAATGGTTTCACTCAGAGTTGAAAAGCAGCTTGGGACTATTAAAGCATAGGGTGCTTGCATGCTCTTTATGATGGTCTTAGCGTACGACCTTATATCACTTTTATTTCTCTACTAAATCAAGATGTATCTCATTGAGGCCACTACCCCACATGCCACAACCTGGTTCATTTTGGTGCATGTGGCCGGACTGTCTCTAATGGAATGGAAAGGTGTATCTGTCCTTGATATGCACCTGGTGGGGTGGTGTCCAGGCTGGAGTTGCAGTCAGCATGGATCTCCATGGAACGGGATAGAGTGCATGGGCCCTCGCCATGCCATGTTGGTTGAGTGCTTTGCTGAGATCCTGCTTTTCCTAACCTGGCAGCTACATCTTGTCTTGTCTCCTGTGAGATTCCAGCGAACTGACCCTACGTGGCCATTCATTTAGAGTGAGTACAACAGGAGACAGCTGAGCTTCTAAAATTTGTGAAACATTTAAATAAATCAAAACATCATAAAAATATCTGTTATGGGTAATAAGTAAAATAATAACAAAATAATGGTCCCACACTGGTAGGCAAACAACACTTGCAAAGATGTAGAAAAAGCATGTGTTTACCATTTGAAAGTATATTTTTCTATTCTTTGTTTGTTTGTTTTTTATAGAGAGGAAGGGAGAGGGATAGAGAGCCAGAAACATCGATGAGAGATACCAGGGGTGTGCCCGCAACCAATGTACGTGCCCCTGACAGGAATCCAACCCGGATCCCTCAGTCAGCAGACCAATGCTCTATCTACTGAGCCAAACCGGTTTTGGCAGCTCTTTGGTTTTTGTCTTCATCCTAACTTTTTCCTGCGGCTTTATTAAGGAGAGTCATAGACAGTGTCAGCATCTAATTTTCAGGTAAATCACCTATTTTACATCTTAGGTGCTTAGCTATTTTTTTTTTGCAATTTATTAGAAGAAACGCTTGCTTGAAAACAGGGCCTTTGTTTCACAAGAGGTTAGCTGCTTCCTCATGAAATCACAATTGTCTGTGACATTAAAATTAGCTCCTTAGCAGACACTATGAAGTCACGAAGCAGCGGTAAGTGGCAAGGGGATCAATCCTTACGAAACAAAGATTCTGTGTTCATGCAAAATACCTGTGGTGATTAAAAATGGGAAAAAATCGAGCATGGGTAGAAGAGGAATTGCTGCTACATTTTTAGAGAAATTGCTGAAAGCTATTTAGCCAGGCAGGCAGATGACCTTTACCGTTCTCTCAAGGTTAATGGGGTCCAAGGAATTGGTAATGTAATAATTTGGGTTTCTTGCATGTCCCACTGACTTAGAGTATATGTCCCTCAAATTTGCTGGCATTTTTGTCTGGCGGGGAAGCGAGTGTTGATGATTACATATATCGGGGATGCCTCGGTCCTTATTCTAAGCTTCTTTCTATTGGGAATCATCCGAAATATATGAGGAAAGATGACCTCCATGGGGAAATTCTATAAATTCTCCCTTTTATTCCAATTAAATGGGAAGCTACAACTTCTAGCCCAAAGATAAAATAGAAAGCGTACGGATTACAGGAAACCTGTTATGAAATATCACAGCACTTGAAGTCTGAGACACTCAGAGCCAGAAAGCTTTAGAAGGTGGGGATTCGGTGGGACCATGCCCTTGAAATGGGCATCCAAAGGGTGTCCCCCTTCGGTCCCCTCATGAACAGCACAGGGAACTGCTCACTCCTCTCTGGATATGGTCTATTTTGCTGAGTGAGTGGCTGTGCGTTCTTAGCTTGCATATCCAGCAGGTCGGGCTCTGAGGGCGCCTTTTAGGAGCTCTTGAGAAGGCCGAGTTCTTGGCGTTGTCAAGAGATTCTCATTAGACCCAGGGAATCAATTCCGAATGACTTTAATGGGAGTCAGACTGCCGTGTAGCCCCATGACAAAGGGACTTCCAAGTACCCTGTATTTATTGTGCCTCTCTCTCTTTAATTATGTCTGTCCTTCATATTCTCCTGGTAGCTCCCTGAATGTGTTTCTTCTCCACGTTTCTGGCATTTTAATGCTTTGCTGGTCCATTCTAAAGGCGCACGCGACACAGTGTCAGCTGATTCTATTGAGAAAAACGCCCCAGTCTCCTCTGGCTTTTGGCCAAGCCAAACTATTAATTTTGTTCCAGTTGTTGTTTTTGTTGTTGTTTTTACAGGTTATGGAAGCTGTGTGGTAGAAAGTAGATGGTTCTTTCCAGTCTGAAAAAGGGATTTAAAGTGTTCTTTTGCAGTCTCTTTGGGGGCGTAAGTGATGTGTCTTAAAGTCATATCCTTAACACATTACAGTGTCTGATCTATTGAGGGTGCTTAGTGAATGTTGAATGAATAAATGAATGAGCGAATGATATCAGCATTCAGACTTAAGATACTGTAGTCTTTTATTTCCCTTTTTCTTTAAATTAAGGTATTATATGTGTACATATCTTACCATAGTTCCCCCACTCCCATACATGCCCTCCCCCCCCAGAGTTTTGCATCCATTGGTTATGCATACAAGTCCTTCAATTGATCTCTTATCTCCCCCATATCTTCCTACCCTTTCCACTGTAATTCAACAGTCTGTTTGTTGCTTTACTGTCTCTGTATCTATCTTTTTGTTCATCAGTTTATAATGTTCTCTATTATCCATAAGTGAGTGAGATCATGTGATGTTTTAGCATACTATAGTCTTAATATTATTATGAAATAGGATTTTGCCCTCCATTGACTGAGGAAGGTGATATCATGGTAGTGGCCAGGGACTCAGCAGTGAACAAGCCTCAGCTCTTCCTAAGAGTGTGATCTTCCACTACAGCGTGGTGAGTGACGTGATGGGGTTCGAAGAATAGCACTCAACCCAACCCAGACCATGGAAGGACCAGGACACACTCCTGGGAAGAAATGGCAGTTATGCTGAGTAGTAGCTAGGGAACGTGGGGAGGCAGCCATCCATTCCTGGCCATTGGAATCCTTACCAGAATGACATTGATGGGTCAGATGCTTTCTGTGATGTGGATTCAGAAAAGGAGGCCATGGTGAGGAGTATGGACCTCATCCTGAAGCCATGGGGAGCAACTGAGGGTTTTAAGCAGAGCAGTGACAGTTTGGAGAGATGCTCTGGAAATATTATGGGGAATAGATGGAGTCTAATAACAGATAGGGATGATGAGGAGTTTGTAGTAATCAAGGGGGGCAAGATGGCGGTGGCCTTCCCTAAGGTGGTGACAATGACAATAGAAACTAGTGATGAATTCAGGGTCTAGGAAGAGGATGGATGGACTGGCCATGCTGAGGCAGTGGATCTGAGAGATCAAGAGGGGCGGGGCATCTGGAATGGCACCCAGTTTCGGGTTCTGAGCAAAGGTGTATTTCTGAGGAGCCATCTCAGGAGTCTTTGATCTTTAAGTGCAGGCTAGTGTTCCTAAAAGCTCCCAGATGGACATCCCTGAAGACCAATCCTTCTTCTATCTCATCACAGTGAACAGCAAAGCTGGCTAGTGGAGGTGCTCTTATCTGTTTTGCAGAAATCCTGCCGGGCGAGAGCAGGACCATAAGCTTACATCAGGGACTTACATCGGGGAACAGTTTGCACCGAGTAGAGTGTTGTCAAATAAATGGTTAAAATATATTACTTCCTGTCCCTCATGCATGAGTTCAGTCAAAATAGTTTTATGGGGATGTGTTTGTGTGTATCTATATGTATGTGTGTGCACATGTGTTGATGCATGTATGTTCACAAAGTGCATGTGTGTGTGTACATGTGTTTGTGTACAGACTCATCCTTTCCAATTCCTCCATCACTGGGAGAATCTTGTACTGGTGATGATGCTGGCCCTGGTGATTGGCTACATAAAACTAAGTATTGGACAGGAGTCACTAACTCATCTCTATAAAAGTAAGCCAGACACTGGTCAGTTATAATGGTGGTGTACTTTTTCACTGCCAAAAGTCTGGACTACATTTGAACTGGTGACATCAAAGTGGGTGACTCCATAGCCCATCACCCATCCCCTGAGATATGTAATCCACTTTAAAGACACATTTTAAATGGCCTACTATGGGAAATGCAGTTAGCAAGCTCAGAGAGATGCTTGCATTTAAGAACTCTCAGAAATGCACTTACAGATTTAAGAAAAAAAAATCTTTGCAAGGAGTAAAATGCACATGAGAGAGATGATTCATTTTCTCAGAGCCATTAAAACAGTTCCTTCTGTTTTCATCCATCATACTCATGAAATAAAAAAAAAAATATTGGAGAAAAGGCGATACTTACCTGGAGATGAAATTTTAAGTGTAAGGAAGTCAGATGTCCATTTTTTTCTGAAAGAAGTCACTGAAAATCTTCTGTAGGATATAATTTAGGCAGTGCCTCATCATTATGGACCAGGAGCCGGAGTGAGATCATTCTGGAACAGCAGCCAGGGCGAGCGCAATTTCTACCCAATATTTTCTGAAGCGCAAGTGTAGCCAGGAGTGAGTCATTCAACAGGGTACCTCAGAGGTGGAGGGTCTTGGATATAAATGGGCAAGACTGCAGCACAGGAAAACCCGTCCCCTCAACCTGGGATGCGCCGTCCTCCTCTCCCGGTGAGTTCACAGAAATCGGCTCCTCCGATTCTGGCCCGTGCCTTAGGCCATGTCCACAGCGCGGTGAGGATCCAGGTGAGTCAGAGATGACTTGGAAACCCGACCATCTCTGTTGCTAAACTCCAAGCAATAGGACATTTCCTTCTCGGGTTGCAAATAAGTCACAAAAAAATAACAAGAGCAATGAATACTCTGTGTGGACTTTGCTCATCGCCTTCCTCTGAGAATGTGCCAGGAAAAGAGAGAGCTGGAGACTTTGGTTCTATCAAGGAAAGGTAGGAAGAGGTGGGGTGGGGGATGGTTTGTCTATTCAAGAAGAGAGTAGAACTCAGACTTGTAGGTGTGTTTCTTGGGGCTCAACGTATTACTTTGCAGAGTTGTTTTAAAGGGTGAATAATATCATTCGTATGCTATTCATTCATCAAATAGTTATTGACTTCTACGTGTTGCTTAAGCTTCAAGAGCGAGTAACATAATGTTCCTGCTCTCATGGAACTTACATTCTAGTACGTAGAACTGGATCTCACAAATAACTGAACAAATAAATATAGAAAGTGGCAGGGAGATGAAAAAGCAAGATAAGACATAAGAAAGACCAAATAGTGAGCTATTAGAGATGGTGGTTAGGGGAAGCCTTTTTGATAAGAAGTGGCCTCATCAGGCAGTGACCTGCTGACTAAAGTGGAGAGGGAAGAAAGAGTGTCTAGAAGTATCTAGCACAGTGCTTGGCACATGCTTAGCACTTATTGTTGTAATGACTATTATCCTTGATCAAAATGTGTGTTTTGAGCCTGCATGTCCTCTTTGAAATGTTGGGGGTCTGTAAAGTGTTGTAGGAAGTTTGGTGTAGCCCATGCTTATAATGAAATCATATACTTGTACACTGAGAGATTTTTTTTTAAAATCTTCAGTTGCTATTGAAACTTGTAGGTAGCTAATAATGTTTAATAGAAAATCAACAGAAGCTGAGTGTTTTGTGTGGTTAAAAAAATCTTGTCATATTTCCCCACATCTGTGTAATTAAACATTTCTCAGCCACCCACTTAGGATCAGGAACTTCGTGAGCACCGGGGAAACAAAATGTGAAATAGAGTTAAGTGTTTACCCTCAGGAAACTTACAAATCTCCTTTCCCCTCATAATTCGGGGCTCTTGCACTATTCCTTTAAATAGATCCAACAGGCCGAAGCTGGTTTGGCTCAGTGGATAGAGCATCGGCCTGCGGACTGAAGGGTCCTGGGTTCAATTCCAGTCAAGGGCATGTACCTGGTTGCGGGCACATTCCCAGTAGGGGGTGTGCAAGAGGCAGCTGATCTATGTTACTCTCTCATTGATGTTTCTGACTCTCTGTCCCTCTCCCTTCCTCTCTGTAAAAAATCAATAAACAATATATATACATTTAAAAATAAAAAAATAAATACAACCAGCAGGAGGGTTTTCCATGCTGACAAGGCTCTGCAGAGTTGAGAAAAAACAAGTTGCCTCTGAGTGTTAACTTTGATGTTTGTTTAGTTTTATAAAATATGTAAAAGGCTTTTCCATTAGAGCCTAGGACTTTCAGAAAGCTTTTAGAATCTCTTGTCACAAGTACTTAAATATCGTGAAAAGGGAGTCCCGAAGACTGGCAGCCTGGAAACTTAAGTACTGTTTGTGGTTCAGGGTGTGTGGCCAAGTGAAGCCCCCGTCCCCACCATAGCTGAGGCCGTGAATAAATTGATGAGGGTAGAGTGTCTGCAAGCATCTAGCACAGTCTTGGCACAGGCTTAGCACTTATTGTTGTAATGGCTGCCATCCTTGATCAGAACGGTGTGTTTTGAGCTCGATTTCCCTTTTGAAATGTTGGGGTCTGCAAAGTGGCCATTGGTTCTGAAAAATACAGATCACATGGGAACTCCAAATCCATCCGGCAACCCTCTACTACCCTTTAGCCTTTGTGAGCAGTATGCCACAGTCTAGAGAAAGGTAAGGATGAAAGGCTCAGCCTAGATGTATTGTAATGATAGAATGAATTGCAACTTGAGAAAAGTGATTTAGATCCGAGAAACACACATGGGGTGTATTAAGTGCCACAAATAAAATACATCTAGACATTGCTTTAGAGAGCCTGTTTCTGCTCTATGCAAGTCTATAGTTTGTTTTGAGACCATACCTGACACCTACTCAAAGAGGCCTACGGGGATGCTAATGTAGCCAGGACTCATCACACTCTACATGCTTTCTCTGCTTGTTAATCTTCAGAGGAATATCCTATTCCCTCCTATCATTTTCTAGCCTATAATTAATTTCCTGGTAGGCATGCACTCAGGGATTCATTGGCTGTCTCCTCCTTGGATAGGTAGCCTTGTGAAGGCATGAACTTTCACCTTTGTATGCCCAGTGCTTGGCACAGAGAAGGTTCCCAATGAATATTTGCTGAGAAGTGAGTTTTAGCAATGACGGGTTTTACCAGCACCAGCATCACCCTCAGAATTCGTGAGAGCTTAGTTGGGTTTAGTCAAAACTCTGTGAAATCCGAGCAAGGCTCCTCATGCCGGGTCAGGTGGCAGAGCACCTGATTTTGGTGCTTTTTGTGAGATTGTGTGAAATAATAGAAAGTAACTACTTTTACCAAACTTTATGATACAAAAGTGGTGCAGTAGGCCAAATGTTAAAATGATATGGATGGGACTAATACATTGTTTGCTTTGATTATTTTTTAAAATATGTTTTTTATTGATTTGAGAGAGGAGGGGAAAGAGAGAGATAGAAGCATCAGTGATGAGAATCATTAAATGGCTGCCTCCTGCATGCCCCACACTGGGGATCAAGCCCACAACCCGGGCATGTGCCCTGACCCAGAATTGAACTGGTGACCTCTTGGTTCATGGGTCAATGCTCAAACACTGGGCCACACCATCTGAGATGCTTTGATTATTTTTAAATACATGTAATGGTAACCTAACTTTTTTTTTTTTTTTTTTTTAGTTTTTGTAATTTGGATAAGCGGTATTTTTATTAAACTCGAACAACAAAACTCATTGATTCAGGTTGCAAAGTACCCACGCTCTGGATGTATGTTGGTTAACATCCATCTACTGCTTTAGAAATGCCATCTTTGCCCTTCATAGTGTCCTTCAGGTTACACTCTTCGCTGCTACCACTGGCAGAATCTAGATGTGACTTCAAATTAGTCCTTTGTGGGAAAAATCTCTGATGACATTCTTTTGTGAGTTCAGATAACTTAGGAGAATTGCTGGGCATGACATATTTTTCTTATTTTATTTTTTATTTATTGAAGTGACACTGGTTAATAAAATTATATAAGTTTCAAGTGGACAATTCTACGATATAGACATTTTCTTAATGCTGCGGTAGATTATGTATTTGTGAAGCTTGTTAATCAGCCACATCTCAACCAAGCGTCATTGGAAAGGCTCAGATTGTCTCTCCCCAAGCCCACAAGCTTATGTGCAACCTCATTCATCTACCACATGTGTCAAACACAAGGCCCGCGGGCCAAATCCAGCCCGCCAGGCCTTGCAATGTGGCCCGCACCGCGCTGTCATCACTGCACTCCGCTGTCAGTTTATGACATTGTCAGTTTATGACTGTTCAGTAAACCATTCGGCCCGCGATTTAGGCTGGATTTTAGATTTTGGCCCCTTCTCTGATTGAGTTCGACACCCCTAATCTAGACCAGCGTCACACTACCTTTCTCAGCAAGTAAATTTCAGGAAACTGTTCAGACTTCCCAGCTATTAATGATAGAGAAGGACTTTCTTTTCACCAACCCCGTCCAGTGGGAAGTGTTTTGTGAATACCTACTGGTGAGGCATAGCTGGAAGCCCAAGGAAATCAAGGTGTACTGCCTGGAAGCAGAAAGCTTCAGGCACACACTTTTTCTCTGGATGGGAAGGAAAGTGGGAACCGTCGCTGTTGTTAGACTTACATGAATAATGAGTCCACATCTGAATGGGACATTGAATTAAGGAAATTTGGTGCTGCATTTAAACACATACTCATGTATGCACGTGATCAAAGATGTGGCTATCTACGGGTTTGGTTTCGTGGAAGTAGTTATGGAATCTGGACCCTGAGGTTCCACGCTAGCGAGTTCCACTGTGATTCTGGGTTAGGAGAAAGGCTTTTGCCTGTGAGGAAGCATTGCCATAATAAAAAATGAACATGGCTCAGTGATTGAGCCTCAGCCTATGAACCAGGAGGTCACGGTTAGAGTTCTGATCAAAGTACGGTTCGATCCCCAGTTAGGGGGTGTGCAGGAGGCAGCCAATCAATGATTCTCTTTCATCATTGATGTTTCTCTCTCCCCCGCCCCCCTCTGAAATCAATCAAAATGTATTTTGTTTTTAAAGAAACAATAGTTACATACACTGGTGATTTGTACAACATCATTCTTGAGTTTATTCTTTAATAAAGAATATTCAGAAATAGGCAAGCAAAAATGCCATTGATGTCACAGAGGAAAAAGCTACATATATGTATTAATGGGATCCATTCGCGGGTTTATGGATCCAAACGCCTCCTGGCTCTCTACACATCACAGGTGTGTAGACTCCTCTCACATGGGCGGGAATGCCGATTTGTCACCACAAACAGCCTGGGATTGTGCAAGTAATTCCCTGGTAGGCTCCATACGGGGTTCTTTTCTGTAGCAGCGAGTAGGGAAAGCGTTGAGGGGAGTCAGTGCTGTTGAGTGGTTGTGATTATGCTGAGCAGACGAACGTTCTGTAGACACCTGGGCCATCCTCGCTGCACAGAACATCTTTGGAAATGCTCGCTCTAGTCAGCACTTTCCCATTATAGGGATGGTTAAAACGATCAGGTGTCTACCCCAAAACAGATGTCTGTTGCTGCCAAAACATTGTACAAAGCACCCATCTCGAAGATGTTAGAGAAACAAACCCTCGCCACTGAGCTCTGTGCCTGGCTTGTAAAGACCCTGCCTTGTAAAACTGGTCCATTTAGGGAGTGATTCTGCAGGAAGCTGGAGCCAGCCTGTGTGAGCAGACCCATTCCCTACCTGTGACGCGGATGGGGCTCAGGGATTAGAAGGGCTTCGAGGGACCACAAGGGTTTATTTAGAGCTCTCTGTTCTTCCAAAGGAAGAAAACACACAGAAGAGCATCTTTGTGCCAGAGGCTCAGAGCAACCTGGACTCTCGGCCCTTGTTTCTTTTGTTTCAGGAAACAAAGCCGATTTGCTGGAGCCCTACACCTGGGAAGCTCTAAATGGAGTCAGGCTCCTGGTTATTTATAGCAGATGAGCCTCCACCTCCGCCCTCCTTATCTCCCACCCCTCCCCCAGCACCGGGGCCCTATATTTAGATCCTCAGATGCTGTGTGACCACAGCAAGTTTGTGCCTCTGCGAAGGGTGGAGGGATAGGGGGTGCTTTGGCCTAATGGAGTAGATGCCCATTCGGGATGTTTTCACCATCTGAGGGATGAGGCTGTGCGCTATAGAAGAAGCCTAGTAGCCCGCAGCATCTCTTCGATATTGTTTGGTGGAAGGAAGAATTTTTGTAACCCAGTGTTTATTACAAAAAGCACTGCTGTTGTATATATATTATTCATGTTTTGGGATAGATTCTTAAAATATGTATATATGTGTGTATATGTGTATGGGTATACACACACATATGTGTGTGTGTGTGTGTATTTGGGTAAGATAAAAAATTCTAGGTAACAACAAATTTTTCATCCAGAAAGATGTATGATACTTGCTTCTGTAAAACAAATATTTGAAGTTATCTCAGGAAATGACCCAAAGGAAAACATAGTGCCATTATGTTCAGTGCTATTTTAATAAGAGCCAACTACATGCTGAGCTTGATTCTTATTTCATTGAATCACCATGTCCTTCTTAGTGTGTCGGAGCATCCCATTTTACAGATGAGGAAGCTGAGGCTTAGAGAATTAAGTAACCCATTTTAGTCACTGAGCTAGATGGGATTCAAACTCAGGGGGTCTGACCCCCAGGCCAGAGCTCTGAACCATGATTCCTGTTGCCCTTAGAGACAGTCTGGTTGTCGTGTGTGCGTGTGTGTGTGTGTGTGTGTGTGTGTATGGTGTGTGTGTGTGTATGGTGTGTGTGTGTGTGTGTGTGTGTGTGTATGGTGTGTGTGTGTGGTGTGTGTGTGTGGTGTGTGTGTGTGTGTGTGTGTGTATGGTGTGTGTGTGTGTGAAGATAAAATCAGAGATGACTATTTTAGACACCTGCAGGTGGCTGAACAACCCGGGACATGCGAAGCCCCTCTTTCTGGGGACAGAGTCTTGCTGTTCGATAACTCTGGATTCTGGTTCAGACCAGTCAGAGAGAGCCTCTTTGTCTGTTATTTATTGTGGAATGGCATTCTCCCTGCAGTTTTCTTGCTATTGGAAAGCAGTCATGTGGCTGGGAAGAGTAGGTTTGGATGCCATAGGTCGGGTATAAGTAAGGGGTTCCACTGTCTAGCTGTCCATTCCATCTGGCTACCTTCCTTCCTTCCCCTTTGCTCCTGACAGTGCTTTCTAAAGCCACAGCTGTGCAGAATTGGCCCTAGTCCCCCTCCGATTGCATCTCGTCTATGAATAGTGCCCAGGTGAGCAGACACTCTCACTGTGGCAGTAGCAGGCAGAGTCCACTCCAGGGGCCGTTTATCGGGGAAACAGCATACAGCGGGGAGAAGCCGGCAGGCCTGTTGTTAGGCTGGGACCCCATTGCCCATAACATCAGCCTTATTCCTGTTTAGATCGCAAAGAAGAGTTGTTTCTTAGCCCATGCCCCGCGTAATCCTGCGTGTTCTCCACCCAGTGCGAGGCAGGACCCTGGTGTTTGCATTAGAGAATCTTCCCCTCATTCATTCTTTCTTCCAAAAGCGGCTTGGGATGCAGCTCAGCTGTTGCAGACTTGATGGCAAAGTTTCATGTTTAAAAAGCACCCTTTTTTTATTATTAAAATGGGGACAAAACCCTGACACGGTAGGGCAGGGTTTTCTCTGAAGGAGGGAGGAGGAAAATATGGGGAGTAATGAATTCATCAAGCTGGGAATGCACGAGGCAGCCAGCTAGGCAGCCAGCGAGCGAGGCAGCGAAGCGCTCAGGCTCCCATCCCCGGCAAATGGAAAGAGCGCCCATTACCGAGGAGAGGCGCGGACACAGCCCCGCTAATCGCTTGGTCATGCTTGGGAGACGCTCAGCCGTCACAGGGCCGTGACATGGGGAGAGCGGAGCCAGGGTCTGTTGTAAGAGGGAATTGTTGATTTAACATCCATAACCAGAGCCCTCCCTTCCCCAACCCTCACCCTCAGATGACAGGCCTGGGGGTTGGGAAAAGGCTCTCGTGTGTGCATGTGTGCTTAACCCTTGAGAGTCAGCACAGCCGGAAATCATCTGGGAGGTCAGAATACTTGAGGACATGGCTCTCTGAATCACAACATTCCTTTTTTACTTATTTCCACCCTTTGTTGTCCCTTACTGTGTGGGTGTGCGGTATAAGATGTGGAATAACAGGAGCTTACAGACACTGATGGGTTGTTTTGTGCCAGGTGATGTTTTGACTTGTTTATATGGATTACCCCATCAATGCCTGTGAGGGACCTGTGAATTGTCATCTCCATTTTGTAGAATTTCAGTGGCCCAGCCAAGGTCACACAGCTCATGAAGAGGAGAGGATCTGATACCAAAACCTGTACTGTGGACCACGGTGCCTTGTATAGGACGAGGTCCTTTGAGAAATCTAATGAAACCAAGGGACAAATCAGCTGAAGAGAGAAAATATACTTTTTCTTTCTTTCGACACTCATTTTATTGAGTATTGCGCCTATTGGCAGAGTGGAAAGACAGATATGTGCATAACTCCAATGGAACGCCATGCTTGCTGTGATGGAAAGATGTCTGGAGATAAAAATTACTAAGCAATGGTAATTTGATGAGGAATAATAATTTAAAAAAAAAACATAGGACAGACTTGGGTTAAAAAATTATGTTTCATTTTATCATTTTGTCAAGAAAGAGGTTCCTTTGAGACATGTTTCTGGAGATGTATGTCCAAGGTTTGAAAAAAAGTACTTAAATAAAATGTAAAATCAACACTGCTAGTATAGCTAAAAATTTATGGAGAAAGTTCTCCAAATATTTCTTAATGATGTTAAAAAGAAAAACAAGCCAAAACCTATTTGGCTCAGTGGATAGAGCGTCCGTCTGCAGACTCAAGGGTCCCAGGTTCGATTCTGGTCAAGGGCATGTACATTGGCTGTGGGCACATCCCCGGTGGGGGGTGTTCAGGAGGCGACTGGTCGATGTCTCTCTCTCATCAATGTTTCTAGCTCTCTATCCCTCTCCCTTCCTCTCTGTAAAAAATCAATAAAATATATTTTTAAAAAAAGAAAAACAAAAATGAGGGTAAAAACAAAAGTAGAAGTCCTCCTTGGAACATTAGTTTCGTTGTGTCTAGTTGGTAAGCACTGTTCCTCCTAATACTGTTAGGTTGCTTTAGAACTTGACTCCTAAGGGTTTGTCAGGTAAGGCAGAGGGAATCTGTGAATCTAGAAGAGGGCAAAGAAAGTTGCTCCTAAAGAAGATTAAGCAATAATGGAGCAAATATATAACTTATTGCTCCAATACTACTTCCAGAATTTCTCCAAACAATGCAAGAAGCAGACATAAAAGAAAAAGAGATGCCATCCCATTGCCCTTTAATCCTTTTGTGAATATAAATGTAAAAAGTTCTGAACATCATATAAGAAAGGAAATTGTTGCTTTAGATGCTTCATTGTCTGGAGTTCATAGTGACTCAACTAATAGGAGTTGGGATGGGTTGGGTGAGCTCCAGATTGGCTTATTTTCCCTCAAGAGCACTTGATTAAGGCAGGATAGAATGAAATGTACCTAAACATACTCTCTTTCCTCTCTTAGGAAAGTCATAAGAGTAATAATAATGAGGGGAAAGACAGATTCATTTGAGTGTAATCCATTGTTTAAGCACAAAACGAAACACAAATCTCATTACTGAAGAGTAATAAAAGTGAATCTAAGTAGCACTCAGTTGCCTACCAATAAAAATTGCTACCAGTGCAGCTAGTTGCCTGTCTTTGTGAAATGAAGAGATGAATGCTACCTTTGTTCAATGGACCCATAATTAAGAGGTGGCTCAACATTGAAGAAAGGCTATTGCTTTAAAAACATATTGCCTTGTAAATGTCAGACCAATGGAGACGCCCGGTTATGAAGGTTACACCTGCTAAAGGTAAACTTAATGAAACAGCCAATGGCATTGTCATGGTTTAGAGATTCACCCACTAGCTTATGCACTTGCAGCTTCATGGAATAGCATCCTGGTTTAATTCTTTCAGGCTTCTGTTCCCTTTAAGCTGGAGTGTTGAAGTGTATGGGGAAAGGAGTAATATGTGTGTGTAGACACACACACACACACACACACATTATGAGCATTTTCTTCTCTGACATACTGGGTCATACTTAAAGGGAGTGTTAGTTTAGAGTGATTTATATTTTGCATATTATACACGGTTTCTTCATACTTTCCCTATTAGCCTTGGTACTTTTATCAGATACATCTTTCCCAGGAACTTGGACTGGATGTTTTTATTACTTGGTGGTGGGTAAGTTGTGAAACAAGCTTTGAAGTAAGAATTCAGCCCTGAGAGACTTGCAGAGCAATGAACTTGCAGAAGGTGTTAGGGTCTATCCTGGAGAGCAGTCCGTTTTGCAATTTTTGTCACAGGGGAAGACAGTTTAATCCACAGCTTTTGGGGAAGGAGGGGAAGGTGGTTTTGCCCCAGGTATCTGCTCCTTGAAATGGAATATTTAAAGAATCTTACCAGCAGGTAGTAGGTGCTCAACCAGCAGGTAGTAGGTGCTCAACGAATGCCACCCTTCCCCAAGGGTGTAAGCTATGTCCTGAGTATTCCATCAGTTCTCTGCTTTTTTTGTTTGTTTGTTTGTTTTACTTCTTTGATTAAGAATGACTCTTTGCAATCAAAGAGATTAGATCTCAGGCCACAGTGTATCTAGCAACTCTTCACAAGGCTTAAAAGTAGAGCAGTGGCCCTGTAAAAACTCAGAATTGGAGTGAATGTTGTCAGATTCTGTGAGCACCTTTCTAATGAGTGCCATGTATTTCCAAATTGTGTTAGAATCATTTATTTCTCTGACCAAATAAATACCAGAGCCAGAATAAAGGAAAGACCCTTCAAGATCGTCCACCTACTTGACAGGACAACTATTGTTCATCACGATAGGACAGTTTATAACTCCCATCGCCTGAGCTCGACCCTTGCACCTGGCTTCCAGTACTTTCTGGTTTGCTTTCTTTTGGAGAATGGCGTTTCCAAAAATTAAACAGCAGCTGCTGGTTTTTGTCTTTCTTTTCCAAATCTGTCCTTGATCTGACCAGTTGGTTGTATTAAAAAGGTGGTAACAGGTAGGGTATTGAAAGAAGAATGAGAAATAGAGGGATGGTTGTTCCTAGGTTGATAAAGCAATCTGATCTCATTTCTGAGTCCCCAATTGATGTTTGTTTTTATTAAAAATGTCTGCAAGGGTAACTATCCTGAGTATCTTATCCAGGAAAATCACATTAACTAGCTTTGCTGCAGAGTCAATAGGAGTTACAAAAATATACGTCTGTGGATTAAAAATGACACAAAGCAAATTTGTCAACTAAAACAGATAGGCTTGGCAACGGAAGCATACATCTGACGATGTTCAAGTCCTAGATGCAGTTCTTATTTTTTGGGAAAAAAACTTATAAATTGCTTTTTAAAGTATGCTTGGAGCCTGCTGAGAACATTCTGAATAAAAAATGAAGGGTAACCCCGAAACTGCCCTCCCTGTCCTCCAAGGGGAGAGAAAGAGAGAGAGAGAGAGAGTGGTTGGGGGGTAGGGAGGGAAAGAGACCTGTGTGCTTTAGCCAGGGGAAGTAATTGAAAATGCTAATTCTGTGCCCACAGTCTACAACTTTGAAGGACAGGTCCTTGTCATTGGACTCCTCGAGAAACAGCCGAGCAGAAATAAAAATAGATCATTGACCAGAAATATCACTTTCCAACTGAGAAGGTTTAAAGTGCTGCTGCCCATTTCTCTGTTTAAAAAAAATTAGATGCCAGCCTTTTTATTCTTTATCCTGAGAACATTGGATACGATGTTTATGTGGTTGAGGAACAGAAATATTGTGGGTCTAAGTTTAAGAAATGTTAAGACATTTTTATTGCTATTTTTTTTTCTCCTTGGCAAGTGAATTGTCTGCAAGGGTCAAGCTCAGGTCAAATCAGGAATTTCACAGGTTCAAGTCCATTAGCAGTTTTTGGAAAGATGAACATAGTTTTTGGAAGTGATCAGCATTTTTTAAAAATAAACAGAAGTTTATTTGGTAATGATAATAATTATAATAATCCCTTTCTACTTTAATTGAAAGCCCAAGAGTTAAACCAGAATTGGTGACTGATTTGTAGTGCTTGTAACCAGTGATGTGGGGACAATTATGGCAACATAGTTTTGGAATCTGCCCTGGTCATATTGTACATTAAAAACTAGGCATATATTGCCAGACTGGTATGGCTCAGTGGTTGAGCATTGACCTGTGAACCAGGAGGTCACCATTCTAGTCCTGATCAGGGTACATGCCGGGTTGTGGACTTGATCCCCAGTTGGGGGCATGCAGGAGGCAACTAATCAGTGATTCTCTCGAATCATTGATTAAAAAAAATATATATATATATTTGATTTTTTACAGAGGAAGGGAGAGGGACAGAGAATTAGAAACATTGATGAGAGAGAAATATCAATCAGCTGCCTCCTGCACACCTCCTACTGGGGATGTGCCCGCAACCAAGGTACATGCCCTTGACCAGAATCAAACCTGGGACCCTTCAGTCCACAGGCCAACGCTCTATCCACTGAGCCAAAACAGTTAGGGCTATTCACTGATGTTTCTATTTCTTTCTCTGTCGCCCTTCCTCTCTGAAATCAATAAAAAAACCCTATATTTTTTAAAAAAACTAGGTGTATGCTTACTGATTCATGAGAATCAAATATGTTGCTAGAATGCAGTGCTGGATTTGGAATTCCTCCCTTCTTTCATCCCTTCCTTCATTGTTCATTGATCCAGCACTGTCTGGGCATACAGCAGTGAATAAAGGAGACTCTGCTTGCATAGAGCTTCCATTCTAGTAAGAAAGTACACATATAAAAAATAACAATAGACAGTATGTCACATAACTACATAACAGAAGGAAACAGAGTGAGCGAAGGAGGGTTGGTCATTTCTAGTAGGGATGTCAGGGAAGACTCCCATGAGATGACATTTGCAAAAAGACCAGAAGAAGTTGAGGGGATGACCATGTGAATGGCTGGGAAGGGGGGCTCGTGGTCTCGGGGCCAGCAGATACAAAGGGCAGGAGCTGCCTGGCTTATGGAGGAAAGCAAGGCCAGCAATGGACCCAAGTGAAGTATCTACAAAAGAGCCAACAGTGAGAGGCCATGTCAGGGAAAAGGGGGGATAGGTCACATGTGTAAGGTCATAGACATCACTATCATGGCCATAACCTGTACAGTGAAGGAGAAGAAGCCATCTGCAGGGTTTTGGGGAGATGAGTGACCTGATGTAACTTACATTTATACAGGATGTTCCAGCCGCTGTTTAGAGAGTAGACTGAGGAGAGGCAAGGCCGGAAGCTAAGACACCCACTAGGAGGCAACAGCTCTATTCCAGGAAGAGGTGACGGTGGCTTGGACCCCAGAGGTACGCCTGGGGGTGGGAGACATGGAGGGGTCCCTGGATATACTGTGAAGGTCATGCCATCAGGATTTGGTGATGATTTTGATGTGGGATAAGAGAGAAAGAAAATATCTGAGCCAGAGACTCTCATTCTACAACCTTAAAAACCTTAGCTTCTAACTCGAATATCAACTATAACAATAAAAATGAGTAGGTGCACTGTACTGTATTTCAAAAATGGAGAAGCTTTTGTTTACCTTATTTTATATGAACTTCTGAGGTCTGGTGATAGTAAATACGCTGACTAAGTTTATGTAGCCAATCAGTGGCAGACCAACACTCATATTTCCTACAGAATTGGTATCACAAAGATAATCTTACTAATATTTATTAAGTGTTGGAATCTAAGCCTATGAATCATCTACAAACTTTTTGAGAGACTGAATCAAGGTAAGACATCTCAAATACTCTCAGGAGTTATTATAGTATGTGACCATGTATGACAGAGGTGCTGACCTACGGTGACATGCTTTTGACTATGAACTTGGTGTTCCTTTTTCCTGGTAACTAGCAATTAATTTACTCAGTTCTCACCACTGTGCGCTTCTCCGGTGACTCTCATGTGACTCACTGGCAGTTGTGTGTGGCATAGGGATGCCTTCTGAATGACTGAAATAAAGCATGCCTAATTAGCCTAACCAACAATTACAAATATGACTTCAGCCCAGATAGTTAGGATGCCAACCAGCTGGCTCACCTATATGGTCTCCTTTTTTCATGGACTCGGGCAACACCTGGCATTGTTTTAGAAAGCCAACTGGCCGCACCAGGTTTTAGTATGATGGATGGATTCAAAAGGAAGAGCAAGTTCAACTAGCAATTAATGGAAAATAATATAAATAGGAAAAAAAATAAAAGCCCTACCCTTTTAGTCCATCAGAGGCAATACCATCTAAACACCTTAACCTCAAAATCATTAGTCTTGAATATTTCAATCAATATGGATTCTCTCAAAAATCAATTTGCTGCTACAAATATGATTGTTTAATAATTCACAAGTTCTGGGCCTTCAGGCTAGAAAGGGTGAGGGCAGCTGAGGAAAGAGGTAATCGCCACCTGAGATAAGATTTCAATTAACAGAAGAGAACGTCTATGCAATACAGCTTAATGCTAGACCTGGCTGTCTTTTATGTGCACGTGTTTTGAGCTCTATGTCCTACGGGGAAGATAGCAGTGTAGTTTCCTTCCATTGTTTACTTTCAGAACAGAGCTATTTAGCTATTTTCCTAGCATCATAAATATTTTATTACAAGAAACCACTGCAAATTTCAGTTTTACTTACTAGATTAAAAACAATCATTTTAAATAGCTAACGACTGGTGCCAAGTCACACGGTCTGCTCTGCAGTGTTAAGAAGGACAGATACATCTGACGAGGCATGTTGGTAACTGCTCCGTGCCTTTTCGGATTTATATCAGGGACGGTGATACTGTTTTGTAAAGGCTGCCTTTCCAGGGCCCCTTGCCCACTGTCATCACTTGGGATCACGTGAATTCCCAGGACTTGTCATTCTTTCTAACACATCTCATTCACGTGAAATCAGTTCGCTAGAGAGACATTTCTGAGTCTGGCTACAGAAGAGCTCTCCACCATCCAGTTGCACAAGGTGGACATATTGATTACTAATGAATCTCATAGGTCATTGAGATGTGATTCTCTCACTCTTGAGTATCCATCAGGAGTCTGGCCCAATAATCTTTTAAGCTCTTAAGAGGAGAGCGTGTGTGTGGTTTCGTTTTGTTCTCAAACAACCATTTTAACAGCCACTGACTAAAATGTCCTTCCACGCGGTTTTATAATGGACTAGGCAACAATGGGAGTGGGGCTCTCGAGGGTCACCGCTGGGCACCCAGGAGAATGTCCTGTCACCCGTGTGCCTTGGGCCTGCCCCCACCATGGGCCACACCCCATGTAGGGCTGGGTGACCTTCCTGTCTGTTTGCATAATCTTCCTTCCTTGGATTTATTCTCCACACCTGGGTCAAAGCATGGGGCTCATTAATAAACATTTATTGGGCACCAACAGGGTATTATGTTCCAAATATATTCCCTTCCCGGTGGGCTAGGAATCCACAATTCTGGCTCCCAGCAGTCACCTCTGCCCTGATTTTGAGGAGAGTACGTTATCTCAGCATTTGAAAGGACGTTCAACTATTTGTGAACTTCAAAGAGAGACAGTCCTTCATCCAAAATGTCCTTTCAGATGGCCACAATGACTACATAGTCCGCTTGTCTCATAAAGTCTACTGAACTGATTCTGGGATGCGGATAAGCCCTGATAAGGTTAAAAATATTAAAACCCAGAGATCGTAATTAGGCTATCAAGTGAAAAGCATCTGTTCAGTTAGGTGTGAGGACAGTAGAGAGAGAAAAAAGAACCTCATAAAAATCGAAGAACATCCTCAAGGTCATTGGCATCGAACTGTTAAAGTCATTTGGGCTAGGTGCTGGTGTGCTCAAAACCCGATCAGTAGGCAAAGTTAGGATGTGTGTGTGGAGCTTCTCACCGAAGCACCATAAATAATTGAAAACGCCTTTAGCAAATTTCTGTTTTAATGGGAAAATACTTTGTCATGCAGTTTTTCAATTAGTATTCGCTAATTCAAATTGGTTTATCATTTAGCCAACTGCACATTAGATTTTCAGTGATGCATTTTCCCATCTTCATTTTTATTTGTGGGGTTTGCATTGATAGTAAAACTTGCAGGGTGCAGGAGGAAGGGGGCGCCGAGCGGGGGGGGGGGGGAGGGGGAAGGGAGCTTCAATCATATTTCCACTGGTGGCTCCCAGCATTGTTCTGTCTGATGCAACACCTGAAGGATTAAATTAAAAGCCACTATCAGTGGCTCAGTGGCTCAATGGAACCTGGTTTGAGGGAAGGACCATGGGGCTGCAGCCCCTTGAATTATATAGAATCTGAGGTAAGGGAAGGGATGCATTTGAAACTGAAAGAAAGAAGATGGAAATTCTTTCATGCGCTGTGCCCCTCCTCCTCTCAGGTTCAAAGGAATCTATTCTCCATGTCAGACCTAACATTTCCATAGAAGGGATAATAGTCCAGGATGTGCTTTGGTAAATAGCAATCGTTAAGTGGACTCATCATTGAATTAGTTCAGGAGCCACAGTTAATAGAAACGTAAAAGAGATCTTCTGTTTAATTTTTTCCCCCCAGTTTGGTGGTAAAAAAGGCCAGCCAAAAATAAAGTTTGTCTCCATAAAGGACTTCCACATTCATTCATTTGTTGCTTAAGGAATACCTCCAAAATTGCATTACCGCTCTCAGAATATCGTGTTTGCATTATTTTTATTGCTCACTTCCCTCTTTGGACTCTTTAAGTTCTGCGAAAGAGAGAATGTTATGTCTCTGCGGTATCCCCAGAGCTTAGAATAACAACTGGTACATCAGAGAAATCCCTGTATATTTGCTAAACGAATGCATACATGATTGAATGATTCAACATGTGTATAAGAATCAAATAAATGAAAACATATTTAAAGAAATAAAAATAAAGGTTAATCTCATCTAAAAATTCATCCTCTCCCTCCCCAAAGTAAGCTTGGGACCATGAAGGTAGGACTTAACATGGTCCCAGGACTTAACAGGGTCCCAGGACTTAACAGAGTTGAGAATGGGGGTACATGTAGGTGGGTACATCCTTTTGATCCATGGAGAAGGTCAGAGAAGAGCCAGCTGAAGTGCAGGGCCCAAGTAAGACCCCCTCTTGCTCAAATCTATGGGGAGTCCTGGGTAAACATATCTCTTGGCTTAGAGATTATTGTGACGATGGCATTCAAGCTGGAGCATCTTCAGTAAAATCAGGTAATGAACAGATGGAAACGTGCACCAGAAAACGCACCCACAGATTGAAGAAATGGTAGAGCTGTGGAAAGGCATGCAGGATCCTCCAACACCTCAGGGACTAGCAGCTCTCACTGAGGTTTGACTTTCCTGCCCGGTGGGCTGGTTGGATGGAGGATGCGATAGGAGAGACTTAGGGGACTGAGACCTGACACAGGAAGTCTGAGGAGTGGGGGAGAAACATATGTGCATATTTTCACTTTCCTAATACTTGATATGACTCTAATATATTTGACTTGCGTTTCCATGGCTAGTTGAAAACCGGCTCCCTAAAATATATTTTGTGCCCTCTTTCAAAATCTGACTCTCCGTCAAATGGAATTTCTTTCTTCAAAAAAAAAAAAAAAAATGTAGTGAAATGTGATTAGTGCAAATGTCTGTGAAATTTATTGTACTATTAAAATCCTATTGGGTCTTTGTTTATGAAATGTATTTTTCTGTATTTGAGGTTTAAGGAGGCTTGATAATGAGGCTGTGAAGATTCATGGGCTCTTTTCTATGGCTTAATTTAGGCTCTATATCAAATATGTAAAATAACATCATATCTTTCCACCACCTCTGTGGATCATACATTTTGTTATTATTTCCCTGCCAGAGTTTTTTTCTTCTCTCTCTCTTTCTCTTTAAAAAATAAATAAATACTGAGCTACTAATAGTAGGGGCATTTTTTATAGATACCCATTATCTAGAGCAGAAAAGAGGTTATGTAAGTCTAAAAGGCAGTTTCTCTTTCTTGGACTGCCCCCAGGGTTAGGTGTTCCTGCACTGACTCACATTCATTGTCGGCTACCATGATCGCCCCTCCATACACTTTTACCACCTTAGGAAATACGCATTTCTCTGTGGACTGCGTGTCCCAAACCCCCATGGCCCAATGTTCGGTTTCTGTAGGGAGCAGAGGAGCAGCTCAGCGGAGCTGTCCACAGGGTGCAGAGCTGACATGACCGGGGCCTGGTCCACTTGGAAGGAAAGAAAGTGGCTGGCCAGGCTCCCCTGTGATGTAAAGAGGCTCCCAGTGATTTTCAATCCGTCCTCAATTTCATCACAGACCAGTGAAGGCCTTTCCACAGCCATTCTTAGGTTCTGTGGTTTACTTTTCTCTTGACCTTCATTGCAATAGTGACTTCACATTGCTTTGAGGATAAAGACCAACATCCTAAAGATGGTCTACAAGTCTCTTTCCGGTCTGGCTCCATCCATCTCTCTCTCTCATTTGGCTCAGCCCCTGCTCCCCGTCCTGTGCCTCTGTCCATCTTCTAGATTCTTGGACTCACCAAGCTCCCTTCTGCCACAGGACCCTTGCACCTGCTGGCCATTCAGCTACAAAATCTTCAAGTCTTACCTTTGCCTAGTTAATACTTACTGTTAAGGGTCAGGTCACCCTTACTTAGCTTCTCTGGTTTGTATGATAAATACTTTTATTATATACTTTCTGGGCATTTATTTTCAATAATGTGGCTTTGAGTAATGTCTGCCTCTCCCACTGAACTGAAACTCCTTGAGAACAGAGACCGTGTCTGCTTGAGCTTCGCCTGCATCCTTCCAGCACGTTCTACAGAGTGGGCCCTCGATGTGGCTCGTGGGAAAAATCAAAGAGTGGTGTTATTGTCCCCTTCCCTGAATTTCCCTGAGGACAGCCCTGCATGGCTTCATATTCGGCACACTGCCACCAAATTACTCTTGGAGGTTGGTGACTCACTCACAGATATTCATCTGGGAAGAATGGAGGGGAAGAGACAGGTCTTCATTCAACTTTTTCAAGAGGGAGCCAGCAAATGCTTTAGAATTACATAGTGTGGTGCTATTAGATTCCTCAGGGCCCCAGAAAACAGGGTGTAAGGCTGTCTTAGATGACTAAAGCAGCCAAACTTTTATTAATTTTGCACCCGATTTCTATCCCAAGTAGCGCTAGGAATGACACAAACTCTCTCGCTCTACCTGCAGGCAGCATTGTTTTACTTCTCTCCAGCAACGATGGTTTCTTCCTCAGAAAGCACCCAGCTCCCTCTTTTGTAATCAGTGTCACTGCCAGGGTGCTTTTCCCGCTGCCTAATATAAATTCCTTCTGCTATAATTAAATAAGCCCATTTCCTTTGTTCTTTCCTCAGGGAGAATTGGTTTCGATAATTGTTCTTTAAATAGATGAATCATGTTCCTATAATGCCTTCCAGTTTACCAAGTGTTTTAAGTACGTCATCACATCAAATCTCCCCGCAAGGCAGGGAGCCGAGGATTCATTCCTCTCCCTTCACAAAACAGCCAGAGCGATGGCAGAACTTGTTCAGGATCACATGGCTTGTACGTGGACACTGACGGGCAGATGGGTCTCAAGCCAAGATGCTTGTGTATCTGAATCCAAGGCTGTTTCCATAATTGCAGGAGCCACCCTCTGCATGCAGGAAGAGTGAGAGTCTACCTGCTTCCTTCTTGGACTTATCACCGTCTCGTCTATTCATGGACACGCTTCCCAGTTTCTGACTTCCGCACCTGGGTGCGTTTTTACTGCTCTTTTCGGAGCTCCACCTTTTACATGTAGAATATGGGTGGTAGAGCCCTGAAATACAGCATCTTTAAAACAGTTACAACGATTAGAGTTCAATGATTCCTTATACCTCTAGTCATGCCTTCTGGTATTATGGTGGCTTGTTTATTTATTTATTTTTAAATAACAGGATTTGTGAGCCTAACAATGAACTTTATAGTTTAGCAAAGAAAAAAATACCGGAAGGTCCCCACTGGTGGGAACCCATGATCTAGTGCAGTGTTTCCCAAAGTGTGGTGTGCGTCCCCCCAGGGG
Organism: Pipistrellus hanaki; assembly: GCF_964339955.1. Classification (NCBI taxonomy): domain Eukaryota; kingdom Metazoa; phylum Chordata; class Mammalia; order Chiroptera; family Vespertilionidae; genus Pipistrellus; species Pipistrellus hanaki. The sequence goes on from NC_140522.1 coordinate 7,024,815, forward strand.
TACGGGAAGAGTTTGGTGGGGGTACGCGTTGCATCAGAGTTTGGTGGGGATAGGCACTGCACCGTGCTTAGCTGCGCCTAATTCTATGTTCTCATGAGTACGAGGGGTACTCAGCGTTACAAAAATTATAGAAGGGGGTACACATGTCAAAAGTTTGGGTAACACTGATCTAGTGGACGAGAGGCCAGAGGCCAGACTTTGCAGGGGTCTTCAAACTACGGCCCGTGGGCCACATGCGGCCCACAGAGGAGTCTGATCCGGCCCGCCAGGTTTTTTGGGCAGTGAGCGCAGCCGAGGTGTTACAGTAGGAATTAGTAGTTCATATAGTCCGGCCCTCCAGCTCTCTGAGGGACCGTGATCTGGCCCCCACTTTAAAAAGTTTGAGGACCCCTGCTTTACAGAATACATTTATAGTCAGAAATGTGCACCCACACCCCTTCCTCTGCCATGCTCTCCTGGGGCACCACGCTCTTTAAAATTCCCAGAGTAGGGAATGTTAGGCAAGGAGCTACACTTAGCCATTTCTTCTTGGAATGACAACAGCAAGGAAGTCAGAAAAAGTCAAATACTTTCCTGAAGGTCCCTACTGGGGGGAATAACCAGGTCACCAGTGTTCAGTAATATGGGGACCTGGACAGTAGTGGGCACTCCCCTGTGGTCACCCACTTGCCACTCTGTCGCCAGATTCTTAGAAAAGAATCTGGTAGAAAGAGGGCTGGTCCCAGATTCTTCCCAACCACTGCCTTCCTCTCTCTGTCTTTTCATTTCTTTGAGCTTATTCCAGAGTTTAGAACTAGAACCAACCTTAAGAACTGGACTTTCTGTTTGCAAACAGGGAAATATTGGGAGAAAGAAGCACTGACAATTTTTCTTTATTTGGGTCATATAAATCAGTGTTTTTCAACCTTTTTTGGGCAAAGGCACACTTGTTTCATGAAAAAAATCACGAGGCACACCACCATTAGAAAATGTTAAAAAATTTAACTCTGTGCCTACATTGACTATATATAAAGTAATTCTCTTGAATAGGAATCAAATAAACACAAAGAAAGTATTTTATAATTACTTTATTATGAAATATTAAGTAAACAAAATAGTGAAAAATTATAAAATTCTTGTCTTGTCTGCACCTACGGCACACCAGGCAACATCTCGCGGCACACTAGTGTGCCTCGGAACAGCGGTTGAAAAACGCTGATATAAATTATGTCATGTTTAGACTATATTCGAATCATCACCGCATCTACCAGGTGAAAACATCGCAATGCTGATCTTGTACTAAGAACCAAACTAGGTAATTCTTTTAAAATGAATTATCTGTAGAAAAGATTATGTCACAGTTTATTTTAGGATTTTGTGTGTGTGTGCGTGTGTGTGTGTGTGTGTGTGTGTGTGTTTCTCTTTCAGCCAAATGGTTTTCAATAGCAATTACTGAAGTGTCAATGACCTCCTGGTTCAATTGAATTAAAAAACTTAAATGAAGTTTTACTGGTATCAGTCTTTGTTCTCATACAGGGTAATTGAGAATATGATATATGCTACAACAATGCCATCTATAGTTAGTCGACTTTGTTTAGAGCAAGGTAGAATTTTACATATGCTGCCACAGAAAATGGTTTTAAAATAAATGTCTGTTAATCAGTAGTGCTTATGTAGTACCCACCTTTCAGAGCACTAGGAAGAAGTAGAAGAAGTCAGAGTGAGGTGCTCAAATAGTAACTATTTTAGGGAACAGGGAATTGTACTTAAGAAAGAAATTCTTAATAATTCTCCATGTATTTTCTTTAAGGAATCTTTTTAGGAAAGCATTCTCTGAGTATTAGTTAGAATTTATCATTTTTTCTCCTTATGGTCAGCACTTTTTTCTGTTGTCCAAAATAATTTTATTTTTCCTAACTGGGAGTCATAAAGTTATCCTTCTATTGATATATTGTCTTCTTAAAGTTTTAGAAGTTTGCTTTCAGCTTTTAATCCATCTTGGATTTGCTGTTGTGTGTAATATAAGGCAGTGTTTCTTTTCCAGATCATCAATTATCTTAGCACCATTTTCCAAAGAGTTCATCCTTTCCCCACAGATCTGCAATTTACTCTTGTTAAATACCGAGTTACCATCTGGTGTGGTCCTGTTTCTAAGCTCTCTATTTGGTTCTGTTGATCAATTTGTCTATTGTGTAAATATCATAATGCCTCACAGTAGCTTTATAACATGCCTTGATGTTTATAGGAGAAGTCAGCAGAAGGATGGACCAATAAATTTGGAATCATCATAAAATGGAATACAATAGAGCAGTGAAATCAATGAACCACAACTCTGAATCATAGAAGCATTAACATTTAATGAGGGAAAAAAAACACACCAAAGAACTTTATACAAAATGATACCATCTTAAAAGATCACATAGAAAGAAATCTAAACTATATATATATATAATCACACACACACATATATATAATCTAGGGACACAATCTTGTGGTCAAATTTCTAAGAAAAACAAAAGAATGATCTGAACTCAATTCAAGATAGTGTTTACCTCGGGGAGCTGAGTTTGATTGAAGAAAGGACCATCGATATATTTAATCTTTTGGGCAATGCTCATTATTCTAGCGCAGGGTGGGGAATGTGCAGCCCGGGGGCCGTATAAAGCCCGTGAAATCATTTCGTCTGGTCCTGCCAAGGCATTAAGGATCAGTTAATTAAATGTTTGACAAAATATAGCAGGCTTATTTTTTTAAATATATTTTATTGATTTTTCACAGAGAGGAATGGAGAGGGATAGATAGCTAGAAACATCGATGAGAGAGAATCATCGACCAGCAGCCTCCTGCACACCCCCTACCGGGGATGTGCCCGCAACCAATGTATATGCCCTTGACTGGAATCGAACCTGGGACCTTTCAGTCCGCAGACTATATCCACTGAGCCAAACCGGTTTCGGCTATAACAGGCTAATTTTTAAGTTGATGACTTTTTATGGCCTGGGATTGATGTTATAAATATCCAAATGGCCCTGGGCAGAAAAAAGGTCCCCATACCTGTCTAGCTGGATGGAAGGTTCAGGAGAGTTTATTTTATTCATAATTTATGCTTAAAACACATAAATTTTATATCAACTATTACAAATACAATTCGAAAACTATAAAAATGTGTACAGTATGATCATTTTATAAAAGCTCATACAATTTTAAAACTTCCAAGGGACTAATATTGTTTACATCATATTTGAGACTTCTTTATTTAATATTCTATTTCTAATTTAAATTAATATGCATGCATACCTATATATAGTAATTAGGCAAAATGATACAATATAATGGAGTTTTAATTCTCGCTCTGGGACTGGTTAAACTTAACATGTAGCTTAAACACCATAAAACTCAATTTCCTAATCTGTAACCTGGGAATAGTCCCTCATGGGAGTCCTTGTGAGGACTAACAGTTCCTGGCACATGGTAAACACTCAGTAAAGATTAGTTTATTTATCTATTTTATTATTTCTCCACTTAATAGAATCTGCATGTGTGTATATATGTGTATGTGTATATCGAGATAGGTATGAATATATAATTTTTCACTGTTTTAGAAAGTATGTTTGATTCATGTATTTATTTAGCCTTGTTTACAAGGCCATTTTGTTTGAAAGTACAGTTTTAGTTTAGTTTTTCTTTTAAATAGACATATTTTCAGCTTTTAGAGGATGATACAGTTGAGGACTAAAAAATGTCATGTGCTTAAATTTGAAAACAGCCTGGGTATGCAGTCTTCTCCATACTTTCAGAGGGTTAAATTATTTTTGCTAAGACCCAGGAATATGGTGGTGAACTAATGAATGACACATTTGCGGAATGAATGGGCATACCGATGGCATGAGTGATTTTAGAGAAAGAAGAAATCAAGGATGTAGCTAAAGATTTTGGTCTGAGCAACAAGAAGATAGAAAATATTGAGGGAGCTTAGATGTAGTTAAAGCGCAGAGATCAACAGGAGAGCAACATATGGGAAATGTTGATTTTGAGATGCAAAGTAGGCATCTAAATGAATTGTGCCCAGTAGGAAGATGGATAAAATACTGTGATGTTCAAAGTTGACATCTAAAGCTAAACTTACAAATTTGAGATCTGTCAGCATATATGCATATAGTATTCAAAACTATGGGGGCTAGCTGTGGCCACATAGGGATGGAGTGTAGAAGAATTTTTTTTTTTTATAAAAGGTCTCAGGACTTAGCTTTTTAAATAATCAGAATACAGAGAAATGGAGAATAATCAGCAGAGGAGACTGGGAAGAAGTGACTATGAGGAAGAGAGCAAAGTATAGAGACAATTATGTTTCCTAAGGTTCTGCAAAGAAGTATAAGAATTGAACCAAGGATTTTTTACTTCTAGATTCTTTGACTGAGGAGGGGAGGAGTGAAAAAGAGAGGGACTTACTTAAACATTCATTGACTGATTCCTTTATATGCCATGCCTGAGGATCTAACCTGCAGCCTTGGCGTACTTGGATGATGCTATAATCAATTGAGCTATCCAGCCAGGGCTCAATGCTCAATACTTTTGGCATCACAGTGATATGATGCTTTTCATAATCTAGCTTCATCATCTTGAACTCTTTATCAGGACTGAAAGTAACATTTTAAAATTATGGAAGAATATTAGGGTTTCCTATGTGTATTTGCGTTTTTCTTCTTGTTTTTGTTTTTTTATTATGTTAAACATTTGGTATTGTTTACTCCCTGTTTGCAAGCTTTGACAGATGAATAATTGGCATATGAGTGACACAGGAATTATTCAAGCCAATCTGTTAGCCATCCACATTTTGTGATTTCTTCGGAAAGGTGGCCATTTCTGTGGTCTGTAACTGCACTGGCAAGCATGTGACAGTCTGAGCTCCTCGGCACATAATGGCTTTATTTCCAGGGCAGCACCACAGGGCAGTCTTTTGGGAAGGCCTTTTAAGAGATTCAAGTTTAAGTTAAAACCAACTCCGTATGCCATTGCCAATGTGAACAGTTCCCATGAGGTGACAATTGGGTGAACAGCGAAGTTCACACACACTCAGGCGGATCACTAGAGAGATGTCACAACTTCCTCCTCTGCCTGTCAGCTGGCAAGTCCCTTAATTGAGGAAACACAGCACACAGGTTGACTTGACCCGTGCCCGTGTATAGATGATGTCCTTGATGTTCCCAGGCATGCAGTATTTATGTACTTGAGAACCTGATTAGGTAATCAGAGTATCATTCAGTGGGAGGAATGGTGGGGCCATGATCACTCGCTCCTTTTTATATGAGGTCCCCTTGTTCATGTGTCTTGATAAAGTCACTAGGGACTTCTGAGGGCATGATATTGAAAATCATGTAATACATTCTGTTCTTGTTTCCTTAAAAGAGGCCAAAACTTGTCATGTTAAATTAAACAAAGAGAGGGAGGTATTTCCAGAGCATAGAATGCAGCAAACTGAGCATGGTGTTGGTGGCTCCAATACAGGACAGGGATTTTTTTTAAGTATCTTCATAGAATTTTCCTGAAAATGCCCAGCTGCAATGTGCGTTTATTTCTTCTTCTTCTTCTCCTCCTCCTCCTCCTCCTTCTCCCCCCCCTCCTCCTCCTCCTCCTTCTTCTTCTTCCTCTTCTTCTCCTCCTCCTCCTCCTCCTCCTCCTCCTCCTCCTCCTCCTCCTCCTCCTCCTCCTCCTCCTCCTCCTTCTTAAGATTTTTTATTGATATTTTTAAAGAGAGAAGAAAGAAGAGGGGGAGAGGGAGAGAAACATGGATGTGGGAGAGAAACATCCATCAGCTGCCTGCTGGATGCCTCCTATTGGAGATCAAGCTCACTCCCTGGGCATGTGTCCTGACAGATTCAAACTGTCAACCTTTTGGTGCACAGGCTGGCGCCCAGCTAACTGAGCTACACCGGCCAGGGCTATGATTAGTTCTGCAATGGAGAGGGGGTCATATTGAGGTTTTGTAAAGGAGATATTGCGCTGAGTTATCATTTATGGCATTTCTAGTCCATACAGTCTCACAATTTTAAAAAAATAGTGATGGAACTCATATGAAGGAGTCCATTATCCTATAATCTTAGGAACATAGAGATGAGACAGTATGATACAGCTTTACTTATAAACTAAAGAACCAAGACGGCAAGGAATTGATGTTGAGAGATAATTTCTCTTCCTTTTAACAATTAAAAAATCAGGCAGAGCATGGAATCTACAGAAAATGCTAGTAAAATATAATATCTGGTTCATTTCTTAGCTTGCGTAGCCTTCCCAATGTTTTTATTATTACTGTTATGATTTTTGTCTGTCCTCCAAATTGCTAAATCATTAATGGTGGACTAAATTGTTGCTTTCAGTAGTTCAACTTTACCTGGAAAAGGGGCATAGGTTTATTCATTTGTCTAAGCAATTTAAAATACAACATGGAAGAATATTTGAGTCACATTTTATATGATTTCTAAATAACTTGGGCTTTTTTTTTTTTTTTTTTTTTTTTTTTTTTTTTTAACTCTGCGAGGGTTGCCCCTGCTCAGAGAGCTCTTTGATTTTTGATGACATCACATCCCCTTGGAGACAACATTATTATGTCACTGACCCTGCCGCGGTGAGGTCAGAGGTCCATGTGAAGCAGTTATGGGCCCGGAAGACTAGGCTTCAGTTCAGAGGAAAGCAAGCGGGGTCGCTAGTGAGGATGAAGGAGTCAGGGGCCAAGGGGGAGGAGCAGAGAAAGATAAGAAAGCAAATCCTGGAATATGGTCGTTGGCACGAGCAGAAACTTTACCCTCAGCATTTTCCTACCATGCTTTGGGAAATGAAAAAAAAAAATTAATGAAGGGGAAACAAGCCAGCGAGCCTTTAAAACTTTGCTCTCTTGCACTGCTAAGAAAGGCTCTGGAAAACAGAGGGGTTACATAAACGAGAGCAGGTGCGATCACGCCGAGGTAACTATTCAGCATATGTAAGTGCAGTTGGAAAATCATTGACTTGCAGAGAATACTCGAAATTGGTCCCTAATGGCCTTGGGTTTTGTCATATGGTCTTGATTATAAAGCTGAAATTGCATTGCCATGCCTTTCGTGTGAACGAGATGGATGGGTAATTGTTACGTGCGCTGAATGCCTCCCTGCAAGGAGGAGCCAGGACATCCCTGGTCACCACAGCTACCGTTATGCCCCGCTGTCAGGAAAACTCCAAGGGGCCAGTTCATCACCCTTTTTATGTAGGAGAGAGAGGATGTGCTTCTGTGGTTGGGGGTGCACACTCATTCCCACATATCCACATGCAGCTTGTGGGCCAGCGAAAGTGGCCCTGTGTGAGAGAAGGCAAGGTAGTGTTTGGAGAAACAGCAGCATCGACGGAAATGAGGGGTACAGACACGAAAGGGGAGCTCCAGAGAAAATCGATAACTCTGGTGCTGCCCTCTTGCTGGTAGCTGGCACCAGGCCGAACCAGCAAATATTTGGGGCTAGGTTTGAAATGTTGCAGGAAGGTTAGAATGATTGATATTAGGATGGGTCCAGTAAACAAGTGTCTGTGGAAGACCCATGATTTTAGATACACTAAAAGAAAATAACCTTCCTTCCATTGACGTGTTTGCTGTTTTATACAGCTCTCGGGATCCTCTCTGGAGGTGGGTGTCAGCACAGCGGCTACGATTCCAGCTGCTGTTGTGCTGGGAATAGGTTTCATAGCTGTTTCGTAGTTGTCACCACCCCCCTTCCGGTGTGGACATCAGGGGTGGATGCTGTGGGGAGGAGGAGCAAGCCCCGTGCTTGGTCCTGAGTGGGTGAGATTCAGAACCGTGCTGGGATCCCCGGCCATGACCACATTATCCCTTCATCATGAGAATATTTACCATGGATCCCGGCCTTGGGAGGCTGTGGCTTTCCCTTTCCAACAACACTTTGCAAAATATGGCCAATTAGCTCTGAGGGCCAGTTCTCCCTTCCACATCCAGCCTTGCCCTTTGGAGCCAGCTGTTATGGGAGAGACAAATCCTAGTTTGCTGAGGGGCTCCCAGAAAGTCTTATGTGAGAGAGACGTAGCATCAGGAGGTTCTCTGGTTGTGGGATACGATTTGCCACTCAGAGCCCCGAAAGTGTATGTGTGTTAGTGAGTGGGTTGACCAGATAATTAGCCAATCTCTCCAGCTGTTCTGATTTTTTTTTTATGCAGGGAGAATATTGTAAGGTAAGGAATAGCCAAAACATTAAGGATGTGCGTTTCTTTGTAAATGAAAAGAGGAGAGGGGAATGAACATGCAGAATTAATATATAAATATATATTAATATATAAATGCAGACTTGACATATGTGTTGTGTGTGTGTGTCTGTGTGTATAGAGAGAGTGTGTCCCAAAGCTGTATACACACTTTGAATAATTATAAAGGCAGTGTTTATTAAAAGACAATTCCTTTTCAAAACATGATAGACATCAGCTGTTAAAGTATGTATACATTTTTGGGGACTCCTAGTATATTCCTGTGCAAAAATATTTAGGGGAAAGTACCAGAAAATCCATAGTAATTATTTTAGCATATTTAATACCGGCTTTTATTTCAGGTGTAAATATAGTGATCCATGGCTCCATTATACCCATTATTATGCTGTACCACATGGTAATTAAATCTGGGCTTCTAGGGCAATAAACCGTGAGAGTTACACTCTCTGGGTGCTGTTTTTAGTTTTCATTTCTAGTGAAAAAATGCTAAATTAGTAGCATTTTTATGATTCCTGATTTAGCGCCTTTAATAAAGAAGCAGAAGCTAAAAACAGCCCAACCAAGCAGTTGAAGTCTTATCACAAGCCGGGAAGATCAATACGCTAAAAAAAGGATGCAAAGTTTTTGAGTGACAGCTTAAAGACGGAAAATTTAAATATATCCATCCCTGCCTTCTGCTCCACTGTGGACTACAGCCTTCAGCCTTCAGGAACGTGATTTATTCGTATCACCGGGTTTCTGTTTATGTTCCGTGCTGTAAACGATGCTTGTAGCAATATATCTGGATTAACGTATTAATACCTGCAGTGCTACCTAAGCCCAACATCACTAATATTGTTCAACGTGTGGTTTATTGGGCTATAAATGGGAACATCAATATTGACACTGGCTGCATCATCTAAGTGCTTGGATAACGGTGTCTGATGCTGCTACTGACAGTATATAAAACATACCTAGTGTTGACGTGTGATATGCCCTGGCTACTGCTTGTGTTTCTACCCTCCTCTGGGCTGCAGAGGAGGTGTTGTATGTGTGCAGAGACATGCTGAGGTTTTTCCTAGTGTTCATCAAAGGGATATATTTGGAGGAAATAACATCTTGTGACTACACATTTTGTGTCACAAATAAGACTAAATAATCATTATCCACAGTAATAAAAGGGTAGGGAGCAAATCAGGAACTGAGTTCCAGTGTAGATCCAGATTAGGTCTTTACCTTGATATGAAGCTGATTAGTGTTTATTCATTCAATAAGTTTTCATTGAGTGTTGGCTGCTGTCCTTAGTCTGTCTGGGCTGCTGTGACAAAATAGCATAAACGAGGTGGCTTAGAAATAACATATTTATTTCTCACAGCCCTGGGGGCTGAGAAATCCAAGATCAAAAATTCAATATCTGGAGAAGTTCACTTCCTAGGTGACTGTCTCTTTGTTATAACCTCTCACGGAGGAAGGGGTGAGGGGTCTCTCTCTGGCTGCTGTTGTAAGGGCACTAATCCCATCATGAAGGCCCCACCCTCATGATCCAAGTACCTTTTAAAGGCCCCACCTTCAAAGGCCATCACATTGAGAGTTAAGATTCAACATATGAATTGTGGGGGAGAGAGCATATTCAGTCCTTGGCAACTACTATGTGATGCCCATTGTTTCTACAGACAAGAACACATTCTAGGTTTCATTTCTTTTATTGAAAATCAAGACAGTATATCAAGTCTGTCTGAATTTCATCACATACACTCTCCTTAACGGAAGGCTATAAATAATGCAAACACTTTATAGTTTTCCTTCAAGAGGCAAAACAGTTATAGGCATCATGATCGTGCTACTTTCTGTAGGCGTTTTTCTAAAGACAAGCGGCATATGTTGAATTAAGCTTTGAATTTATCAGGAGTACGGAGCACCAGCTATCTATCTGCTAGAGACCATGTGGCTATTTGCAGAATTAAGGCGAATTAGCTAGAAATGGATCACATCCCTCCTCTTAAACACACAGTTAAATGTTAGCTGAGGAGTCAGATGCATCAGATGATAGTGATCAAACACACTTTTGCTAGTTTGTAGTTTCTTCTGCTTTTGTTATGGAATATGGTAGAGGCAAACTCTTGGAAATGCTCAGACGTTTGTGTATTTCTTCCCTTTTCACCTCAGATATCTTATTTCTTAGGACTGCTTGAGTGGCGATAAAAAGAACCATAAAAAATAGACAAATTCTGATGTAAGATATCAGAACTGGGTGTATTATGTATATCCTGAACATCATTAATCTTATTAAAATAGAGATAAAACATTAATAATTGTTATTAAGCATTAAAAATGAAGATAAACAAGCATGGACTACCTTCCTTAGAAGGCAAGTACCTGAATAGATTGCCAGGTGGGAGAAGGTGACTTTCTCATAAGCCACAAAAGCTTGTGCCTTCATGGAACTGTTATTATTTGGCATATTTTACAGTAAATAAACCTGCGTTCTTTGCATGTTTGCAGTTAGTGGCTCTGTGGTCATGTACAAGGATTAAAGAGGAGGAAAGATCCCGAGAAAGTTTTCTTTCTGTTTTCATTGTATCCAGAAGGAGGAGCTGGGGTGGGCGTGGCTGGTCACTACATCTCAGGGCAGGAAGCCAGTAGAGACAGGAAACACATTAGGTTCTGGAGCTCCAGGATGACAGAGGTGTAGCAAAGGCCGGATGCTCTGTTCTCTTTGAGTTTTTTCCCCAAAGGCTGCCAGAGCCCCACTAAGAATACAGAACATGTTAAACACATGCTACTGTCTCTGGGACCCCAAATACATCCTTGTTAACGTGCACAAAATGATGGTCGAGTGCAGGCCAGCGGCCCAGGAGCCTATAAAACCTGGTTGTTTTCCGTTAATTCCTCATCGCCTCCGTTGTGAGTTGAAATATTCAGCTTTGGTCTAAAAAGCTGCTACAGACCTCATGCAAAGAGCTTGTAAACAAACACCCACTGGAACCATCTGGTCTTGTAACACATACGGGTGATTAAGCTTCGGAGCTAAGATTGTTAGCATTTTCCAAACACAACAATCCCAAACACCCTTAAATAGACTCCTTGTACAAGTTTACAGGGAGAGAAAAAAACAACAACATGGGATACTTTATATGGTAAATAATATGGAAAGGTTAAATGATTAAAATGATTTTTCATTTTCTTATTTCCCTCCTTCTTTCCTTTCTTTCATCATGAGTGCTAAAGAGAAGGACAGCTTCCAATACATATATCTGAGCTAAAAGCACATTTATCCTCCCCTCACCCTAGGTCCACTTGGTTCCAGTTTAGAATGTTTCTTATCTTTACCTTCATTAGTATGATCTTGGCCTTGATAGAAAAACATGTGTACTCATATGTGCACACAAGGGGGTGTCTGAGTTTCTTCTAGAAAATATTGAGCAATCCAGGCTATTTGCAAATAATGATTTCATACTTTTTGTCCATAAAGACCGAAGAAAGTCAGGTCAGGGGAAATTAAATATGCTAAGAGCTCTCCTTTTAATTGTACAATATCGATACTGCCTTTATAGTTAATTTCCTTGATAAGTCATAGGGCATATGGATTGGATTCTTCAGATATTTCTAATGTGGAAACAATTCTAAATTGGAGTGTTTCATTTAGGTGACATCACTACAGGAAAGAGAATAAGGTTCAAGCATGTGGAAATAACACAGCTTTCTAGCTGAGGGCTGTTGAAATGAACAATGCAGAGAGCCCAAAACTCCCAAGTGAAATAAAAAGCCCAAATGAGAAATCAATATCATATTAGGTCCCCTATTTTTATCTTTTCAATCTTGACCACTCCTTATCCTTAGATTTATCATCAGCTGGAAGGAAGAAAGACAATAGTGGAAAAAAGAGGAGATGTTGAATGACTGAAATGGTGATCAGTAGTTTAAACACGATGAAAAAATATTTTTTCACTCTTAAAATCCATGATGGGTATTCTTGATGGGGGTGGTCTCTTTCATGTGGTGATTTGCAAGTTGGGTTTCTTCTTTTTCTTACTCTCAGACTTCAATGGATGATATCCAAGTTTGCCCGTATCATCTGCAGAAGTCTTGGGGAAGGGAAATGGTATAAAATATTGTGCCGCAAAGCATTTTATGGACCAAGTATGGAGAGACTTTTGTCACTTCTAGTCTCCTTTTCATGGAGGAAAACTCAACAACATGACCATAACTAACTGTGGGAATATGGCCTGGCCCTGAGCCAACAAACAAGAGGAGATGAATTTGGTGAACTGCTGCCTCGTATCCGCTATAAGGAGGAAAGAGAAGAAAAAGATAAATGTTGGTGAAGGACTATAGCACTTTTTATTTGCTAAGAAGAAAACAACAAATTAAAGCCTTTTTCCCCCCCAGTGGTTTGCTGGTAAACTATGAGGGAGGGATTGAAAAACACACGCTGATCGGTAATGTTTGCTGATGTCCTTGGTGTAAATATGCCACCCATTGTGGCTGCCTTCAAGCTATCCAACATGCAGTCCCTCAACATGGATTCGGGAAGAGATGTATAGACTCAGCACCAGCTCTGTCTCCCTGAAGAAAATAATGAATCCTGAGAAAACACATGTGATGTTGCCCATCGGTGGGAAGGAAGGGAACATGCATTTTCCCTTTGGTATTAAACACAAGAAACAATTTGCTTCTGCATGGATGTATTTTCTAAATGCCATCTATATGATCTATTCATACAAAGAGCAGATGAGAAATCCAATCTCTGAGTCAGAAATAGCACCAGGAGCACAGTGAGTCAAGGCCACCCATCTTTGCTAAAACCCAGGTCACACCTAGGTACAATGTCAAGCTTCCAGAACAACTTTCCAAGGAGCCAATGGAAGAGGAGTCAGCTGCCAACTCTGGAATTTCATACTATTGTTCTGCAATTGTTTTCCAAAGGAGGAAAGCTTTGGAGATGGAATGGATAATGCTGAGGAGAGAAAAGAGACCCTGAGGACGATTCCTTTGTTTCTGTCTGCAAGACTAGCTGGATAGAGATGTCCATGCCCCATGAGAATAGCAAAGGAGTGATATGGGCTGAAACGACTTTGACATTTAAATGGATGCTCCCATCTCAATTGGCTGATGAGTTATGCTTGTTATCAATAGACCGATAACTGTCTGTAGTTCTGACATTTCCACAAAGGCTTGTTGACTTCTGCTACCCAAAGAATCAGGCCATCTAAAGCTCAATTGGATTCATTCTTACCAGTCTGCTTGGCCAGATGGGTCTGGATCAAAGTCCAGGTTCCAGGATGGAAAAATCAAGACACATGAAGCAGGAGGCTTCAACCCAGTGGTTTTGCTATGTGTGGGTACGTTCTCAGGTGCCCAAGCATCCTATATGATAAAAGGCTAATATGCAAATTGTCTCCTCAATAAGGAGTTCAAGAGGGCTTGGGGAGTTCGACCAGGAGTAGGGCTGGCCAGCCAAACTGCCCCAGCCAGTCCTGCCCATCCCTATCAGGGTGGGCCTGCTGGACCCCACCCATGCACCAATTCGTGTACCAGGCCTCTAGTTTTAAATATTAACGATCAAGAACCTCTTCACAGTTGATGCTGACTGCTTTGTTTCATCGGCAGGTTACAAGGACACCACTCAGATTTCAGCCTCTGGACTATGTATTTGGCACTTGAGCTGAGGCAGATGAAAATATAAGGATGAATTAAATCT